>NW_027397063.1:6408115-6420667 GCF_003265705.2 Callorhinus ursinus
CGGCTCTGGCTTTGGCTGCTACTAATTGAGGTCGCCCTGGGAGACTCTCACCCTCCACACCTGGACGTGGGATTCACCAGTTCTGAGCCCCACGCGTTCTGAGCCTTTCCCTTGGGTGATGATATCCTCCTGTATGATGAAAGTCTAGCAGGGTCTGTTGTTGCCTACAACCTAACCTACAGATTCCCTGAATCAACGCAGGAAGTGGGAGATGGTGAAATTCACCTGTGACCCCCACAGTTCTGCTTTCATCAGGATGATGGTGTCAGAGCAACCGCCTCGATGATATTCACGCTGGAGCTTGTTTCTGTGTTGACCTAATAAACTTGTTCAATCCCAACAGCAGCCCTGGTTTTGTGTCAGTCATTTGATGCCTAGGATTAACTTTTGTTTGTTTGTTTCTGTTTTCAAGAAAGCTAACCATTACTGTATTTGGGAGATATTTTTCTCTTATTACTTTAGGTCAGTTGTCTGGGAAAAGTAATTTTTTTCTTGTAAACTTCAGTTTCCTTCTCCTCTGATACCGAGGGAATGATGTCTTATGCTAGGTAACTGTTAACACTAAATCAACTATTACTTATATGTTAGGTTAAGCATTGCCTGACAAATAATACATGATAAAGAAAAGAACTAATTTCCCAAACTTTCATATCCATGTTCCTTAAAATAAATGAACTTTGTTGCTATATCCTTTTCTTCTTTTTTTTTTAAGATTTTATTTATTTATTTGAGAGAGAGCAGGAGAGAGAGAGAGAAAGAAAGCATGAGCAGGGGGAAGGGTAGAGGAAGAGGGAGAAGCAGGCTCCCACTGAGCAAGAAGCCCCATGCAGGACTTGATCTTGATCTTAGGACCCTGGGATCATGATCCGAGCTGAAGGCAGACGCTTAACCAACTGAGCCACCCAGGCGCCCTATCCTTCTCTTCTTTTAATCTTCTACTTTAAAGATATCATTTTAAAAAAGGTATACATTTTTTAAAGGTATGCATTTTAAAGGTAGGAAAGACATAACCCAAGGAGTAGTTTAATAGTCTTTTACATCCCAAGCTGGTAATAAATCATAAAACTGTTTGGCACGCGTGGTGGGCCATAATATTTAGTTAGATAACTCCATTTCAGCTACAGTCTGAGAAGTTTCAGGGTCTCATGAGATTCCAATTCAAGATGTTGGATGGGGCTGTGGTCACTCCTAAGGCTTAGCTCGGGAAGGATTCACTTCCAGACTCATGTTTTGTGGGCCGATCTCAGTTCATTGTATTTGTAGGAATGAAAGGTTCATTTCTTTGCTGGTTTTTGGCCAGAGGCCCTTGCCAGCTCTCTGCTGGAAGTCACCCTCAGCTGCAAATGGTTGCCCACAGTTCTCGGCTAAGTAAATTTCCAACATGGTTGCTTGTTTTCTCAGAGCCAGCAAGGAAAAAGAAAGACTCTAGTAAGATGAATGCTATGATCTTATGTGACAAAATCACACACAACCATTTATATTAGACATATTTTATTGGTTACAAAGCAAGTCACAGGTCTTCCTCACACTCATAGGGAGGGGTCCCACAAGAGCATTTGCATTAAGAGGCAGGAATCAAGGGGGCATGTGGAGAGTCTGCCCACCACAGACTCAATGTTATTCATCTTTCATCATAAGAATTAGCAAATTGTCCTTCATTTTCAGTGCTCTTCAACAACTTAGGTAATATTAGCACCATCTCGTCCTCTAATTTGGTAGAATTCTGAGAGATCATCTGGATTTTGGCTTTTGGATGAACTATTTTGTTAATAATTTTCTTTATTACTTCCAAGGAAATTGGACTATTTTTGATTTCTAAATCTAATGGTATCCATTTTAGTAATACATATTTTCCTAGGGAATTATCTATTTCATATAGGTTTTCAAATTTATATGCATAGAGATCTGAAAAGTTGTCTCATATGATGTTTAAAATTTCTTCTATATTAATGTTCCCTGTGGTATTTATTTTTAATATGGTTTCTGTCTCTTTTTTTTCTTCATCAAGTTAGACGTTCTGTTAATTCTTTCATTTGGTTCATTATTTAAATAACCTTTTTTTTCTGATTCTCTGCCTCATTAATTTTTGCTTTACTATTTATTATTTCTCTCTTTGTGCTTTCTTCGCTTTTTCTTAAAGTTTCCTTTGTGTTATAAAATATAGTTATGAAATATTAATTTATTTCCTTTCATTTTTACTGATGAAAGCGTTCATGCTATGAATTTTCCTCTAAAACCTGCTTTAAATGTTTCTCATAGATGTTGTTATGGGCCATTTTCATTATTATTAATTATTTTAAAATCTGTAATTTCATTTGTATGACCTTTCTCACCCAAGAACTTTTTAATGGAAGGCTTTTTATTTTCCAAGTTAAAGGGTGTTTTGTTTTTGTTTTTTTTCACTGTTTGATTTTATTTTTAAAGGGCTTTCTGTTCTTTGTTTTTGTTAGCATTTATTAGTTTTTTTTAAACGATTTTATTTATTTATTTGACAGAGAGAGACACAGCGAGAGAGGGAACACGAGCAGGGGGAGTGGGAGAGGGAGAAGCAGGCTCCCCGCGGAGCAGGGAGCCCGATGCGGGGCTGGATCCCAGGACCCCGGGATCACGACCTGAGCCAAAGGCAGACGCTTAACGACTGAGCCACCCAGGTGTCTTGACTGATGTGTTTCAAAACTCAATACACTTTAGTAAATTTTAAAAATGACATTTGAATGGTTTGTAGTTTTTCTAGTGGTTACTTGGGTATCTTTGTATCTATAACAATTTTAATGTGGTAAGTTCTCTTTTTTGGTTCAACCTTTTATTATGTGATATACTAGTTGTATTCATATTCTTAACTTCCACTGTTGTCTACACAGCAGCAGCTTAACTGATTTTTCTCTCTCCCTGTCCTGCTACTGCCTTGTCTTTTAGTTGGTTTATTACTACTTTGTCATCACGACATATTTATATATTATTAATCCGCAAATCTAATCCCTGTGTTTGGGTTATATATTACACTAAATATATATCACAGCATGCACACACATATATAGTCACCTATATGTATATACATAAACATATCCATATGCCTCCAACATTTTGCTGCTCAGTATAACCTTTTGGATGCAGAATTTCCTAATTTTTTCTATGCTGAAAACTGTTGTTCTAATACATTGTTACATGAAAGACAGCTTCATTAGATATAAAGTCTTAATGCTTGCTTTTATCAGTTAGTCTTTAAATGCTCTCTCTTCTGTCTTCGAATGTAACTTTTTGAAAATTCTGATTACCAGCCTAATTCTTTATCCTTTGTAAATTATTTGATTGCCTAGAAGCCTTGAGTAAGGCTTCTTTAAGACTGAAATATATTAATAGCATATATCTTATAATTAATAATTTTAAATTAATATTCTGTTACCATTAGGACCTGTCAATGAGTATTTTTAGATCAAACAAAATACAATAAACACCAAAATGCATCATAATTAAATATTTGAAAAGTAAAGGCAAAGAAAAAAGTCTTGAAAATAGAGAGACACAACAGATACCTAAGAATAACAGCAATTTGAATGACAGTTGCTTTGTCATCTGAATGGAGTAATAGAAAAAAGTATAGTAGTTTTCAAATGGTGAAAGATAAGAACTGTCATCCATGTATTTTACATCTTGGAAAACTATCTTTCAAGAACGAAGGTGAAATAAAAACATCCTTAGAAGGAAAAAAATAATTTGTCATTAGCAAACTGACATTTAAAGTTTGACTTGAAAAATTTCTCTGAACAGAAAAGAAATGCTAAAGGAAGGGATCTTGAAACATCAAGAAGGCACAATGAAATAAAACAAGAATATGAGTACCTATAATAGACTAAACTCTTCCTCATGAGTTTTAGAAATCATATTTGGTGGTTGAAATAAAAATTATAACACTATAATCAAGGCAATAATATTAAAAGTAGACATGATAAGGGGATCTAAATAAAAGTAAATGCCCAACACTTTACTTGTGGCCATAAGTATTGATACCAGTACACTGTTATAAGTTGCATATTAATATTATAATACCCAGAGGAAGCATTATAAAAACTATGCAAATATATGCACTCAAAAAAACCATAAATAAAGATGCTCAAATGTTCAAAAAATATAGAAAGGCAAGAAAAATAAACAGAGTAACAAGAACTAGAAGAAACAAATAGAAAACAATAATAAAATGACAGACTTAAATGCTAGCATATCCGTAATTACATTGAATGTGCATGGTCTAAATACATCAGCCAAAAGAGAGAGAGATTGGAAAAGTGGATTAAAAAATCCAACATGACCTATCTCTATTCCGTTTATAAGAAACTCACTTCAAATTCATTAACATGGGTAGGCTGCAAGTAAAAGGATGGAAAAAGTTATGTCATGCAATCGTTAATAAACTAAAGCAGGAGGTGGTCATTTTAACAGCAGATAAAATAGACCTCAGACCAAAGAAAATTACTAGAGACAAAGAGACATATTA
Source organism: Callorhinus ursinus (assembly GCF_003265705.2). Classification (NCBI taxonomy): domain Eukaryota; kingdom Metazoa; phylum Chordata; class Mammalia; order Carnivora; family Otariidae; genus Callorhinus; species Callorhinus ursinus. Next base: position 6,412,608 of record NW_027397063.1, read on the forward strand.
CATATGGTATAAGGATTAATCCACCAGGAAAAATAACAATTCTAAGTGTGCACCAAACAATAGAGTTTCAAAATATATGAATAAAAAGTGATAGAATTGAGAATAGAAATAGAGAAATTTACAATTACACTTGGGTATTTTCAACTCGCCTTCTGAGAAACTGATAGAAGTAGTATGCAGAAAATAACCTGGAGACAGATGACCTGAGCAACACAATCAGCCAAAAGAATTTTCATATGTAGAATTCTTCACCCAGCAATGAGACTATATATATTTTCAATGAAAGTATATATATACTTTGAGGCCAGTCTTTAAGGTTTGCCCTGCATCCAGGAGGGCTCATCTTAGTTGTCTTTCCCCCTGGTTCTCTCTGATAAAACCAGCTAGCTTATGGTTTAGCTTACTGCTGTCACAGAGCAACAAAATTCCTCTTAACTGCTTATGCTCAAAATTTCTGTTGTTTTCAAGCATACCCTTAAGCTTTCCCACACACTATTCTAAATAAACTAGTTCATTTGAGGAAAGGTTCAGAGCTCTCTGTTTTTTTGGCTTGCTTCTAGCTTTTTGCAAAATATCTGAGCAACTACTCCAGAACTGGGGATAGGAACAGTTGCTTACTTCTTCTCTCATAAAGACACATCTGCATTACTAGCAATCACTGGGCTTGGGCAGTAGCCTCTAGTTTTTTAGGCTTGATGCACTTGTGATGAAACCTCCTTCCTATGAGTAGCCTGGAGTGTTAGAAAGAAAGATAAGGCCTCAAGATTGTTAGCTTGTTGGGTGATGGATAGAGCTTGGCACTACAAGTGGGAACTGGGTAGATGAAGGGAAACACATACCTCTTGGCCATGTTCACTTGGAATTTAGCCACTGCAACATAGAACAAGAGAGCATGAATATACTAATGGCCTGCCCAAAAAGGAGAGATAATGTAGCCTTTAACAAGGGGAGGGAGTACTGTTTTTGTGGCCTCCTCTGCCCAGAGCTGAGCTTCTGCCATGTTAATTTGGGGGAGGGAGGACGGAAGGAACAGATTGTGATTTAAGTAGATCAAGACTCTCACTAAACCTAGATTGAGTTGATTGTCTTGAATGAATGTTTCTTCATTTGTTTTGTGTCTTTAGGGCAATCTCCAAAGACTTGAATTTTTTCAAGTATGTAATATATCTGAAGAAGGCCTGATATTGATGGCCACTTTTTTAAGTATGGTGGGATTGAGTCAAAAGTCATAGCTTCTTCTTCTTCTTTTTTTTTTTTTAAGATTTTATTTATTTGTTTGACACAGAGAGAGACAGCGAGAGACGGAACACAAGCAAGGGGGAGTGGGAAAGGGAGAAGCAGGCTTCCCGCCAAGCAGGGAGCCCGATGCTGGGCTTGATCCCAGGACCCTGAGATCATGACCTGAGCCGAAGGCAGTCGCTTAACCAACTGAGCCACCCAGGCACCCCAAAAGTCACAGCTTCTATATGGCTTCCACTCTGAACTTTTGACCACTGTAACACAGGGCCCTCTGCTAACCTGCCTTTTAAGACTCCTGTCCACTATGGCAGGACCAAAGCCAAGCTTATTAGAAAAGGGACTTACCTCAGTGTCTCTCCTTCCAGTTTCACTGCCTGTCAGTGTTTGGAAATGTCAGGGTGGCACAGCACTGTGTTGCCTTTTCTCATTTGATGGAGGCTAAACAGACAACCTTATATTATTCCTTCCTTTGGAAGCCTTCAGGAAACATGCATTTTGTAGCTGGTTAGGAGTTTAGCCAGCTTCATGCTTTAATAGCCATTCAGAATGTAATTTTGTATGGATCTTAAAGTAGTTGTAGAAGCCCTTAATTCTAACATTAGTTACTAAAAGTTTAGAAGATAACATTGCCTTATATCATTATTGATGTCATCAATACTTACTAAGTGCAATGAATAAAGAGATGTTATTATGAACATCTTTGCTGAACATGAACCAAGCTAGAAGGATCAAGGTTACTCTTTCCAGCCTAGAGTTTGGATTAGACTTGTGTTTGGGAATTTGGTCTACCTTAGTCACTGCTTTGTTATGAATGATAAAAGGTTGTGGGCTTGAAGGCAGGCAAATATCAACCTCTGTGAAAAATTTAGTGAAGCAGACTTAAATTTGGTCATCTCTCTGTGCCAACATGGGAATCACAAGCAGAATAGCTACCCGTGCTGCCACCATATACAGATTGAGTTCGAGGATGTATTTTGTCAGTGAGTGAAAAGAAACAGCCATAATACATGATTTAGCGGAAAACAGTAGCAGCTGCCTAGAGTCACAAATTGAACTGCTGAGTATCAAGAAAGAATGAAATTGGATGAAGTGTTAAGAAAGGGGGGGGTACTGTTTTTTACCAATGATTTTAGTCAAACACTGGCTATACTGAGATGAGGCTTTGATAAGATCAAGGTATATTATAGTAGCTTTTGGATCTGCTCATGAAAACACATTTTGCAAAAGTGCTGGTTGAATATAGCTATCAGTCAGGCCTAACACATCCATATCATCAACTGTAGATTGCCAAAGGGTGAGTAAACTCTTTCTCTGTCTTTCACACATACACAGATACATACACATACAGCAACAAACATTATGTGTGTGTGTGTGTGTGTGTGTGTGTGTATACATATATATGCTGTGCATTTACAAAATAAGATTACTTTCAATGAAAAATGAATTTGGACATTTTCCCAAATAGAAATGGTTAAGGTTGCTTATATTTAATCATGTACTAGTAACACAACACCAAGGCTTTTGTTTCAAATTGTTGGAAACTCCAGATAATTGATTAAAGAAGTTCTGATGTGGTGTTGTAGGCTAAGATTTGGTTGTCATTGTTTGAACAGCCCATAATATCATTATTATAAATAATGGAGAAGATACACATAGTGCCTCACAGGATAATGATCTCAAGAGATCAACAATCTAGAATTTCCAGGAAGAATCTAGAAGACCAGACTCTTCCATAGCAGCATGGATGGTAAGAGGCATATCCATAGCCATCATAGCCACATCCCAGGCCTCCATGGCCATACCTCAGGCTACCATAGTAGTTGCTGTAGAAGCTCATGTGTGAAGAGAAGGCTTGGAAAAGAAGAGTCAGTTTCTAGAGTTTAAAGTTTATAATCCACACAGGACCTTATAAACCAACTGAGTGGTATGTGGGGTAAACCACAGGCACTGTTGGATTCATGTTTCAAACTAACTGGTATTAAAACCATCTCAAGAATTTCTCATAACTAATATATCCAAGACAACTTTGCTGTGTCAGGAGGCCTGTAATGAAATCATGTGCCTTTGATGAGAGGTTCTTTTACTCTGGTGACTTATTTATTCCAGATTCCAAATTTAGACTATGTTACTGCTACCATCACATCATATAACCCATGCAGATTTTACCTGTTGAAAATCCTAGTTTTATTTAATAATATCCTTCTTATACCTGCATATTTGCTGCCTTGGGAACAAAAGGGTAGTTTCAAAGGGAAAGAGAAGGATGGAAAGATTGTGGGAGAGAAGACATGGTGCCAGGATTCACGTGTAAACACTGAATGACTAAGTGTTTTATCATTTTTTGTGGAGCCATGTTATTAGCTTTTGCTTATACTTCACATATACATGTATCTATAATCTTATACATGACCCTAAACCATGGCGGAGACCTTGAAGTTTGACCCCATTAACCCTGAATATATAGAAAAGGAAGGACTTATTTCACTAGAAATTTGAGTTTTAATGGTTTCCAGAAACTCTCAAATGATTTATTGATGTCATGCACCACTGGATATGTTGCACTGAAAAAGACACATCTCTTCTGGTATTCTTTCTCAAAATGTACAACCTCAATCTAGGTGTGATAAAACTTCAGACAAACCCAAACTGGGAAATAGTCTACAAAACACCCAACTCTTTCAAATTGTCTAGACCATGAAGGCCATGGAAAGACAGAGGAACGGTCACTAATTAAACACACTAAAAAGGTCCTACAACTAAATGCAATGTGAATTGGATTATGGAACAAAAAAAGACATGAATGGAAAAAAATGAAATAAAATCTATGGTTTAGTTAAGAGTATCACATAAAGTTAATTTCTTCGAAAAACTTGATAAATATACTATGGTTATGAAAGACATTAACATTAGGGAACATTGAGTGTTGGGTATATAAGAATTTTCTGTCCTATTCCGGAACTTTCTCTAGGTCTAAAGTTATTCCAAAATATGACTTTTAAAGGAAATATAAAAATAATCTTTCATTTTATTGATTTGATCATTTACTAATTCACTTACCAAACTTTTTTGAGAACCAATTACATACTAGGCACTACTTTTTTATTTGAAGATTTATTTATTTATTAGAGAGAGAGAGAAAACACATGGGGGGGAAGGTGAAGAGGGAGAAGGAGAGTGAGAATCTCGAGCAGGCTCCGTGCCTGGTGTGGTGCCCTCTAAGGGGCTTGATCCCAGGACCCTGAGATCATGACCTGAGCAGAAATCAAGAGTTGGATGATTACCCAACTGAACCACCCAGGTGCCCCAATACCAGGCACTATTATGAGCACCGGGATGGAGCAATGGGTAGGACAGACAAGGACACTATTGTGATGGAGCTTATATTCTAGATTAAGCAGGGGCAGGAAATTCAAGACGGACAAAGACTGAGTGAATTAGATAACTTCTTATAGTGATGAGTCTGTGTAAATAATAAATCAAGATGAGCTAAGGAAAACTTAAAGAGTTATTGGTGAAGGGTTACTTCAGACTGAGTGGTCAGAGACAGCCTCACTGAGAGAACCAAGAGAGAAGGATAAGCCATTCTCGATTATTACTTCAAGAGCTCAAAGGCAGAGCCTTTAAGGTGGAAACAAATAAGCCCATCTGAAGAGCTGAGAAGCCACTGTGATCTACATATTTAATGGAGAGGAACAGGGTTACCTGATGAGCTCGTAGATGTAGTCAAGGCTGTGACATGCAGGGTCGTGTCATCTGTGTTTTCTAAGCTTTGCGTTGCCAGATGTAGCAAACAAATATTGAAATTCAAATTTAATTGCATGTCTGGTACCCTAGCCATCCTAATGTGGGCAGACATTGAAGGATTACGGTCAGGGAGGGTCATGATCTGATCTGTGCCATGCATGCTTTGAGGCCTAGAAGAAAAAAATGAAGAAGTCTGGGTAGTATAAGGAATCATCAACTTAATTTTGTCTTGTTAAGTTTCTAATGACAATTAATCTATGAAGATATATATATATATACACATTTATATATATTAAGATTGGAAATATATAAAATATGAATACAATAAGATTGGAAATATAAATGAGACTGGAGAAAAGAATGTATCCAAAGTGACCCATCTAACAAGAGTTTAGGTAGAGACTAGAGACCATACGTGGGGCAAACAGCTAGTGAGGCATTCTCACGTTTGAGGGAAAAATCTGAGGAGAAAAGAGAAGGACACTTAGAAGGAGCAGCTGCTGTGGTTGGAATTCAACCAAGTGTGCATGGCAGGATGAAGGTAAAGTTTGGAGAAACTTTCAGGAATGAAGAGAGAAGTTGGTGAATCTGAACGCTGCTGAGAGGCTGAGTAAAATACTTGACTTCTAGATTTGGCAGGACTGAGGTCCTGATGATCTCTGTAAGAGGGGTCTCAGGAGAGTAGTCGAGATGAAAGATCAAAACACAGGAACAGAGAGATAAAGGTTCTTAGAATGCTGCCGTGGAAATACACTTGTGAAGTTCTGTTATGAAGCAGAATACAGAAATGGGGATTACTCTGAAGAGTGCGAAGAGTGAAAGAAAGCTTGTTTAATTTTTGATTATGGAATATATTTGAGAATTGAATATATTTAGAACAGCATACCCACCAGAAAAGATAGGAAAAAAAAAAAAAGAAAAGAATGGCATGCAGTGTGAAGCTCTCATTGCTATGATCAAAGAGAACAACTTAATTCTTCAGAAGAAACACATTAACTTTAGGAATTAATTCCTAAAATTAAGAATCTAGGGGGAAAAAAACCCTAGCAAATGTTATTAGAGACATCATTTGCACAAAATGCAATGCGTTCGATATTCTTTTAAATAAAATACAAAAAACCCCAGGTTAATTATGGTTTTTTAAATTAACTGAAGCAATTCAGGTCTACCAAATTTAGGCAATGATCTAAGAACTTAAATATCCTTGAGGAAGAATAAAAATCATGCTATTTTACCAGTGTTTGCTAAAAACTTATTGCCCACTAGACTCTGAACTGTGAGAATTGAGTCTATTGCGATTTTCTATATGGGAAATTTGAATATGATTTGGTGAGGATGTCCTCCACGTGTCCTCCAACTCCATCTCAATCCAGCAGATAGTGGCTAAAATTTTGCAATAGTGTGGTGCTTTACAAAAATGCACCTACCAAGAAACACACATGGAAAGCACATTCAAAGACATATGATCACTGAGTAGATGAATGTGTTGATGTCATCATTTGTATGAAAACTTTTTTTGTTTCATTAAGATTCTATTTTCTTTTGACTCATTTGAAATAGTTACCATGTAAGATGAATTGCATTATTTGAAAAACCTGTGGCCTTATTCCGATGATCTCCAGAGAGAGTTGATTAAAATGTTCTGGGTGTCTAACTTCTTGAGCCATCTTCCCTGTGATATAAACCAGCACCAATTCCATTCTATAAACCCAGCCTAAGGTTACTTGAAAGAATACATAAAATGATATTTTGCCTAAGATCTATAATTAAATATCAGAAATCAGTGTGGCTGTATAGAAAATGCTGTCTTCCCACATGCATTTTCTTAAAGACACAGAAGTATATATTTAAACTATAACATAAAACTACCTCTGCTTTTCTTTGGCTACCCTGTAGGGTGAGCTATCACACTGATTTGCGTGAAGATAGTTATAATTCAAGGGTTAGGCAAGAGAGCTTAGCATGTGAGGTTACAAAGAATACCGATTGGACATTTGGAGAAAGAAACAGTTTTCTAATTTATTGTTAACAAAAATATGTCATGCTAAGCTTATTGGATATTTACTTCAAATATAGACTAATTGCCACATATACAGTTAAGACAAGAAAAGAAATATAAAAATTGGATTGCACAGAATAACTTGTATTTTCTTGTCTTTCATAGAAGTTGGACATAAATGAGAATAAAACTCATTGGTATAAACAGGAAAGTAGAAGATACTTTGTTCAGACCTGTTTCCCTTGATTTTTAATGAGTTAAATTATTATCAACATCATGAGCATGTAAGATACATTATGCTTTCAATATTTCAATATAGAAAAAGACATTAAATCCCTGAAGAAATTATTTGGATCAAGAGAAGAAAAACTCATGAATAAAAAGAAATGTTAAGACGAGCCATGAGAGATGATTCACTCTGAAAAACAAACTGAGGGTTCTAGAGGGGAGGGGGGGTGGGGGGATGGGTTAGCCTGGTGATGGGTATTAAAGAGGGCACAGTCTGCGTGGAGCACTGGGTGTTATGCACAAACAATGAATCATGCAACACTACATCAAAAACTAATGATGTAATGTATGGTGATTAACACAACAATAAAAAAATTTAAAAAAATGTTATTCTCTGTGAAAAGCTATACAATAATATAATTATTTGGGGGCCAAGATCCAAACAAATGCATTCTTTTTTGAAATAAATGATCATAGGATGTTAAAATGAAGGTCTAATTTGGGGCAGGACTGTGTAGAGTGCATGAGTATCTCCCCTCATTCAAGCCCTAAACTGGATAAAAAGTCCAAACTAAGCAAATCACCTTAATACCTCTGAAGCTTTATCTTATGGTTGAGAAACAACAAACTAATGCAATTAATCATAAAATTAGCCAATGACATGCCACGTGTGCTGGGTGACACCCACATTGAGAGCATATAAAAGGCCTCTGTAGGGAGAAATGTCCACACCACAGTGAAGTGACACTTCTCTCCTCCAACCAAGCAAAACTTCAACAACCAACACCATGTGTGGCAGCTACTACGGAGGCTGCGGCTACCGAGGCTGCGGTTACGGAGGCTGCGGCTA
>NW_027397063.1:6420677-6449285 GCF_003265705.2 Callorhinus ursinus
CGGCTCTGGCTTTGGCTGCTACTAATTGAGGTCGCCCTGGGAGACTCTCACCCTCCACACCTGGACGTGGGATTCACCGGTTCTGAGCCCCACGCGTTCTGAGCCACATGGTTGGGTGCTGATTATTCTACATCACAGGTGTTTGACATGACTTTTTCTGAAGACTTGAACTCTGGTGCTCTTTGTCTGAACTGCAAGTCCTTACTTTCTTGGTTATAACTTGTGAAAAGTAGAAGAATGTGAAAATTATCCTGTGAGCTCCTGCCAGCTGTCTCATCTGGATGATGTTGTCATAGATCCTGCCTTTTGATTTTCATACAGATTATTTTTCTCCATTTTTCTAATAAAATTCTTCAATCTGGCATAACAATCTCAGTTCTATTTTCATTTAATATTAACAGCTATGTTTTGAGCTTTTTAAACATTATTTGTACTAAAGGAAACAAATCGCCTTCTTTAGGGGATATCTTCTTTTCATATTTCTAATTCTGTTGCTCTACCAAGTCCTTGATTTGTGACATCAAAAAAATACCAATCTTTGCAGCTGTCAGTTTTCTACTCTGGTTAAGCTGTAATAATGTGTGATGTTGGGTTATTGTTAAGGTAAATGGGATAGTATTTGCCAATTTAGTTAAGAATTGCCTGGAAACACTATATATTCCAAGTGCTTTTGCATCAGATTCTTCATCTATTGAAATTCCTTATAAGATATGACTGTTGGAAGGAAAAATAAAATAAGGGAAAAACAGGGAGGGACGCAAATCATAAGACACTCTTAACTATAGGGAACAAACTGAGGGTTGCTGGAGGGGAGGTGGGTGGGGGATGGGCTAAATCGGTGATGGGCCTTAAGGAGGGCACTCTGGTGATGAGCCCTGGGTGTTATATATAAATGATGAATCTCTAGATTCTACTCCTGAAGCTAATACTATACTATATGTTAACTAATTTGAATCTAAATAAAATCTTTTTTTTAAAGATTTTATTTATTTGCTTGAAAGAGAGAGAGAGAGAGCATGAGGGAGTGGGAGAGGGAGAAGCAGACTCCCTGCCGAGCAGGGAGCCCGATGCAGGACTCAATCCCAGGACCCTGGGATCATGACCTGAACCAAACACATACACTTAACCAAATGAGCCACCCAGGCATCCCTTAAATAAAATCTTGAATGAAAAAAACCAAGATATGAGTGTTGACACACAATTCTGGTTTTCTCATCTTTGGTTTGGGCATATTTAAGCAAGAAGTGTTTCTTATGCTTGTTCAGCTCAAGAGGTAGAGTAGTTCAAATCCACCCCAGCCTGTTTCAACCTAACAAGTCTTGCTATGGTTTAAGAAATTATTTTTAAAAGATGACACCATCTTTAAAACCCATTGTGTGTTTATGTTTAAAGCTGCTTTGTGGCATCCTCCATACTTGTTTGTCCTGAGTCATTTCTTCCCTGTCAGGTGTATGGTTTCACAGTTGTTGCTGCAGTTGCTTACCTTTTCCACTAGTGTGTGTGTGTGTGTGTGTGTGTGTGTGTGTATGTGTGACTCATATGACAAGACCCTATATGTCTTGTCAATTATCTTTTCTTGAAATGTGATTTCTCGATCTTGGACATGAATGAGTTGAAGTGTTGTATTTAAGGTAATGGATAGGCCCCAATTCATGGGGCAGGTTGTCAGGTTCAAGTTTGAAATTGTTGCCCTCACAAGAAGGATTAAGATCCCTGGAAATATCAAACCCCAAAAGAGAGCATATTTTCCTCCACATATACCTGTATGAGCTCTTATCTTTCCTATGTATTTTTGAAGCTTAGAATTTTTGTTTAATATTAAGTAGAAATTAGTTGATCTATGCTTACACATCTAAAGAAATAGTAAATTTTACAACTATTTTGGCTTGTTTGGTAACTCATAACAGTTGGACACAAGTGATGTGTTAGATGTAGCATCACAAGCCAAGACTTTTTTTGTTTGTTTAAAGGTTTTATTTATTTATTCATGAGAGATAGAATGAGAGAGAGAGAGAAAGAGAGAGAGAGAGAGAGAGAGAGAGAGAGGTAGAGCGAGAAGCAGGCTCCCCATGGAGCAGGGAGCCCGATGTAGAACTTGATTCCAGGACCCTGGGATCATGACCTGAACTGAAGGCAGACACTTAACCGACTGAACCAACCAAGTGCCCACAAGCCAAGACTCTTTTTGGTTATGATTTTCCATAATTTTCCCCCAACATACACTTTAATGTCACCTAGAATTGATTAACATTCTTAGCAGCTTTACTATATTGAAACTGACGTTAAATGCTACTATTATCATCCCCAAATAAATATCCTTTTTTTTTAAGATTTATTTATTTATTTGACAGAGAGAGACACAACAAGAGAGGGAACACAAGCAGGAGGAGTGGGAGAGGGAGAAACAGGCTTCCTGTGGAGCAGGGAGCCCGATGCAGGGCTTGATCCCAGGACTCTGGGATCATGACCTGAGCCGAAGGCAGACGCTTAATGACTGAGCCACCCAGGCACCGCAATAAATATCCATTTTTGTACTCACATTGGATGGTCCACTTCTTTAAAGTCTTCAAATTATGAATATCTCCAGTTGCAATTGAAATACATGGGCATCTTTTACACTTTACACTGTTCCTTATTTGTGTCTCTCTTTTTTACAGTGACAAACCTCTACCTCAGCATCATTGTGTTCACCCTATCCAACAGTATACACAAAATACTTCCTAAATTACCACCCTAAAACATAAAACATAGGTCTGCCTCTTACTGGCTCGTGATATTTGACAAATTATGGACCCTCTTGGAAATTGGTGTTCTTATAAAAATGTTAGGTATAATGATAGAACCAGCCTTCCTGGATTGCTCTGAGAATGTTAGTATCTAGTAAATGTAACTTTTTACTATTTCCTGCATGGTTTATTTTCTGATTCTTTGCATATAAAAGAGTCATTTTCTGTCAAATTTGTTCTAGGCTGCTTATGTAATTCATATTCCAAAGCTCTGGGTAATAATATATATTTATAATCTAAATAATAATAAGTAGCATTTTTTAGCTGTTTATCATAGGACAATCACTTGCCAAGTCCTTTATGCACATTATCCTACATAAGCCCCAGAACAACTCTATGATGTGTTAAAATTGCCCTGTTTTACAGCTGAATAAAAAAGGAATGAGTTAATTTTCTCACTGGCAATTTTAATGTGGCAAAGAGATGTCTCATAATTACCTGTTTGTTGTCTCTGCAGGTGAATATAAAACGTTGTTGGTTTTTCCCGCCTGGATAATTGCAACGACTTTTTCCCCCCCACTAAATGCAAAAGAATCTCCTGGGATAAGTTTAGTTACTAGTACCACTTATTATTGACTAACATGAAATTAATGTATTGATGACCAAGTTTATTTTTAACTCTTTTTCCCCAGTAAAAAGTCTTCCATTACTTTCTTCCTTCATCCTTTTTTCTCCACCTGCCACTTTAATTATGAAATTCCAACTCTCCTTCGCTAGATTATCTAGAATCTTTGAAGTACATGATTTTCTCTACTTGGCATAATTGTTGTCTTTTTATGCTTTTGCTCCAAATTTTATTTATTTATTTATTTATTTATTTATTTATTTATTTATTTGAGAGAGAGAGAGAATGAGAGATAGAGAGCACGAGAGGGAAGAGGGTCAGAGGGAGAAGCAGATTCCCCGCTGAGCAGGGAGCCTGAAGCGGGACTCAATCCCAGGACTCCAGGATCATGACCTGAGCCGAAGGCAGTCGCTTAACTGACTGAGCCACCCAGGAGCCCCTGCTTTTGCTCCAAATTTTAGGAAAGCCTGTCAGTCCTTTCCCCCATCTCAGCTTATGTTAAATTTTCTATCTTCAGTAAAGGCCGTACATTTCCCATGACAAATATATATTTCTCCTGTTTAGATTTTGCTATTTGCTTGTAATAGTGTTATCCATTCCATGTTTCTTAAACATTATGAATTTTAGAATTAAAAAAAAACCTGTTAAAGGGCTCTCCCTTCTTTTGCAATAGTGCTATTTGGACAGGTGGGCCTATTCTGAATCCATAGATCAATTCTTTGATTTTTGATAGCATGTTCTTTTCAAACTGTTTTATCCTTTAAAAGAATAATCTACATACCCAGTACTTAGGCTTAGTACTTGTTCCATCAGAATTTATGTGTGTTCATATGCAAATCTTTCATACACAGACAACTGTAGAGAAAAATGTTTAGGTTTTTAATTTCATTTAGCCTATTTAGCAATATCTATTATTCTTTTTTAAAAAGATTTATTTTATTTTATTTTATTTTACTTATTTATTTATTTTTATACCAACTGCTTTTTATTATCGCGTTTCAGAAACCTTTCACAAGATGGTAAAAAAAAAGGGGGGGAGGACTTTACAACCACAGCTAATGTTTTTTTCCCCATTGTTCCCAGTCAGCTCCAAACCCATTGTGTGCAAAGCCCATTTTTCCATGCATCTAAATGATAGATAGAGGCTATGAAATTCTTTATTCTATTTGTAGCAGCTTACACAGATGCAGCCAAACACAAAGCTTCAGGATAAATCGTACACAAACTTTACAATGTGGGATTTGGATTTAAAATATGAAACATAAAATCTACACAAAACTGATAAAAATCAAGCACAGATACCAGGACCGAAACTTATAACCCATGTGTGAAAGGGAGTCTTGTTTCCTTTCAAGTGCTTTATTCTGCTACAGAACAGTCAAAATGAAGATGTAAAGCTTTGTGGTTAGTTTAAATTATACACTCTGTAGATGCTATACCAATTTTAAAAGTTACACATAGACCAACAGATGTCCATCAGTTCATCTGGACTGACCAGACACTCCAGCTGGATCGCTGAAAGCAAACCGGGCAAACGTGGAAAGAAAATCCACCTGTGCAATCTGTCTGCAGAGTTTACTGATGGGCACATTGCAGTCCTGGCCCATGATGGCTGCTGCTTTCTTCATCAGAGCTATCGTTATAGGCTTCATGCCTCTGACCACCTCCCGAGCCCCGAGTGCTATCAAATTCTTGAAGCTCTACCTCCTCTGTGTCTCCAATTATGTTTGGAACTTCTGGTCTAGATGGCAGAAGATCTTCGAGCTCAGAAAGCTTGTCTGGGTTGATCCAGTTGTTTTCAGGAAACTGCACATCAAACTTTATGTAGAGATCACCTTTTTCAAAGGGATTACGATACTGTGGCATTCCTTCCCCTCGAACTACACGGACACATCCTGATTCAATTACTTTTCCGGGGGGGTATTTCACCACAATCTGACGTCCATCAAGGTGCTTAAATGTGAACTGAAATCCACATAGAGCTTCCCCTCCTGGGGCCTGATCTGCTTCCCCAGTGAATGTAATTCTCTGTCCATGTTTCATGCCTTTGTCTACGTGGACTTCAAGAATCTTGACTTCTTTAATCACCTTCTTCCCCTCACATTTTTTACGGCGGTCCTTTTCATTAATTACCTCTCCTTCTCCATTACAGTCAGAACACACAGACTGCATCTGTTGTACCATTCCTGGAGCCAGCTGTCTGATCATGATGCGTACACCTTGACCCCGACAAGCACTACACTTCTGAACAGCTCCAGACTTTCCACCTTGGCCACTGCATGCACTACAGAGTACATTCTTGCTAAGTTGTAGTTTGGTTGTCTTGCCATTATACAGATCTTCTAAAGACACTTTAAGTGGATGCATCATGTCTTCTCTTCTTCTACCATTTCGACTTCTACTCTGATTGCCCATGAAGCCGAACAATCCCCCACCAAAAATGTGAGAGAAAATATCATCCATGCCACCACCTTCACCGCTACCTTCCCGAAGACCTTGTTCTCCATATCTGTCATATAATTCACGCTTCTCAGGATTTGACAGTACTTCATATGCAAAACTGATTTCTTTGAATTTTTCACCAGCATTTGGATTCTTATCAGGATGGTATTCCTTAGCTAACTTTCTGTATGCCTTCTTCAGCTCGTTCTCACTGGCGCCGGGCGGGACGCCTAGGATGTCGTATAGCTTGGTGTTGGCCACGTTTGCCCATGGCGGCCGGCCTGGTAGTGCTTAGGGAAGAAGGCGACAGAGCGGACGGAGCGCAGCCAGGCCCACAGCGGCGTCGGCGGCAGTGCAGGCTGAGGAAGACCAAGATTTATTTATTTTAGAGAGAGAGAGTGAATGAGAGAGAGCAGAAGGAGGGGTAAAGGGAGAGAGAGAGAGAATCTCAAGCAAGCTCAAGTGGAGCCCAATGAGGGGCTCGATCCAATGACCCTGAGATCATGACCTGAGCCAAAACAAAGAGTTGCATTCTTAACCAACTGAGGTGCCTAGGCACCCCAGCAATATCTATTATTCTTAAGGAAGACCTTATGGTGTGGGCAAGTGGAGGTAGTCATTTCTAACACTGTATAAAGTATTTTATTGCTTATGTTTATTGTGGCTGTTTTGCTGATCTATGCTAGATGTTAGTGATGTTCTACTTCAGATTCTTTCTATTTTCTCCCTAGGTGAATTTTTCTCTTTCTTTCTTTATACATAATTTTAATCTATTTACTTTTTCTTTCATTCAGTCTTATCAAATAGCATGAAGAAATACTCTCAAGATTCTTGCTAATGGATGGCAATAACTATTTACAGTAACTTCTATTGGTTTCTTGAATCATTACAGATTTTTTACAGCATTATTATCATATTCCCTTCTTTTCTGAAGATAGTAGCTTGGTGAATTGAAGTTATTTATGATCATATTTTTGATCCTAAGGTCAATATAAATGCTATGTTCTTTTTTGATTGCATATTTAGTATATATACTTTATAGCAATGTTGAATCAGTCAAGGTTGCTGATTGTCAACAATAGAAAAAATATCAGATATTGAATACATAAAGGAATTAGCTTTATCAGATTTTTTGGAAAGGCTATGGAGCCAGGAAAAATGAAATAGCAGTTTTTAACATCCCATTATGGGGCTTCTAGAAATACACCACTGTGACGGTTCTTGAGTAAAGACATTGCAGACTGCAAGGATGAAGTTTGGAAATAATTATCAGAAATTCTATGCCTTCCCCTCCTTACATGTTATATATATGCCACTACTCTCAATATATGATGATTCCTCCCATCACCTATTTGCTCATGGTTCTCCTTCCTGAATTTGGGCTCCATTGAGAAAGTGTGCTACAGTGACATAGACATATCTATCTATCTGTCTATTGACCTGTCTATCATCTATCTATCCAACTAATTTCTTTCTAAAGGGATATATTTCCAATTTCTTTTTGAAGGGACTTTGGGAATTTATCAGAGTAACTGAATACTAAGAAAAGAGAATATCTAACTTTTTAGAGTGGGATCTGAGCTCAGATTTGTATAGAGACCCCAAATACAAGAATTACCTCTTACTAGGTTGAAGACACACAAAGACCAGATGCCAATCAGAGTTCTGGTCCAAATATATCTCAAAATGGGATTAATGGTCCCATAAACCCAGTGTGTAGTAATTTCTGCAGTCTTGTGGGCCTAAATAGCATGGATATACATAGAAGCTAACTAAATCTTTACATGGTTCCCTCACCAGTAAATTACAGTGGGAATGTTCAAATGGGAGGCCCTGAAGAAATATATAGAAAGAGAGAAGGGAGTGTTCATTACAGGAATTGTCTCACATGATTATGCAGGCTGAGAAGTCCCACAGTCTGCCATCCGTAAGCGGGAGAACCAGGAAACCAGTGGTGTAATTCAGTCTGAGTCTGGAGGCCTTGAGAACCAGGAGCACCAATGTCTGGGGTCAGGAGAAGAGGGGTGTCCTGATACAGGCAGAGAAAAAATTAGCTTCTTTTCTGCTTTTTTTCCTTCTATTTCTGCCCTCAACAGATTGGAAGGTGCCCATTCATTTTGGTGAGGGTGACCTTCTCTATTTAGGTTATGATCTCAAATGTTAATCTCTTCTAGAAACATCCTCACAGACACATCCAGAAATAATGTTTTACTAGCTATCTGGGCTTCCATGAGCCCAGCCAAGTTAACACATAAAAGTAACCATCACAGCATAGAATGACAGATTATTGCCACCATTAAAGACTTAAAGGATATAGGAATTGTGATACCCATCGTATACACATTTGATTCATTACTGTTCCTCCTGCAGAATTCAGTTTTTGGCAAACACCCATGTGCGAGTTGCAGCACAGATTGCTAGGTTTCTGGAGCAAGGCCATATTGTGGCAGAATATATTCACAGCTCAAAAAGAAGCTCCTGGCATACTAATGGATCCAAGCAGAGACTGAACATCTGTCACTATGCAACATCAAATGACGATGGTGCTGACCTTCATGACTGGGTTCTCTCAGATCCACCAAGCTGTAAATTCTGGTAGACTTAGCAGCAGGAATCTAATGTTAAGTGGTAGTATAGATTCAGAGTCAGTTCGAACAGGTGCTAAGGTAATGAAGGAGTTGCACTTGTTACCTACTAAAGCCTTATCTAGCCTAAAGCCTAACTGTAGCACTAAAGCCTTTCTGTAAGCTCACTGTTATAGCCCCATGGGGATGTTCTGATGACTAAATGGCAGAGCAAGAATATACCTAGGCATGGTTCATGGATGGGTCTTCTCAATGTGTTGGAATTAGCCTGAAAACGGACTGCATTGCACTAAGGATTGCTCTGAGAATGAATAGTAAGGGGAAATGTCCCCAGTAGGCAGAACTTTCTTGCAGTATACCCAATCATTAATTTTATGCGGAGGGAGATGTGGTCTGAGGTAAGAACATACAAAGACATCTGGACAGTTATTAATAGTTTGGCTAGTTTTTCAAGGGTCAGTTACTAATAGATTGGCTAGTTTTTCAGGGGTCAGAAAGAGTATGCTTAAACAGATCTGGGGAGGAATTGTGTAGATGGACATATCAGAGTGGATAAAAATTATGTAGATATTTGAGTTTGATGTCAATTTTCACCATAGTGTATCTATATCAGAGAAGGTTGTACAAAACAACCAGGTGGACAGCGACTCAGCTAGGAAATGTCTAACAGCTTCTGTTATCTGTAATACCAGCACATGTTCAAGTGAGGCTCAAAAACAGAATTACCATAGTAGCGGAGATGGGTCTCCTTTTACAAAACGGATTGGAGTTGGAATATCTAATCTGCAAGCATCAAAGGATTTCACTGAGCCTTTAATGGGACACCACACTTAGAGGATTCCAACCAGCTTTTGATGGCAAGTTGATTTTATCAGACTCCTTCCATATAGATGGAAGTTGCTATTTAATAAGAATGATAGATATTTAGGTATGGGCTTCCTTTACTGTCCACAGGGACATGACCATCACCAGTCTCTGAGATATGTGGTGGCTTATTTATCACCACAGAATCCTGCACAACATTGCTGTGGACTGAGACTGTTTCTAAGAAGAAGATGAAATAATGCATATAGTGGGAGTTTGAAGAGACATGTCAGAAATTTGCAGGATTTATTGGGGTTGCTTCCATTCCCAAAGGACTGCTGCATAAGGGCGCAAGAACTGAGAGGAGGGCTCAGACTTCTCAGGGATATAGTTGTAGATACCTAGACCAGCAGAGGTGCCAGCAAACTATGAGGACCTATGTAGAATGGGTAATAAAGGACAGAGATGATGAATATCAATTACTGCTCAGAAACCAATTTGTAGCTGACAGTGACTTTAGTTTGTCCAGATAATCTTTTTGCTGCTGTTTAATTTGGTTTTGTTTTTGAGAATTCATGACCAGCTATTGTCTTTAAGAAGTGGCGATAGAAGAGATTGAACATAACATGAGATATGCCTGCACCTGAGTGGTGCAAAGAGAAAACTCTAGAAGATGCTTGTTGGTGCCTCATCAGTAAAAGCTCTGCATCCATTTCAGTCATACTGGATGGTTTCCTCTTGCAAGCTGTTCAAGTTCTCAGAATGATGCCTTTGTCCCTTCAAGTGCCAATGAAAATTCATGTTTTTGGAGCAGACTTTTGTTGATAGAAAAATAGCAGCTATGCAGCTACACACACACACACACACCCCCACACACACATTCTTACACTCAGAAGTGATGAAGATAAATGAATATATGTAAAAAACATACTATACACTTGCAAATGAACTTACATTTAATAAAAAATAAACAAATAATAAATAAAATCAGAATTTTCCCAAGATTGGATTTGTGCAAACATACAAAAATGAATGGATATTTTTACCCCACAAAATCATTGGATATTCTAGATAATTCATGAGTTGGTGACTCTTTTATCACAAGTGACCTAGGATTTAGGTATTAATGTCAGAATAGAAAATAATGCCAATATGATAGAGAATCTTTATATAAGTAACAGGAACTATTCAAGTGATCAGCAAACTAGAATAGCTCAGTAGAAGCCAGAACAACAGTATTTTCCAAAGCAGCGTGGACGATGGGCATAACCACAGCCACCACAACCACATCTATAGTCACAACCCAGGCCACTGTACCCATAGCCCAGGCCACCATAATAGTTGCCATAGTAGCACATGGTGTCAGGAGTGGAGGGTTCAGTTAAGGAGCAGAATCAGTTCCTTGAGTTTGAATTTCATAATCTCCACAGGGCCTTTTATACAACCTGAGTGGTATGTGGGAAGACCACCGGCAGGATTGACTCATTTCCAAACAAACGGATATTTTTTTAAAAATCTGAAGAATTCTTTGTAACCAAAGTATTCAGGACTCTGTTGGTATAGTGCCATGTGCCTCTAAAACAGAACTTATTTCCTAATTACAGTGTATGCTTACTTAAGAACCCAGCTTCCATAAGAGCTTATGAACAATACAAACTTCATCTCTACTTGTTATTATTATTATTATTGTTGTTGGTTTGATTTGAATTTTTTGACGTTTTTATTTAAATTCCAGTTAGTTAACATACAGTGTACTATGAGTTTTAGGTGTACAATAGAGTGATTCAACTCTTCCATACATCGCCCAGTGCTCATCACAAGTGTGTTCCTTAATTTCTGTTTTACCCATCTCCCCTCTGGTAACCATTGATTTGGTTTCTTAAAGATATGATAGGTAATTCCTTTTTTTAAACTTTATTGAAGAATAATTGACAAATATAATGGTATACATTTAAAGTGTAGAATATGATGATTTGATGTACATATTCATTGTGGAAGAGATCAAGATAAACAGCATGTCTATCACCTTACATGGTTAACTTTTTTTACATGTGTGTGGTAATGAAACCACTATGGAAACATAAAGATGGATGGACACAGTAGTGCTTCAGCAAGGCTTGACTTTAAACTGAACAAATTTTTCTCTTCCTTATTCTTGAAGTTTGCCCCTCCCCTTCACTTGTTTATCTGAAAATCCTTTGTTCCAGAAACTTACTCTTGATACATTTCACTGACCCCGATGTATACTTAGTAAGGAGAGTCAGATGGCCAGTGCCAGTGCTAGTCATGAAACCACCTCGAAGTCATGACATGTGCATTTGGCAGCACCTACCAGATTCCTATCGAAACCACCCAGGTCCTGTATTTTCCTACAAAACCCCTCAGCCTGTTACCCCAGTGGGTCTGCAGTTTTGAAGGCATTAGCCTGCTGCAGCCTCCTTTGCCTAGTGGCAAAGTAATAAAACTATTGTTCCTCTTATTTTTTTTAAAGATTTTATTTATTTATTTGAGAGAGAGAGCATGAATGGGGGTGGGGTGGGGAGGGCAGAGGAAGAGGGAAAAGCAGACTCCCAGCTGAGCAGGGGCCTAAGGCAGGGCTCCATCTCAGGACCCTGAGATCATGACCTGAGCTAAAGGCAGATGCTTAACTCACTGAGCCACCAGGTGCCCCTCTGTTTTTCCTCTTAATCCTCAAACTCCTTATATTATATATAATATACATATATGTTATAACAATCTTATATTTCAGCTCCGGAGCACAGAGGTTGGTTTTGACAATAGCAAGAGTGTATAAGATCTTCTCTCAACAACTTTAAAGCATACAACTGTTATTGACTATAGTCACCATGTTGTACATTACTTCCTCAGAACTTATAAATGAAAATTTTTACCCTTTGAACCAACCACGTCACTCCATTTTTCCCTTTTTTGCAGCCCCTGGCCAACACCATTCTATTGTCTGTTTCTATGAAATTGCCTTTTGTTTTGTTTTAGCTTCCACACATGAGTGATACCATTTATTTTTCTCTGTCTGGTTTATCTCACTTAGCATAATGCCCTCTAAGTTGATTTATTTTTTTGCAAATGACAGAGTTGCCTTCTTTTTTTTATGGCTGAGTTTGTGCCATTTATCTTTATGGTCCTTAGACATGGAGAGGAAATATATATTCTACCAGAAATCTCAGTTTAGAAAGCTATTCTACTTTGTTGTTTTTTTTTCATTTTTTTTCACTTTTTTTTGTGTGACAGACACACAATAGCAATTAAATTTTGAAATAAATATATTAAATTCTGATAATGAATACTTGAAAAACAATAAAAATCAATAAGTTGAATAAAACTATTTGTTAATTGGGGGAGTTAATTTTATTTAAAAAAAATTTTTATTTAGTTTAGAGAAAGAGAGAAAGAGAGAGTGCATTAGCAGGGGGGAGGAGGCAGAGGGAGAGGGAGAAGCAGACTCCCTGCTCAGCAGGGAGCCCAATCCCGGGACACTGAGATCATGACCCGAGCTGAAGGCAGGTGCCTAATCAACTTAGCCAGGAGCCCCTGGGGGAGTTAATTTTAAATTGAGTGGTCAGAGAAAACATCTGAGGAGATGGCACTTTCATTAAAACCTGAATGAAGAGAAGGATTCAAGCATTCCCGCTGCAATTTCCAGAAAGAGGCATCAGCAGTACAACGGCAAAGGTCTTAAGGAGGGAGACAACTTGGTCTGAGTGCTGAAGAGTCACTGTATTTGGAATATGGAAAATGAGAAAGAAAATGGTAGGAAATGATGTCAGAGAGAATAGTTTATTGCAGGATATTCAAAATGCAATGGGAAGCCTATGGAGATATGCTCCAGGGGAAGGGTGTAATTGAATTTTTCTTGAGCCATGAGATTGGGATATTGGAAGAGAATACATTTGGTGTCAGGAGGGGTCATGGACTCTTTGTGGGGAATACTAAATTTCTGGTGACTATTAAAGATAAAAATTGAATTATCAGGTAGACAGTTGACTAGACATCAATAAAAGGGTGAGACAAAGAACATAGGAAGGTCAAAAACAATGCTCTGAGATTGGGGTCAAATTATGGAGAAGATAATACAAAAATTCCTGGAAAGGTGAAGTTGGAGGCAAAGTAAGTGAGTATAGTGTATTGCATTCAGAGAGAGAGAATGTATCAAGAAAGAAGAGTTCAACTGATCTGAATTTTCAGAGCTCTGGTAAAATGAATACAGAGAAACCATATTTAGATTTGGCAAGACATGACAGGTACACTTCACTGGAGTGGTGGGTCAACAGTCTAAATGTTTGAGGGAAAAGAACATGAGACAGTGGAAGCGGTAGTCTTTAGAAATACATTTTTGAAATGTCTATGAAGAAGAATAGTGAATTAAGGAGTTACCTTGGGAAACTCAAGGGAATTATCTTGGGGAAAGATTTGTTTGACATTTTCTTTGTTTTCCACAAGAGATAATTAGCATTAATTATATTTCAGAGCATTAGGGCAGCAACACTTAAAAAATAATTGGAATACCATGGTACATACATAGGCAGAGCACAGAGGATTTTTAAGGCAGTGAGGCTATTCTATATGATATTTACAGTGGTGGCTACATGTCATTATACATTTGTCAAGAACCATAGAATGTGCAACATCAAGAATGAACCCTAATTTAAACTACAGCCTTCGGGTGATAATAATGTGTCAATGTAGGTCCATCATTTGTAATGACTGTACGTACCATTCTGGTTCCAGATGTTGATAGTTATGGGAGAGATGAGACCTTCCACAATCATTTTAACTAGCTGCAAAAGTACCTGCTAAATAATTATTTTGTTAACTAATAGCATTTAGTCATACACCTTTCTGGCCCGTGAATTTATTCAGTGTATAGGACTTAAGTCTAAAAAAAATGACAATCACATTATTTAAACTAGTGTTCATTAAAAAAAATGATTCTTAATTGAATGATAACTGATTGATGGAATCTAAAGTATGATAATTTGAAACAAGTATCTGATGTAGTTGAGATATTCCAACAGTTATTATCTCAGTGAAGGAGGGACTGAGATGATAAGCAACCATAATAATGTCTCTAGTTTGTGGAAATACACTTATCAATAAAAATAAATAGAAAATACACTAAAATGCATGGTAAATGGATAAGTGATTGTGTTTAACCTGATTATTTGTATAAAAACATTGCTCTGTTCTATTTAGAGGCTATTTTCCCTTGACTAATCTGTATTACTTATCAAAACAGATGAACTGAATGAATTACAAAGATCTTGATTACTGAATTCCAGAGAAAGGTTAACTGAAGTCTAAATGGTTTCCAATCTTGAACAGTCTTCCCTACTGGATAACCCAATCTTTATACTCTTTGGTTAAGCTTTAAGGTTATATGAAGGGATATGTACTAAAAGTCTTTAAACACAGAACATCATTGTATTGTGACCACCTTGGTCACTGATTATGGATTTATGTGCATAATCATACCTCCTTTCTGAATCTTCCCAAAGACATAAAATCTAGCTGTTTTCAGACAATAGCAAAATTCTCTTGGCTTTTCTGTATGTCCTAATAGCCTGGATTATCATCCTGGGACAATAATGAAGTAAAAAAAAAAAATCAATGATTATTTAAGAGAGTTCCTTGTGCCTGATTAAAAATTGATTACCTGTTTAACATTGTATGCCTTTACAAATGAACTTTCCTTTCTATAATGGGAAAAATCAAGTATCTGAAGGTAAAAAAATTCACTCAGAATATTAGCTGATAATTGTATATCCCCAAATGTGTACAGATCTCCCTGTTGACCAGTGAGGAATTAAAAAAAAAAAAGGGAGGCACTGACATTACAGATATAGTAAAGCCCATAAGCATGTAACTAGCAAAAATTCTTAAATTTCTCAAAAGTTAAAAAATGGTATCAATTGAAAATGTCAGTTGATAGAAGTCTCATTAAAATGGGATCCATTATTATCACTCTCTCTGGTGGTAGGTTCTGATCAGAAATTGCAATCCATAGGATAAACTGTTTTTAGTGTCCTGAAGAAGAATTAGGCATAAAAAATAAAACAATAATTTGTATAAGTAAAAAAACAGATACACAGTTGGCTCAGAGTGGTTCTTCAAGACATGTGAATAAGCTGGCTCTTTGTTAATTGTATTACAGAGATGATCAATCATTGCAATTTTTTGTGCTACATCCTTTCAAAGGTGGAGAGACAGCTGAAACACTGAAGAGGAAAAAAATGTTTTGAAACAAAGTAGAGGCAAGACTCATTGGCCAAAAATGAGTGCTATTGGTTTTTGGAAAGACAGGGAGAAGACTATAGATTTTATTTTGTGCCAAGAGCAAGTCAAAATTGGCCTGCTGCAAATGCTACTTCTTGAAATGATGCATATTTATTGAGGTTAAAATGAGATTTGATGTAATGCAGGGATTTGTATGTATGACTCTCTCCTGTCATTATTGACATTGAATTGTTTTGGTGGAGTCCTGAGTCACCAAATAAAACAAACTTCTTTAATTCTTCTGAGGTTTTATCTTACGGTTAACAAACTAATTAGATTAGGCATAAGATTAGCCAGTGGCCTGACTTGTGTGGTGGATCGCACCCACATCAAGGATATATACAAGGTTTCTGCAGGGGTATTGTCCACAGTAAAGTGACACTTCTCCTCTCCTTCTCTACCCAAGCACAACCTCAATAACCAACAACCATGTGTGGCAGCTACTACGGAGGCTGCAGCTATGGAGGCTGTGGTTATGGAGGCTGTGGCTATGGATGTGGCTCTGGTTGTGGTTCTGGCTTTGGCTATTACTATTGAGGATGCCATGGGAGACTTTCTTCTCCCACACATGTAGCATCATGATTTACCAGCCTTGAGTCCCATGCCCTTGTGTTCCTACACTAGGTTGGGATAATTCTGATTTTCAGAATGGGGTGGTCCCTGTCTATCTAAAACCCATAGTTATTTATTCCAAACCTTTGCTTCCTGAAAAGCAGAATGTGATATTCATCTTGTGAACCCAATTACCTCTTTTTACCAGTCACTGATACTGCCTTGATAATTTTCCTGCATCATTTTGTTTCCCAGTGTTCCCTAATAAATTTGGCTAACCTGAAAGAAAAACCTTGGTTTTCTTTCTATTTATTACAAGTAATAAAATTTATTGTATTTATTTATCTTAAAAGATTTATTTGTTTGAGAGAGAGTGCAAGCAAGAGTGGGGGAAGGGGCAGGGGGGAGAGAATCGTCAAGCAGATTCCTGGCTGAGTGCGGAGCCTGATTTGGGCTCCATTCCAGGACCCTGAGATCATGACCTGAGCTGAAATCAAGAGTCGGAGGCTTAACCCACTGAGCCACCCAGGTGCCCCAGAATTTATTTATTTATTTATTTATTTATTTATTTATTTATTTATTTTAAAGATTTTATTTATTTATTTGAGAGAGAGAGTGAGAGAGCACATGGGAGGGGGGAGGGTCAGAGGGAGAAGCAGACTCCCCGCCGAACAGGGAGCTCGATTCCGGGGCTCCAGGATCATCACCTGAGCCACCTGAGGCACCTGAGGCAGTCACTCAACCAACTGAGCCACCCAGGTACCCCACAATTTATTTTATTAAAAAAAAATTGTATTTGCTTGATTCCAAGAAAGGTTGCAATTACCTGTTTTTGACATATATATTTTTTATTTATATATATATATATTTAAAGATTTTTATTTAATTGACAGAGAGAGAGAGAGAGACAGAGAGAGAGGGAACACAAGCAGGGGGAGTGGGAGAGGGAGAAGCAGGCTTCCCGCTGAGCAGGGAGCCCGATGTGGGGCTCGATCCCAGGACCCTGGGATCATGACCTGAGCCGAAGGCAGTCACTTAACCAACTGAGCCACCCAGGCGCCCCTGACATATATTCTTTTGCTGTTTCTACATCAGTTGCTCTACTGGTTCTATTATGTCTCTGTTGATGGGAGTTTTTAGACTAAATGAGGTAGCATTTGTCAATTAGTTTATTGTTGCTTAACTCATGGTAAATATTCTGCATATCTTTTCCCTTCACAAACCATCATCTGCAAAGTTCCATGCCTCCCCAAATCTTTTTTTTAATCTTTTATTTTTAAATTACAGACAGAAAAATTCACTCCCTTGATGTAAAGCTCTGTGATTTTGAAAAATGCATGGTGTTGTGGTACAACCATCAAAATCAAGATATAAAACAGTGCCATCATTCTCCCACAAATCCCTCATGCTTTTTTTTTTTTTGGTAATTTCAAGTTTTTATTTAAATTCCAGTTAGCTAACATATAGTGTAATATTAGTTTCAGGAGTAGAATATAGTGATTCATCACTTATATATAACACCCAGTGCTCATCACAAGTGCCCTCCTTAATACCCATCACCTATTTAACCCATCCCCTGTCCCCATCCCTTCCCGCAGCTCTCAGTTTATTCTCTGTAGTTAAGAGTCTCTTTTATGGTTTGCCTCTCACTTTCTCTTCCCCCTCTGTTCATTTGTTTTGTTTCTTGAATTCCACATATGAGTGAAATCGTATGGTATTTGTCTTTCTCTGATTGACTTATTTCACTTAGCATAATACACCCAGTTCATCCATACCATTGCAAATGGCAAGAAAAGATGCTCAACATCACTCACATCAGGGAAATACAAATGAAAACTACAAGGAAGTATCACCTCACACCTATCAGAACGGCTAATATTAAAAACACAGGAAACTGATGTTGATGAGGATGTGGAGAAAGGGGAACCCTCTTACACAGTTGGTGGGAGTGCAAACTGGTGCAGCTACTCTGGAAAACACTATGGAAGTCCCTCATGCTTTTTCCAAACCCCTTTGCAATCAAGCCTTCCTCATACTCCTAAGCCCTATAAACGACTAATTCTTCAATCTCTCTATACTTTTGCTTTTTTCAGAAGGCCATATTGTGTTGGAAGTCCCCAAGACTGCCCACAGTTTTGGAAATTTGCTAGAAGGATTCATAGGCTCAACATATACGTGTGCTCTTGGCTAAGATTTATTACAGCAAAGTAGAAATGATACATAGATAAGGGAAAAAGAACCAGGCAGATTCTGGAGGTGTCCCATGTGAAGATGTTATGCTTTCTCCCTCCAGGAGGGGCCACACAGAGCTTGCTCTTCCCCCAGCAACAGAAATGAAGCATTCTATGGGTGATATTTCTGCTCACGGAAGCCCATTAGATCAAGCCCTGTATCAGGCTCTGCGCTGAGTATGGAGCCTGCTTAAGATTCTCTCCCTCCCTCTCCCTCTGCCCCTCCCCCGTTCATGTGTACTCTCTGTCAAAAACAATAACAACAACAACAACAATAACAACAACTTAGGATTCTTTGTATAAAAAAAAATCTCACTTAGGAGAGAAGGAAGACCTGAGCTGAAATCAAGAGTTGGATGCTTAACCAACTAAGCCATCCGGATGCCCCTAGGGTCTCAGTTTCTTGCCGTCTATTGGCCAGAGGCCACTTTCAATTCCTTCCCAAGTGGGCCTCCGTTAGGCAGCACACAACATAGCTGTTACCTTAATCATAGCCTGCAAAGAAAGTATGTAAGAAAGATGGACGTTATGGTCTTATGTAACATTATTATGGAAGTAATATCCTATTACCCTTTTACACTTTATTGATTAGAAGATGCCACAGGTCCTGTCACCCAGAAGTGGGAGGGTTAATACAAGGGTGTGAATATCAGTAGGTGGGGAAAATGTGGGCCATCTTAGTATATATGCCAGAGTGGGGCTTGTCTCAGTTTTCTTCCCCCTTAAGAACTGATCACAATTACTAGGTCTTTGTACACCATATGCTTTTATATTGCATCTTGGACATTTTGAATATTATGTTGTGATTATCAGGATCTTTTAAAAAATCTTGAGAGATTGTTATTTGTTGTTATAGTTTTCTGTTAGCAGAAGATTAGCCTGATAAGCTTCATTCCACTATAATTTCTGTCTTAAAGTCATGATTGAATATGTTATATATATCAAAGCTAAAGAAGAAACCTGAAGGCAGAAGGTAGAATTTTATACATTCAGCTATGTTCATATAATATGTTCTCAGGCTGCAATATCTCTTGTCTATTATGAACCCATAAAAATTAGTGTCAAATAACTTGCTGAAATATTGATATTAACCCATATCTGTGGCAGATTCTAAATCTTTTGAATAGAGCAATTGGGCAACCTGAACCATATTATTTTCCCCTCCATTCCTAAATACAATTTTCTTTGCCTGGTATGAATGGTTGATAGGGCCCATGAGCAACTAGGTTTAAGTCAAGCTAGGGCTCTGTGTGGATTCCAGTGGAGAGAATTCATCTAGGGCGTTCTGCATTGTAGGTTTGGCACACACCTGACAAAATTCTATATATCCTATTGAAGCACAATAAATGAAAATTATTGACAATATCAGCATTCATAGATCTCTGGCCACGTAAGGGAAGTCAACTTGTCCCTATTGAGATTGGAGGCAGCCTGAAGTACCAATTAAAAAATCGCAGAAATCTATAGAGCAAGAAACATAAAGAGCTAAAATCATTATAAGAAAAAAATATGTTTCCCGCTCTTTACCAGACAAGAAACTAAGGTTTACAAAGGTCACAGATTTTTCTTCAGTCACAAATATTGGAATCAGTACAGCAGAGACAAGGTGAATACTGAGGAAAATTATTTCCCCCAAAAAAGTAATTGTTACCCTATTAATAACCCAAAAAAACAAAGTC
Source organism: Callorhinus ursinus (assembly GCF_003265705.2). Lineage (NCBI taxonomy): Eukaryota > Metazoa > Chordata > Mammalia > Carnivora > Otariidae > Callorhinus > Callorhinus ursinus. The sequence goes on from NW_027397063.1 coordinate 6,440,613, forward strand.
AAACTTAATTTTAAAAAACTTTCTCTTTCACATTTATGAAGAAATTCAAAATTTATTAGGAAAGCAGAGAAGCAAATTTAGCATAAAATTACAAAAATAAGAACAATACCAACATCATCTTGTTGGAACATGAGTTCACAGGTTGAATTTCATATTCTTCCAGACACCAGTGGTAACAGTTCCAGATATTAGACTCTTACCAAATCATATTAGAAGTTTGCAGTGTAGGGTAGAATAAACGTCACTTGGGGGTCAGGCAAAAAATTTGTGTGACTCAGAACTGCTGAGTCATTAAGTCATTAAGTGAAGGTGTAAAGGGTGAGAGTCTCCAACGGCATGCTCAATCAGTAGCAACCAAAGCCAGAGCCACAGCCAGATCCATATCTGAAAAGAAAAAATACATATTTGTCATGAAAGAGTTGACTTCCAAATGTAATACGTTTCCCCTTTTCTGAGGAAAATATTACGTAGGCAGGAAAAAATATTTTCTATTTATACATAAAGAGACAAAAATCCTGTAGTTATGAGAACTGCCACTTGAGTACATTTCTTCATCACTACTTTTTCGCAGTTGTAAAATGGCAATAGTTTTACCACATCTCAGACTTGTTCTGAAGATGATGTGAGATAATGCACGTAAGGGATTTCACACAGTAACTGCTCTGTTGTAAACAGCTTGTAAATGCTATTTAATTGTTATTATTAAAATAACAATTATAAATTGTACACAGAGTTCTGACATAAGAATTCTATGAACAGCACCAGACAAGATAAACAAAGAATATTCCTATATATAGGAAGAAGCAGAAAGAAACCACGTGTATAATAGTACATGATAACACATATACAACATTTATTAAATTCCAGGCATGGTTTAAATGCTTTACATATCTTAACACATTTAATTCTCATAAAAGCACCAAACTGTAGGTGGTGATTTTTATGTAAGAATAACAAGGCCTAAGAATTTACATAATTTGCCCAATGTTATAGGCAGCTAAGTGGCAGAATCTAAATCTCACACAGTGCAATATATTTATACATACTTTTTGCCTCGTGAGAGAGCCTAGGAGTTGCTATCCCTGTTATAATAATGGATTATTTATAATAGAAATCCATGAATTTAGACTGATGGAAATAAATGAACAATGAAGTGGAAAAACTTCCTTGCAGAATGCCAACTAATATATTTGGGAAAAAAAGATGAAAATCAGAAAAATCAACATTTGCAATCCATCATCATAATAAATAATTCAGGCAAGAAAGAAAAATGAGTGCTAAGACTAATGATAAATTTGTGGATTTGAATGGAATATTTATATAGTCACAAAATATCTCTACCAAAATACTTCTTAATGGCTAAAAGAATAATAAAAGTAGCTTTCAGGTAGAGAAATTTGGTACTCACCATATTGATCAAGTATAAAATTATCCCCATCATAATGGGAGAAATCAACCTCAAGTGCCAACCAATAGAGCCCAACAAAAAGCAAACATCAACACTTCTTTTATTCACTTGACAAAATGTATAACCTTGTTCTGATCACAAGGAAACATTAGGGAAGTCAGAACTGAGGAATATTCTAAAAGAAAATATCTCCTATAATCTGTACAAATATTAAAGTCAGGGAAGAGGCTTTAGATAGTGTGACAACTGGGTGCATTTGTGACCTCAGATTAGATTATTTTTCTATAAGAGCATTATTACAGCAATTAATTCTTGGAATGAATATTCTAAGGAGAAGAGGAGGCAGATTGGGGTAGGGAGGAGAGCTGAGTTGGCAGTAGACTCAGTGGAAGGCTCAGGAAACAATATGGGAGGTTCTAAAGCCAGGCAAGAAGGTGTGTCATTATACCCTCTAATGATCAATCATGGGAGGCTGGTTTGCAGGAAATGGGCACTGTCTTGCATTAAGGGCACTCTTCAACTGAAGGTACTCTGCCTGTAACATCCCCAGCAACTAGAGAGTCATTTCTTCATTGCTGAAGAGAAATAGAGTACAATTGTACAAAATAATCCCAGAAGATGGGGACTAAAGGTGAATGCACAACATTTAAACTTACATATGTTAGGGGTGGTCCTGTTACAAATATAAAATATTTAGTATAAAGCTCTTAAGTAATCCACCTATTACCCAGGATTCTCAGTGATACAATTTTGACATTTCATATATTGAATTTTGTTCTCAGAATTTATTGTAGAACACAAAGTTGCCCCCTCCAAAAAGAGCACAAAGTTGCCTTATATTCACTCAATGCTTGCTTGATCTAATTTTGGCATATCTAATGATCTTAATCTCTGGCTTAAAAATATTAGTTTTGGAAATATATGATTATTATAATTGATACAGTCAGAAAAAATAGATTGTGGTATATTTTAGTAAATGATTATCTTGCAATGTTAAAAATGTATTAATGTATTAATATCATGAAATAATAAGAGGCTGGAAAGTGCTCTAGATTTCATGAAATGCTAGATTATAACAGACAATAAATTGCAAAGTATGATAGTTTTCACTCATTGGATTCTATATCAGAAATAAAAGCTATAAAAGACACTTAAAAAATTGACCATGGACTATGAATTACATAATAGTATTGTTCAGGAATAATTGTGTGTGTGTGAGTGTATGTGTGTGTATCTGTGCGTGTGTGTGTGGTGAGAGACAGACAGATGCAGAAAGAGAGAGAGACAGACAAAGAGCAGACAGACAGACAAAAGAGTATGTAAAAAAACCCAACAATTTCCAAATTTACGTGAAGAATATTTAGCTGTTCATTACAACTCTTTTCCAACTTAATTGAGGGTTTGAAATTTTTCCAAAAGTAAATGCTGGGAGAAATGAATTGATACAGAGAAAAACATTATTTTTTTTGGAGTACTAAAATCTGCAGTGAGTCATTTCTTTAATGCCTAAATGTACATGACTCCTGTTTGAAAGCTTGAATATGAGCAAAAAGGGTAAAAGAAATAAAAGGGAAAATAAAAAACATAAAAAATAAAAATGAAAGAGTGTAAAAAGTAGGCAACCTCTAGGTAACACAGAGCGAAAATAAGAATACATAAACATGATATGTACGCTTGCTTCTGTATTAAGAAAGCAGAAGAAAATGAAAATACTTATAAACAGGGTGACTGAGAATGGGTGAAGGGATAAATACGGGAGTGAGACTATTTCTGAGTATATCTTTTTATATAGTTTGCTTTTCTGAACCATGGAAATACTCAATATATTTTAGAAACAGAAAAAATACACCTGAAATCGAATATAAATGGAAACAAAAGAACTCTATCCATAAAATGAATAGAATAACTACTCAGGAAGAAAATTAATTCATATAAATGTTGAGCACAATATTCTGTCCATTCTTAGTGGGACCCCTTTTAATGCTAAAAACGCTGCTAAGAAATTTTAGCAGGTTGCTTGGGAGTATTGCTTTCAGTGTGCAATTCAGAGAGTATATTGTGCACAGGTTTGAATAGAGTTAACACAGTGATGTTGTTGGGGTCCAGAGTTTTCACTGTAAGAAAGAAAGAAGCAACAGTGGAATGGGGTGAAATGTAAAAGAATCTTACGTTTTTCAGTTTCAGTTGGAGTTATTCATAATTTGAAGCCTTTAAAGAAGTGAACAAGGCAATGTGAATACAAAGTAGGTGCTTGTTTGGGGCTGTTAGCGGTGGCATTTCACTTGAAGTGAAATATTTAGAGAAGCTAACATGTCAACCAAATATGCTCACGCTAAGACAGTGTAAGCAGCAGATCTTGGAAAATCTATTCTCTAACTCGAGTCAATATCCATTTTCTTTGTGTTTGATTGTTATGACCTACCAGGTAGGCCAAAATAGTTTTTAAAAAATCTACCATTGCTTGAGATGGACAAACATAAACCATCTAAATTTTGCATAATATTAAATAGAAAATTCTAAGCTTGCAGAATAAATAGAAAAGAAGTTGTCATAAAATAATGGTTTTAAAGGAAAAAAGGGCTCTCTTCTGGGTTATGATTTTTCCAGGGATCTTAATTCCTTCCATGGCTTCAACTTTTTTACTATCTTGGACTAGTCAGAATGAATTGGGACATATCCATTATCTTATACTAAAATGCTACTTAAACTCATTCATGTCTAACACAAAGGCTTGAAATACTCTACCAAGAGACGATAATTGCCAAGTTTACAGATACATTAGTCACAGAAAATTGGTGGAGAAACAAATGATTATGGCTACAACTGTGAAATCACATAAATCACAGGAAAAAGAAATCTCAAGAAAACCATCAAGTGCCTCTAAACTTAAATACCTAAAGGATGGTAGAAAAGGTGTCACTTAAAAAAAGCTATATATTTCCAGGGGCGCCTGGGTGGCTCAGTCTTAAGCACCTGCCTTCGGCTCAGGTCATGATCCCAGGGTCCTGGGATCGAGCCCCGTGTTGGGCTCCCTGCTCAGCGGGGAGTCTGCTTCTCCCTCTCCCACTCCCCCTGCTTGTGTTCCCTCTCTCGCTGTCTCTCTCCGTCAAAAACTAAATAAAATCTAAAAAAAAAAAAAAAAAAGCTATATATTTCCAGACACGTAGAAGTTAGGTATAAGAGTATGTTTAAACTTCTCTAACTCTTGCATTGAGCAAGAATAGGAAATGCTTCTTCTTTAAATATGCCCCAAAACATTGGGGCGCCTGGGTGGCTCAGTTGGTTAAGCATCTGACTCTTGATTTCAGCTCAGGTCATGATCTCAAGGTCATGAGATCAGTGTAGAGTCTGCTTGGGATTCTCTTTCTCCTTGTCCTCTGTCCCTCTCCTGCTTATGGTTTTTTTTCTCTCTCTCTTTCTCATAAATAAATAAATAAATAAATAAGCCTCCAAACAGACTAGAATTGGAAAATTCTGTGCCAACTTTCGCATCTTCTAAAGGATTTCACGATTAAGGTTTTGGTGTAAAAGTACTTGGAATACATAGTATTTCCAGACAATGCTTAACTAAATCGACAAATTACCTGTTTTCATCCTCCCAACACACCAGCATAACACATGATATCAGTGCTTTACCAAAGCAGAAAAATGAGGGCTTCAAGTTTGTTACTTCCATAATGTTGCAAACCAAGGATTTGGTAAAACCACTGAAGTAGGAATATTAAACAAGATGTCTCCCCAATAAGGCAATTGTTTCCTTTAATTCATCCAGGGGAAAAAAGCCAAAATGACAAATACTGGACTTTAAATGACAAGAAAGCCAGATTTATTATTCCAGACTGAATAAGTTTATTAGGAAATTAGAGAAATGGCTCCTGCATGAACATCAAAAGGGAGGATCTGTGGCAGTATCATTCCAACGAGAGACCACACAGTTCTCAGGATGAGTTTCACATGCTCCCACTTCTCATGAGTTAAATACAGGAAGAAAGAAGATTGCTGTATCCGACCCAAAGGGCTCCAGAATGCAAGCCTTCAGCAAAGTTCAGAACGTGTGGGGCTCAGAACTGGTGAATCCCACGTCCAGGTGTGGAGGGTGAGAGTCTCCCATGGTGACCTCAATTAGTAGCAACCAAAGCCAGAGCCGTAGCCAGAGCCGCATCCATAGCCACAGAGAGAGCGGGAGCGATATCCGTAGCCGCAGCCTCCGTAGTAGCTGCCACACATGGTGCTGGTTGTTGAGGTTTTGCTTGGGTAGAGGAGGAGAGGAAAAGTGTCACTTCAGTGTGGACAACTCCCCCCTGCAGAGACCTTTTATATACCCTCCATGTGGGTGTAACCCACCATATATGCCATGCCATTGGTTAATTTTATGACTAATCTAATTAGCTTGTTGTTCCTCAACCATGAAATAAGTCTTTAGAGGTATGTGGGAGACTTGCTGTATTTGGCTCTCAGTTTGGACTCCCCCTTATCCAACCAAGGGCTTCAATGAGAGGAGACACACACTCACACCAATGCAGCCCAGCCCCAAATTAGAATTTCACTTTAGCCTCCCATAACCATTCTTTATATCAAGAAAGAATACATTAGTCTCAATCTTATTTGCTCTTCGCACAAGTTAGTTTCACTAATATTTTTAATATTTCATAAGAATAATACTACTTTTGACTCTTTCTTTTGATCCAAGTTAATCGTTTTCTGCAGGGATTCAGTTCCTTTTTATACTAAAACCATAATGTATCTTTCATCCCCATGATGTTTATAATAATCCAGTTAAATTTTCCAAAATACCAAGTCTGAGCAAGATGCATTACCCTTTTCTATGTGTACCAGTGAGTCTAATTTCCATTTATATTCAATTTCTACTGAAGAACTACAAAATAAGTTATTCCTTGGAATCCAGTTACTTTGCTTTTCTCTCTCTACATTGAGCATACGATTATAAAAATAAGTATTCTCATTAATATGAGAATTATATTTTAAGGAACTATCCAATAGATTTAACATCGCATATTTACATTTATCAGTGTATTACACAGAGGTCTGTTCCTTTATCAAAATACCCAGTCATTATTCTCTTTGTAACCGATCATACTGCATTCTCCTGCATGGCCCTACCATTATTAGTCTTTATTCAAATTAATGTGATAATTCTTCCCATTGGGAGGCACTGGAAAAGTGAAAATAGTTTCATGTGACAGTTAAAAAAATGTACATTTGTGTCTTTATAAGAATGTATGTGGGGGGTGTCATTATCCACACATCATGTGTAATCTGTCAGTGTATTTCTGTTATTCTAATGATATTTTTGAATCAAACTATTATTTTTATGTATCCCCTCATAACCATAGGCAGAGACAGGGAGTAAAAGATGATGGACACTCTCTGTATTTTAGTTAACTCTTCATAGATTATAAGAATGAAGACACAAGATTCTTAAAATTTTCCAATTCATCTGTCTTTTTAAGTATATCTAAGGAGTCAAAAATGCCTCTTAATAAAATAGAATGTTTTCATACTAAGGATCTGATCAAACACATTCAACCTTTCATTTACTGTGTGTTTTGAATCTTCTTTCCATGTGTGTCTTTTGGCAGGTTCATTTTTGTAAAATGGGCATAATATTGTGTCATTTTATTCACCATTTACTCAACTGATATCTTAGAAGCAGAGGACATCTTCACTATATCGTTTTCAGATTTTCCATACAGAAATTAAAAGTAACCTCAACTATTACATTCAATCAAGTAATAAGTTAGAATAAGTTTTCAGTAAAAACTAATTTAAATAACATGCTGATCAGTCTTCCTGTAGGCTAAGTTCTTAGAACATCACCTGTAATTGGTATTACTAAATTGCATCAGTCAATTTAAAAAAACTGTAAGTAACTTTTTTTTGGTATTTGATTAATGTAGCTATAGAAGGTATTATTTTTTGTGCAATACAATGTCCCTGATAATAACATTTATGGGGTTATTTCTCTATAGAATTTACTTCCTGGAGCTAATTTGTTTCTTTTGAAGAACCAAGTTTTCTCTGATCATAACTGAGGCTTGCACCCAAGGAGATTCCATTAACAATTTGTTTTCTGCTGTGAATTTCTTTAAATTTTTTATTATGTTAATCACCATCCATTACATCATTAGTTTTTGATGTAGTGTTCCATGATTCATTGTTTGTGCATAACACCCAGTGCTCCACGCAGAACGTGCCCTCTTTAATACCCATCACCAGGCTAACCCATCCCCCCACCCCCCTCCCCTCCAGAACCCTCAGTTTGTTTCTCAGAGTCCATCGTCTCTCATGGTTTGTCTCCCCCTCCGATTTCCCCCCCTTCATTCTTCCCCTCCTGCTATCTTCTTTTTTTTTTTTTTTCTTAACATATATTGCATTATTTGTTTCAGAGGTACAGGTCTGGGATTCATCAGTCTTGCACAATTCACAGCGCTCACCATTCTGCTGTGATTTTCTGAACCATATTTAGTTCTGCACTACATTCCATGATCAAAAGCAGAATGAAACAACCCCCCTTGTGTCCTTGGTCCTTTCCAGCTACTCTCCCATTTTCTTCTGTTTCATTGCAAAACTTCACATCTATTTCCATGATAGCTTTCTCTTTACATCTTTCCTCACACCTTTTGGTCTTTGGTCCTCACCACTCCACCAAAACCGCCCCTGCAGGGATCACCAACACTCCAATCTTGTCAAAGTTAGAGCCAGTCTTCATTTTACTAAGATTCTGAGTAGCATTCAGATTCACCAGTTTCTCTTTTCATTCCTGAAAGACTCCCGGACACTTACGTACACCCTACTGCACACATTGGATTTAAATCCTGTAGCGTCAGCTGCTCCTTTTTCTTTTCTCTCCTTCAGATCTTGTTTTCAAATGTGAGGATGCCCAGCTATGTGCTTGCCCTGCCTATAGTTTCCATTTAAACTCTTTTTTTTTAATTAAGTGTTTTTTTCTTTTAAGTCCAGTGCAGATAACACACAGTCTGTGTTATATTAGTTTTGTAGTGTTCTATATAATATTTAAACTTTCTTTCAGAATTACTTTGGATACACTATTTTAGCCAATTCATTTCCATTCACATTTCCAATTTTGGTATGATCACTTGACATCTCCTTAGAGTATTAATGGTCATCAAAAATATAATAAAATGAAACTAAGTTCGAGATTCTTCGTAGCCCCAATTCTTTTTCTTTCTTTTTCTTTTTCTTTCTTTCTTTCTTTCTTTCTTTCTTTCTTTCTTTCTTTCTTT
>NW_027397063.1:6449295-6459501 GCF_003265705.2 Callorhinus ursinus
TTTCTTTCTTTCTTTCTTTCTTTCTTTCTTTCTTTCTTTCTTTCTTTCTTTCTTTCTTTCTTTCTTTTTTTTGTTTAGTTTTTTTTTCTACATCTTAAAGCATACAAGACATAAATCAGATGAGGTTCCTTCCCCTGCTTTATCCTTTACTGCCTTTCCACATTAAGGTTGCTAGATTACACTGGACACCAGTTAAATTTGAATTTCAGAATGTTGAAATTCAGAATATTGAATTTCCCAAATATTACATGGGATATGCTTATATATAAAAATTGTTTATCTGAAAATCAAATTTTTATTTCCTATATCTAATAACCCAAAGCTTAAAGCACAGCCTTTATGGGCTGCCAGGGTACAGCCTTGACTAGATCTATGAGTGCCTCTTGGAACACTCTTCCTCTCTTCATAGGACACAGAAATCAGTAGTCTGTTTGTTCTACAGATGTACCAAATCTGTTTCCAAATTAAAACTTCTGTTTGGGGGTTGCTGATCCCTTGAAAATAAAATTAGCAAAAATGGCTAGGACATTTTCTTTCCTTCCCCTTACCATCCAGTCTGAAGTAAACTCTCACCAGTGCTCTGTTTAAATTTACCTTACCTTGCCTTGATTTGTTATATAAATAGACTCATCGCTAACAAAATGATCTCCTTCACTTGTCATATTTGCTTTCAAATATCTGCCTGCATTTCCTGCTCTTGCTCAATCTAGAATTTAAGCTCTGTAACAATAGGGATCTTGTCTGTCCTGTTCACTGCTCCATTTCCAATATTCACAGTAGTGCCTGATAGATAATTGGTTCTTAAAAGTTTGATGCATGAAAAGATTAATAAATGACCAAATCAATGCAATCAAGTAGCAGTTTAAAATTCTTTTATTTTGAAATAATTTGAATTACCAAAAGTTGCAAAAATATATAGAACATTCCCATATACCCTTCACCCAGTTACACAACTATGTTAAAACCTTTCATAATCAAGTACAGTTATCAAAACTAAGAAATTAACCTTGTACAATATTAACTAAACATTTGGGTTTTGCCATTTTTTTCACTAGTATCCTTTTTCTGGTCCAGGACCCAATTCAAGATCCTATGTGGCATTCGATTGTCTTATCTCTTTAGTCACCCCCCAATCGGTGACAGTTTCTGTCTTTTCTTAACTTTTATGGCATTAACAATTTAAAAAGTCAAATGTTCTGTAGTATGTTGCTCAATTTGAGTTTGTTTGTTTTCTTATAACAAAGTTGAGGTTATACATTTTGGGCAAGAGTACCAAAAGAGGCATACCTATTTCATTGTGTCATAGCAGAAGTTACATGATGTCAGTAAATCTTTAAAAGTTTCTGGAATAGATTTTTAAACTCAAATTACTACTACAGTAAATCCTTCCATTTCTATGTAGCCATAGTCCATGGATTTAAACTTTAGGGATTCTACCATGGTTTTTGATCATATACAAAATGATAGATGCATATACATGTGAAGTATAAACCAAAGTGGATAATTCTGCTCCACAAAAACACACAATAAAACACATTAATCATTCAGATATTTACAAGTGAATCTTGCCATGTCTTCTCCATGTAATCTATGTGACTTCTGCCATGTCTTTGCCACAAATTTTCCAACCTTCCTTACATCTTTGAAACCATACTTTTACTCCCAAGGGTGCATATATGCAGCTAGGAAGGAGAATGTTATTAAAGGAAAAAGGAATTTTGAAGAAGTGGAACATGTATGGTTATGTGATCTCATGGTAGCTAGTAATATAGTTTAGATCTCACATCTGGAATAAACAAGTCACCAAAGTAGGAGAAAACCCTTTCATTAAAGGCACATGATTTCATTACAGGCATCCTGACATGCAGCAAAATTGTCTTGGATATATTGGTTATGAGGAATTTTTGAGATGGTTATAATGCCAGTTAGTTTGAAGCATGAATCCAATAGTGCTTGTGGTTTACCCTACATACCACTCAGTTGGTATATAAGGCCCTATGTAGATTATAAACTTAAAACCCTAGAAATTGATTCTGCTCTTCACCTGAGCCTTCTCCTTACACTATGAGCTTCTATAACAATTACTATGGTGGCCTGAGCTATGGCTATGGTGGCCTGGGATGTGGCTATGGATATGGCTTTGGAGGATATGGATATGCCTCTTACCGTCCATGCTGCTATGGAGGATACTGGTCTTCTGGCTTCTTCTGAGAAATTCTAGATTACTGATTTGTTTAAGAAATTTTCCTATGAGGTCCTATATGTATCTCTTGCATTATTTATAATAACCATGTTATTGTCTGTTCAAATAATGAACATCAGAAATTTTTAAATTGAAATCACCTGAGTGTTCAACAACTGAGAAAAATATTTATTTGATCCTTACTATTACATGATTAAACACAAACCATATTCACCATCTCCATTTGGGAAAAATGTCTAAATTCATTTTTCATTAAAAGTGTAGTGTTTGCAGGGCACCTGTGTGGCTCAGTCGGTTAAGCATTTGCCTTTGGCTCAGGTCGTGATCCCAGGGTCCTGGGATCAAGTCCCACATCAGGGTCCCTGCTTATCAGGGAATCTTCTTCTTCCTCTCCCTCTCCCTCCACCCTCACCCCCAACTCGTGCTCTGTCTTGTGCACATGCTTTCTCTCTCAAATAAATAAAATCTTTTAATTAAAAAAAAGTGTTTGCATATCTACAAGATTTTGTGTATATTTGTTTATCCGTGTTTCTTCTGTGTGTGTGTGTGTGTGTGTATGTGTTTGGTTGTTGACCCTTTTGGTTATCTATAGTTCATAAGTTAGATGTTTGGTTGAATATAGTTATTCATCTAATGCTTTTATTTTTTTATTTGTTTTATTTTAATTCCAGTATAGTTAACATACGGTGTCATATTAGTTTTAGGTGAACAATAGTGATTCAACAATTTTATACCACCCAGTGCTCATCACAAGTGCACTCCTTAATCCCTTACGCCTATTTCGCCCATCCCCCCACCCACCTCCCCTCTGGTAACCATCAGTTTGTTCTCAACATTTAAGAGTCTGTTTCTTGGCTTATTTCTCTCTCTCTCTTTTCCTGTGCTTGTTTATTTTGTTACTTAAGTTTCATGTATGAGTGAAATCATATGGTGTTTGTCTTTGACTGACTTATTTCATTTAACATTATATTCTCTAGCTCCATCCATGTCTTTGCAAATGGAAAGATTTCATTCTATTTTTTTATGGCTGAATAATATCCCATTGTACATCTATACCACATCTTCTTTATCCACTCATCTATCCATGAGCACCTGGGGTGCTTCCATAATTAGGTTATTGTAAGTAATGCAGCAATAAACACAGGGATGCATTATCTTTTTGAATTAGTGTTTTTGCATTCTTTGGGTGAATACTCAGTAGTAGAATTACTGGATCATATGGTAGTTCTATTTTTAAATTTTTGAGGAACCTCCATACTGTTTTCCAGAGTGGCTGCACCAGTCTGCATTCCCACCAACAGTGCATGAGTGTTCCTTTTTCTCCACATCTTCACCAACACTTGTGGTTTCTTCTGTTTTTGATTTTAGCCATTCTGACAGGTGTGAGGTAATATCTCATTGTGGTTTGGATTTGCATTTTTCTGATGAAGGGTGATGTTGAGCCTCTCTTCATGTGTCTGTTGGCCATCTGTAGGTCTTTGGAGAAATGTCTGTTCATGTGTTCTGCCCATTTTTAAATTGGATTATTTGTTCTTCTGGTGTTGAGTTGTATAAATTTTTGACATATTTTGTATACTAATCCTTTATTGGATATGTCATTTGCAAATATCTTCTCCATTTAGTAAGTTGTCTTTTAGCTTTTTTGATAGTTTCCTTTGCTGTGCAGAAGATTTTTGTTTTGATGTAGTCCTAATAGTTTAGTTTTGCTTTTGTTTCCTTTGCTTCAGGAGACATATCTAGAAAAAATATTTGTATGACTAATGTCAAAGACATTAATGCCTGTACTCTCTTCTAGATTTTTATAATTTCTGGTCTCATGTTTAGACCCTTAATCCATTTTGAGTTTATTTTTGTATATGATGTAAGAAAGTGGTCCAGTTTCATTCTTTGGTATGTTGGTTGACTAGTTTTCCCAAAACGATTTGTTGAAGAGACTTTTTCCCATTGCATATTCTTTCCTCCTTTGTCAAATATTAATTGACCATATAATTATGGGTTTATTTCTGGGCTTCCTATTCTGTTCCATTGATTTAGGCATCTACTTTTGTGCCAGTACCATACTGTCTTGGTGATTACAGCTTTGTAATAGAGCTTGAAGTCTGGAATTGTGATACCTCCAGTTTTGTTTTTCTTTTTCAGGTTTGCTTTGGTTATTCAGGGTCTTTTGTTGTTCATACAAATTTTAGGATTATTTGTTCTAGTCCTGTGAAAAATATTAAGGAAGATTAGAATTTGAAGTTTATTTCAGTGAAATTTTCAAGGAGTCAATCTCTGCTTGCGTCTTGGAAAGAGACCTGTTTCATAACAAGGCAGTGGCTTGTGCAGACAAAAATTATGTAAACTTAAGTTTGATCCAAAATATAGGCTGCAAATGTATCCCTGATCCTGATAGTCTGTTCAGTAAAGCTGTTTATAATAACTTCTCTTAATTCACTCAATTTATTATTACGAAATAACAATGTCAGCAATAATAAAATATAAATTGATAATATTTATTAGTATTTTAGGAAGTAATGTTGGAATTTGGTAAAATTAAGACTGACAATGGGTCCATCAAAAGTACTTTCTGAATAGAGATCAAATTATGAAGCTGGTCAAAATATTAACCTGCCCCCAATACATGTTTTTTTAAAGCATCTGGAAGAGAGAATTAGGTAGATATGTTTTCTTCTATAAGCTGAAGATAGCACATGGGACTATGTACAATTTCAATTTTTTTAAATTCATTGGCTCTTGTTTTTGGCCTAACGTATGATCTATCTTGGAGAACATTCTATATGTGTACTTGAAAGAAACTTGTGTTTTCTTGCAGTTGGGTAAAATGGTGTCTAAAAGAGTGTTAGTTCTAGCTGGTTTATAGTGTTTTATTTTCAAGTTTATGTATATTATAATCTTTTAGTAGTTGCTATATCCATTACTCAAAGTGAGATTTCAACACTTTCAATTATTATTATTGCAGTCCTTTTTTTCTTTCAATTCTGTCAATTTTTTGATTTGTTTATTTTGGATTTAACGCCAGTACATACATTATATCTTCCTGAAAGATTACCCTACTTATTGCAAAATGTCCCTCTTTATCTCTATTAAATGTTTTTGGCTTCAAAGTATATTTAATCTGATATTGTTATAGCCACTCTAGCTTTCTTAATAGTTGCTATTTGCATAATATGTGTATGTATTTCCATTCTTTTACTTTCAAGTCATTTGTTTCAAGAGAATTTGATTGTTGATTTTTATGACAGTTACTTTAAAATTTGTATCATACAAATGGAAAACCTGATTAGTGTTAGGGTCAGTTAATTATCTTTTCTCATTCAAGTTGTAATTTTCTTGTTTCTTGGTGTGATGGGTATGATAGTAATTTTGTGTATTAGAAGCATCTTGATCCTATTAAAATTTTTTTTTCAAAAGCAGGTAATCGCCCTGCTTGGGTTTAGCACATGGGTCTTGTGGGTTATGATTCATAATTTTCAGAGTTGTTGCAGTGTTATTTTGGTCTGTTTGGTTTATCTTGCACCACTGGCTATCCCATTGACCCCTGCCATTGCTATGAAATTGTGGAAGGAGTTTCACCAGCCCATCTGCTTTTTTTTTTTTTTTTTTGTGGAGTAGTGGCATGGTGAGAATCCCCACCTACTTCCCTCACTGCCAAGAGGTCTCTTGTAGGGGGCAGGAGAGTCTCAGATACATGAGGACAGTCTTCCTGGATCAGGAAACAGCCCTCACTAAATAACATATAGATGAAAAAAGAAATCACATGGGAAATTAGAAGATAGTCTGAATTGACTAATAAAGAAGTACAACACTCCAAATGTATAGCTTACCACTGAAGAAATGATTAGAAGGAAATTTATAGTTTTAAATATTTATGTTAGAAAAAAAGCATGTTAAAAATCAATGTTCTAAGCTTTTTTAAAAAGCTAGAAATGAAGGAAAGATTAAATATAAAGTAAGAAGAATGAAAGAAAAATAAAGACAGAGTGTAATTAATTCAATAGAAAATGAACAAACTATAAAGAAAATTAATAATATGATATTTGTCTTTCTCTGACTTATTTCTCTCAGCATAATCCTCTCTAGCTTCATCCATGTCACTGCAAAGGGCAAGATTTCATTCTTTTTTATTGCTGAGTAATTTTCCATTGTCTATATGTGTGTGTGTATATCTATATCTATATATATACATATATATACCATATCTTTTTTATCCATTCATCAGTCAGTGGACACTTGGGCTGTTTCCATAATTTAGTTATTATAAGTAATGCTGCTATAAACATAGGGGTGCATGTATTCCTCTTAATTAATATTTTTGTATTCTTTGGGTAAACACCTAATAACACAATTGTTGAATCATAGGGTAGTTCTCTATGATTTCATTCATATGTGGAATTTAAGAAACCAAAGAAAGAAGCAAAGAGAAAAAAAGAAAAGAGAGAGAGGCAAACCAAGAAACAGACTCTTAACTACAGAGAACAAACTGATGGTTTCTAGAGGGGAGGTGGGTGAGGAGATGGGTGAAATAGGTGATGGAGATTAAGGAGTGCACTTGTTGTGATGAGCGCTGGATGTTGTATGGAAGTGTTGAATCACTATATTGTACACCTGAAACTAATACTGCACTATATGTTAACTAACTGGAATTTAAATAAAAACTTAAAAAGAAAAGAAAATGGATAATACCCAAAGTTGGCACTTTGAACAAATCAACCAAATAGATAAATTCCAGAGAGATTGGTCAAGAATATAAGAGAGGGAATACAAATTACCAAAAATAAGAAAAGAATTGATGTCTTTTAAGATTCTACAGGCAACACAAAGGATAAGTCAATATTATGAAGGTTGTTATACCAATAAATTCCACAATACAGATGAAATGGAAAATTTCCTTTAAATGCACAAATTACCAAAATTGACTCCAATCTGAGTAGCACTATATCTAATAAAGAAAATGAATTAATTAAAAATACCTTTCCAAAAAGGAAACTCTAGGTCCAGGTGTCTTCACTGGAAAATTCTATTAAATATTTATACCACATTCTTGTGTGTAACTTAAGAAAATGGCAGAAGCCTTGGTATCTGAACCCCAATCTTTTTTTCCAGAAGTGATACTGAGCAGAGATATATTACACTTCTGAGTGTTTCTTTTCTTTTCTTTTTGTCCTTTTTAGTATTTTATTTTCTTACCCAAAACACAGAAACTCTTTTTATGAAGAATACATATCTCCATCTCTATTTTTGTCTCTGTCTATATCATCTATCTATCAAGGAGATGTAAATAGAAACACACTAAAAATGGAAGACTTTAATATACCACTCTCACAAAACAGAATCAGGTAGAAAAAATAAGTAAGCAGAGAAAACACCTAAACAATATAATTAATAAAGGTAGCTTTTATGGATATATATCCACCTCTACACTGATAGTAGAAGATAAACCTTCTCAAGCTTCTACCAAAAATAGACAAAAATTAATCATAAATTAAGTCACAAAGAAAAAAAATCAGTAAATTTTTAAAGTAAAAATACTGCACAAACACTTGCTGATTTCTATCCAATAAAGCTAAAAATTGTTAACAAATCAAAGAACAGAAAATTTCCTTCACCTGGAAAGTATATCTTTGGTTAAACAACTCTTGAGTGAAAAAGAAAATATAATATGAGGTTATAGTGTTTTATTTTATTTTTAAAGATTTATTTATTTGAGACAGAGAGATAGAGAGAGAGCATGGAGGAGGGGTGGGGGAGGGGCAGAGGGAGAGGGAGAGAGAGAATCTCAAGCAGACTCCCCGGTGAGTGTGGAGCCTAACACAGGCTCGATCCACAACCCTGAGATCATGACCTGAGCTGAAACCAAGAGTTAGATGCTCAACCGACTGAGCCACCCAGGTGCCCCAGGTTATAGCATTTTAAAATAAATAACAGTAATGAAAATAGTAGTTAACAGAATGAAAAAATTTCAAGCAGTAATTAGAGAAAAAATCATAGTATTAAACACTTTAGTCAATGAAAATGAAAGAAATACCATAAATAACTTAACATTCCAGTTAAGGAAAACTTCATAAAAAACAACTAAGTAAACCAAATAAAGTACAAGGAAACACTTTAAATAAATAATAATAAACAGATAAGCAGAAATTAATGAAGTAGAGAAAAGACAAAAAAATTTTTTAAATGACTCAAAATGATATTATTTGAAAAGATTAACATTTATAAATCACTTGCTAATTTGGTCAAGGATAAAAGGGAAAAGGCATATACAAAATAAATAGCAATAAAGAAATAAATATGGAAACAAGAAGTTTTAAAAATTATGTAAATTTACTTTGCTGATTTTTATGGCTCTATATTTGAAAACTTACATTCTTAGGGGAATACAGATTACCAAAACCAATACCATTACATTTAGAAATTATAGAGATTAATTTCATAAAACAAACAGAAAATTAAGGAAATGATTTCCATTTCCAGATTCAGATATTTTTCTCAGTGAAATTCTATCAACTCTTTAGAGACAAAATATTCTGAATGTGCTATAAATTGTTCCAGAGCATTGCAGGTGAAGGAAAACTTCCTACTTCCTATTAGGAAGGATGTATAGCATTGTTATTGGTGGTGGACAGACGATGATGATTTCTGCCTCTCAATGTCAATGCCTTGTATGATCCCCCCTTCTTGAGTGAGAGCAAAACTTGTGATTCACCTCTAATAAATAAAATATAGCAAAGGTAGTAAAATATATATCATTGTGTCTATGTGATTATGTTGCATAAAATTGTGTGGAACTGTAGCACCTTTCTTGTTGGAGTCTCTCTCCCCTTCCTGCCTGGCTTTGAGAAAGCCAGCAACCCTATATGGGAATTCACATGGCAAAGAGCTGTGGGCAGCCTCTTGGAGCTGAGGGTAGTCTCTAGCAGACATCCTGCAAAGACCTCTAGGTGACAGTCAATGTTGAGCTTCTCAGTTATATATAAGGAACTGTAAGTATGTGAGCTTGAAGGCAGATCCTTTCTCAGTTGAGACCCAGATGATACCGAACACCTGACAAACATCTTGGTTACTGCATTGTGAGACCTGAAACTTTGTCTGAAATGCTATTTTCTTCTAGTTATTATGGCCCACCATGCATGCCAAATGGTTTTACAGTCTACTACTACCTTAAGAAATAATAGATTATTAAAATATTCCTTAGGTTGTTTCTTTTATTAAAATATTTTTTTGAAGATTAGAAATAGAGAAGAATATTTACAACATCCATTTGTTTTAAGAGATACATGAATATAATATCGGGGAAGTTATTATTTTTCTTAATTATTTACCATACACCACATGAAGCTTAATTTATAATTCATAAAATAATATTGCATTTGGTGTTAGGAGTTAGCCAACATAACAAATATTATTCCTTTATTACCAGAGGAGGAAACTGAAGTTTACCAAAAATAAATTACTTTCCTAGGACAATTGACAAAGGAATTGGTCAAGAAGCTGACCTAGAAATATTAGGGGAATAGCTTCCTAAGGAGATCATTGTTAACTTTCTTGTAAACTAAAACTAAAAAATTTCAGTAAGACGCTTGGGGACATGAAATGACTGACACAAAACCAGGGCTGCTGTTGGGATTGAACAAGTTTATTAGGTCAACACAGAAACAAGCTCCAGCGTGAATATCATCGAGGCGGTTGCTCTGACACCATCATCCTGATGAAAGCAGAACTGTGGGGGTCACAGGTGAATTTCACCATCTCCCACTTCCTGCGTTGATTCAGGGAATCTGTAGGTTAGGTTGTAGGCAACAACAGACCCTGCTAGACTTTCATCATACAGGAGGATATCATCACCCAAGGGAAAGGCTCAGAACGCGTGGGGCTCAGAACTGGTGAATCCCACGTCCAGGTGTGGAGGGTGAGAGTCTCCCAGGGCGACCTCAATTAGTAGCAGCCAAAGCCAGAGCCGTAGCCAGAGCCGCATCCATAGCCACAGAGAGAGCGGGAGCGATATC
>NW_027397063.1:6459511-6491959 GCF_003265705.2 Callorhinus ursinus
CAGCCTCCATAGTAGCTGCCACACATGGTGTTGTTTGTTGAGGTTGTGCTTGGGTAGAGACGGAGAGGAGTGTCACTTCACTGTGGATTTCTCCTTGCAGAGGGCCTTTTATAGCCTCAGGATGAGGGGGCCCCACCACATGTGTTCAGGTCCTTGGCTATTTTTATGACTCATATGACTAATTAGCCTGTCGTTTCAAGGCCAGAGCCTAATGCCTGAAGGCATTAAGGAGGCTTGCTTTAACCAACTGAAGACCTTTAATAAGATGGTAGAGTCACACTTACAAAGCTATCTTTCATAACACATCTTCACTTTAATATTCTATAACCAGATACCATATAATGCAGAGAACATTTTCATTGCCTCAATTGACTCGCTCTTGACCATAATTCTTTTTTCTCTTCGACCTCCCAAAATTATACTGCTCTCCATTGTATAGTTTTTACTCTAGTTCCAGTCCAGGGTCAAATAGTTTCATGTGGCTTATGTAACAGTGATGAGGTTAAAGAATAGAATAAAGATAAGTATAGTATAAAGGTAATTTGGGAACCCCTCTGTATCTCAATCAGCTCTGTCCTGATTATCAGAGGGGTGAAGACACAAAATCTTTGTTACTGATTTCATCTGCCTTGATAAGAAATTCAAATAAGGAAATTGGATTTTAATACAATCAAACCTAAAATTGAAATAATTTTTTTATTCATTCAAAATGTTTCCTTTCTAAGTATGTGTCTTTGTGAGTATATTGTTGTGAACAAAATATATAAACACATTATTGTGACAAAATGTTATTTAGTGTCCTTCTTGGTGGAAGCATTATTAGCAGACAGATCTTGACTATATCAGTGTAATTTTTCCCATACATAAAATGGAATTTTCACTCTGGAAATGTTATACAAATATTGTTATCGTCTGTCCAAATTGGACCAAATCTAATCTTTAACTACTATGGGTCATAAGTGCACTGATTGGTGGAATTTCCCATCAAATAGGGGGGAACAGTTCTTTGATATTTTGTTACTCTCATACGTTTGTTTACATATAATATCAAAAATTTTCATATGGGAAAATTTCTAGTTTTGTTTTTCTTTTTTTAAAGTAATATTTTATTTATTTATTTGAGAGAGAACAAGAGCAGGGGGGAGAGGGAGAAGCAGGCTCCCCGCTGAGCAAGGAGCCAGATGTGGGGCTCGATCCCAGGACCCTGGGATCATGACCTGAGCCGAAGGCAGATGCTTAACTGACTGAGCCACCCAGGTGCCCCTAGTTTTGTTTTTCAATAAAGCTAGTAACTTTCACAATATGTAGAGCTTATCATAAATATTCATTCCTCTCCATTTTTTGCATCTTCTTGTGAGTGTATGTGCGCATATGCGGTGGAGGGGGGATTGTGAGGGAGAGAGAGAGAGAGAGAGATACTGCTGCCCTTCTGGCTATTGAACTGATGCGGCAAAACAGGTAAGTCATGGCTAAGGGTTTCTCCAATGAGCGTCTGCGTAAAAGTATTTTCATGTGCAGCTTGAAGAGCTACTATGCTCTGCGTTAATCTAATGTAAGTCTCATTAGAGGAAAATTCAGTGTTTGGTCCAGGTTACTGGGTAAAAACAGTAGCACTATTGCCCATCAACTATTGTATTTTCTACCGCAATTTCCTCTGTACTGAGAGTCTACATTTAAACATGTGCCTCTATACAGATATAATTCCACCCCTGCATCATGTATTGGTACTTCTTCTTTTAACTCACAGATAAGAATCTCTATATGTTGCTGCTCGATGTGCCTGATAATCTGATATCCCCACAGCAAAGATCACCTCATTTTGAGGTCTGTCTCAGTGAGTCTTTTGAGTGTGTCAGACTCTGATCATCTCCTGGCAGAGTCCCTGTTACCAGAAGATGCTGGCTGGCATAGAATAACATTATACAAAACACATGCATGGCTCAAATATGTGCTGAATAATATGGTCTCAATCGTGGTAGCTTGATTGACTTTCAGTGATGCTCCTGGATGAATTCTTACTTTTATTTCCTTTATATAATATAAAGAAATGGCAATAAAACATAAAGAAACAGTAGTTACTATTCTTTCATTTACTACTCTTGAATGCAGCAGGCCTATCAGTGAGAAAGGATCCATGTAGGGATGATACTTAGTAGATCAACATGACAGACTGGTGTTCTCCTCCCTGGTCCCTAACTGCAGGCTTTCTAGAAGCAAATAGAGGCGAGAACTTCTTGGTCTTGTGTTGGTGTCTCTCCTTCTTCCACAAAGTGAAAAAGTCAATCCATTATGAAGTGCTAACTTTACTTTCCCAACCAGTGACTAGGTAAAGTTGGTGATCATTCCTTTGAGGAAATATGAAGAGGGAAATGATTTCTCCTTACTAAAATATGTTGGGCCTCCCCTTGGTATTTGCACAAATTATCCCATCTAATGTATCAACACCTTTATAGGTTAACCATTTTAATTTCTATTTTAGCTATGCCAAATTAAACCAATTCTCAGAAAGGTAAATTTGAAGGATTTTTGTTGAAATTGTGCAGAACTGAACATCATATGTATTTATTCCTGCCCACATATCTGGTTCCTGATACAAGTTGGTGATCTAGAATGTGGTGGAAACCATTGTAGTTTTGCATATTTCTTAATTATTAACTTATGGTGCAAATGGGTGTCAAGGTTATTTACTCTGGCAGCTTGGAACACAGGGACCTTAAGGCAGTGAGCAAAATATTTTGTATCTAGGATGACGATACCAAATATACAGACCATATGTATTTGTATCAAATTGTAGGAAGTTAAAGAACAGGCAAAACTAATTGTTGGTGATAGAAATAAAAATAGTGATTATCTCTGGGGAACAGGAGTATGAATTAACTTTTTTTTTAAGATTTAATTCACTTACTTGACAGAGAAAAAGCAAGGGAGAGAGCATAAGCGGCGGGGGCGGGGGATGGCAGAGGTGGAGGGAGAAGCAGACTCCCCACTGAGCAGAGAGTCTGACACAGGGCTTGATCCCAGGACCCCATGAGCATGACCTGAGCCTAAGGCAGATGCTTAACTGAGCCACCCAGGCACCCTGAATTAATTTCTTTAAATGTTATTTCTGCATCTGTTGGGATGATTGTTGATATCTTTTGCCTTATTTATTCCATTCATATGATGAAATATATTGTCACATAGTAAACAAAGTTTGCATTCCTAGTTTAACTTTAATCTGACAAAGATTTATTATGCAAATATTTCTTACAACATCTCTGGTAATATTGGTCTCATGAATTGTCATGGAAAAATGTTCCCCCTCCTTCAATATGAGATAGATACTTTTAAATTCAATATTTGATATAATGTATCATTTAAACCATCTTGGCCTGAATGTCTGGTGTGTGTGTGTGTGTGTGTGTGTGTATGAACACTTAAAAATATGTGTATGTTTTAAAGATATAAGGCTATTTAGATTTTATATTTGTTTTGTACTAGTTTTGATTATGTGAGTCTTCCAAGAAATTTTTCTATTTCATCTAAGTTATTGAATTTATTGTTACAAAATTATTCACCCATCCCTGTATATGTTAATCATGTCTGTTAGATATGAGGTGATGTCATCTCTTTTATTCCAGATATTGATAATGTAAATTTTTAATCCTTTTAAATTATCAATTTAGATTAAAACTTTTGGAAAAAGTACATGTTAGTTTCGCTGCCCTTATTCTTTTTCTCTGTTTCACTGATTTCTGCTTTTATCTGTTTTAGTCCCTTCTTCTACATAGTTGGATAGAGTTTGTTCTTCTTTTTCTAGCTTTTAAGGTAAAAGCTTAATTGTTGATTTTAAAACTTTCTTCTCTTCTAATATATGCATTTAAAGCCATCAGTTACTCTGTAGTCACGGCTGACATATAATCCCACAACTTGTGGTATCTTTTTTTATTGTCATTTTAATTCTTTCAAAATTTTAACTTTCATTGTGTTTCATATTTGATCCATAAAATTTAGATTGTGTTGTTTTGGAGATTTTCCAGATATTTCTGTGTTCCTGATGTTTCATTTAATGTCAGTAGAATTTATTCCTTTCAATTTATTGAATTTAATATATTAGAACTTATAGCCCAGCTTATGATAGATCTTGGAGGATCCCAGATGCACATGGAAGCTATGTACATTCTACCACTGTTGGGTATAATACCCTGTCTGTGCCAGTTAGGTCAGTTGGGTTGATTTGTTCCTGTTTCCACAGATGTAGTGATTTTCTGTCTACTTAGTTCTATCAGTTGCCAAGATAATTGTTACGAAATCTCTAGTTAAAATTATGGATTTTTCCATTTTTCCTTTTGGCATTTTTTAGTTTATGCTTCACCTCATTTTGAACCCTGTCTTTAAGTGCAGGCACATTTGGAATTGTTATTAAGGAATTGATCTTTCTATCATTATGAAATATTTCTCTTCAGCTTTAGTAATATGCCTTATTCTGAGGTTTGTTTGATTGGTAATGATATATCCACTCCAGCTCTATTATTATTTAGTCTTTCTGTGTCTTTACATTTAATGTGGGTTTATTGTGGATCAGCCACAGTAAATAAATATTCTTATTTATAATTCACATATTTTGCCTTTCAAATTCAATGTCCTTTTAACACAGTTTAATTTAACTCTATACCATCTCAGCATTTGTTTTCTATTTCCTAATCTGTCCTTTCCCCCCATATTTTTATTTTTTATTGGCTTATTTTATTTTTTGAAATTCCATTTTACCTTCTCTTTTGGCTTATTAATATTATTAATTGGTTGCTACAAATTACAGTATGCATCTTAATTTATCAGTTTTTTCTTCAAATAATATTATACCACTTCACATAAAATCAACTGATAGCAACACACATTGTTTCTTTCATCCCATTCTTAAGCTAGTGTCAGGCTCCTTAGAGATTTTATGTTTAATTGAGGAATTTAGTTTTTGTATTACTTTTTGTTTTGAGGCTTACTTTGTCTGATGTTAATATAGCCACCCCAACTTTCTTAAATTAGTGTTTATTATATATTACTAATTTATGTGTACAGTATATATTTATTTATTCTTTTGTTTTTAACTTATCTGTATTTGTATATTTGTTGTAGGTTTCTTTTAGAGCCTAGATGTGGGTCTTATTTTTAATTGCAGTGTTTCGACCAATTAATGTAATTACTATCATGGTTGTACAAGAGGCTATATATATCTTGTTATTTGTTCTCTGCTTGCTACAGCTGTTATTTCCTGTTCTTACCTTATTTTCTTGCCTTCTTTTGCACTTTCTTTAGTGTTCCATTTTATTCCTTCATAAATTTGCTAGATATATTTATGATTTTAATGGCTGTTCTAAGGATTACAATATGTATCTTAATTTGCCACATTCTGCCAGAAGTAAAATTTCTTTTAAAAAAAGATTTTATTTATTTATTTTTGCATGTGAGGGGGGGAGAGAGATAGAGGGAGAGAGAGAGGGAGATGACAAGCACAAGCGGGGGGAGGGGCAGAGGGAGAAGCAGACCCCCTGCTGAGCAGGGAGTCCAATGCTGGACTGAATCCCAGGACCCTGGGATAATGACCTGAGCTGAAGGCAGAGGTTTAACCGATGGATCTACCCAGGCGCCCTGTACCAGAAGTAATATTATACCCTTTCGTGCATATATACTGACCTTATGGGCTTTTCTTCCTTCCTCCCACTTTTTGCTATTATTATAAATCTTACTTTTATATATGCCATAAACTCATAGATCATGTTTATTATTTTTACTTTAAGGTTAATTATCATTTAAAAAAAGGAAAAAATGTTTCAGTTTTACCCAAATATGGATTATAATACCCGTCCTCAGTTTCTCTGTAGTCTTGTTACTTGGTCCTTGTTGAGTTTTTCAGGCTCTGGTTTTATAGTATCTTTTCTTTAAAACTAAATTTAGAAATATCTCAGCCATTTGTTATCCAAATACTTTTTCCGAGCCCTCTCTGTATAGATCACTATCCAGAGTGTGTGCATTCCTACCTGTATAGGTATATGTATATCAGATTACTCAATCTTGTAGCACAGATAACAAAGCATCGGTTCATCTTCTTTTTTAAGTTTATTTTTCCTTCTATGTATTTAGGTTTTGGTAATTGCTGTTGTTCTATCTTCAAACTCACTGATCTTTTCTTTGGCAATATTAAATTTGATTTTTTAAGACAATTTTTTTAGAGCAGTTTTAAGTTCACATAGACATTTAAAAGAAATGTATAGAGATTTCCCATATACTCTCTGTCCCCTGACATGCATGGCCTCCCCCATTACCAACACCCTCTACTATTTGTCACAATTAAGGAAGCTACATTGACAAACATAATCATCCAAAGTCTGTAGTTTACACTGGGGTCACATTAGGGTGCACTCTTTGTATTGTCTCCTCTATGGGTTTAGGCAGATGTAAAATGACATGTAGTCATCATTATACTGTTATAAACTCCTCTGTGCTTTGCCTATTCATCCCTCCTCCCTCCCTTGGCTACCACTAACTCCTGGCAACAACTGATATTTCTACTGTGTTCATAGTTTTGCCTTTTTCAGAATGTCATATATTTGGGATCATATAGAATGTGACTTTTTCAGATTGCATTCTTTCACCTAGTAGTGTGTGTTTAAGCTTCCTCCATGTCTTATAGTGGCTTGATAGCTCATTTCATTTTATCATTGAATAATATTACTGTCTAGATGCACCACAGTTTATTTATCCATTCTTCTACTAAAAAACATCTTGTTTGCTTCTAAGTTTTGGCAGTTATGAATAAAGCTGCTATAAAAATCCCTGTGTAGCCTTTCGTGTGTACATAAATGGATAAGCTAAATCATGTAAGAATATGTTTAGCTTTTTAAGAAATCACCAAACTGTCTTCCCCAACTGTCTGTACCATTTTACATTTCCACCAGCAATGAATGAGTGTTTGTATTATATCCTTGCCAGCTTTTGGTGTTGTCAGTGTTCCAGATTTTGGCCATTTGAATAGGTGTATAGTGGTAACACTTTGTTATTTAATTTGCATTTCCCTGAGGACATATGAT
Organism: Callorhinus ursinus; assembly: GCF_003265705.2. Taxonomy (NCBI): domain Eukaryota; kingdom Metazoa; phylum Chordata; class Mammalia; order Carnivora; family Otariidae; genus Callorhinus; species Callorhinus ursinus. The sequence goes on from NW_027397063.1 coordinate 6,466,576, forward strand.
GTGAAGCATCTTTCATATGCTTAATTGTCACCTATATATCATGTTTGGTGAGGTTTTTGTTAAGATTTTTGGCCCATCTTTAGTCAGATTTTTTTTTCTTATCATTGAGTTTTAAGGATTCTTTGTATATTTTGAATAATTATTCTTTATCAGATATATCTTTTACATATATGTTTTCCCAATTTGTAGCTTGTCCTCTCATTCTCTTGACATTGTCTTTCACAGAGCTAAAGTTTTTAATATGAATGAAGTCCAGCTTATCAATTCTTTCATGGATTGTGCCTTTGGTGTTATATCTAAATCATGACCATACCCAAGGTTACGTAGGTTTTCTCCAATGTTACCTTTTGGAAGTTTTATATTCTTACATTTTACATTTAGTTTTATGATCCATTTTAAGTTAATTATTTTGAAGAGTACAAGGTCTGTTTCTACATTTTTTTTTTTTTTTGCATCTGAGTGGTTGTGCCAGTACTACTTGTTGAAAAGACTATTTGTTCTTCATTGTATTTCCTCTGTTCCTTTTCTCAAAGATCAGTTGACTATATTTATGTGAGCCTATTTATGGTCTCTCTATTCTGTTTCATTGATCTATTTGTCCATTATGTCTGTTTTGATGACTGTGGCTTTATAGTGAGCCTCGAAGTTAAGTAGTGTCAGTCCTCTAACTTTGTTCTTTTCCTTTAATATGTGTTGGCTCTTCTGGGTCTTTTGCCTCTCCATATAAACTTATAATCAGTTTGTTGATATCCACAAAATAACATGCTGAGATCTTGATTAAGGTTCTACTGAATCTGTAGATCAAGTTGGGAAGAACTGACATCTTGACAATGGCAACATTTTATTTATGAATATGGAATATCTCTTCTTTTAATTTCCTCTTTGATTTCTTTCATCAGAGTTTTGTACATATATATAGGCTGTTAATGTCAGTGGTATTATGTTTTTAATTTCAAATTTCACTTGTTCATTGTTGATATGTAGAAAAGCAATTGACTTTTGTATATTAACCTTGTATACTGCAAGCTTGCTATAATCACTCATTAGTTCCAGGAGGGTTTTTTTTTTTGTCATTTCTTTTAGATTTTCTACATTATTTCTAAACAATCATGTCATCTGTGGAAAAGACAGTTTTATTTTTTTTCTTTCCTTATCAGTATAACTCTTCTTTTCTTGCTTATTGCATATATATATATTTGCAGATGTTCTTTATCAAGTCGAGGAAGTTCTCCTCCATTCCTGGTTACTAAAAGTTTTATCATGAATGGTTACTGGATTTTGTCAAATGCTTTTTCCTGAATTTATTGAGATAATCATGTGATTTTACTTCTCTAGGCTGTTGATATGATGGATTACATTAGTTCATTTTTGAGTATTGAATCAGTCTTGCATAATTCATATAATCCAACTTGGTCATGGTGCATAATTCTTTTTATACAATGCTGGATTCATAAACTAATATTTTGTTGAAACTTTTTGCATCTATGTTCATTTAGATGTTGGTCTGTAGTTTTCTTATAATGTGGTTTTGATATTAAGGTAATAATGTTGGTCTCATAGAATGAGTTATCAACTATTCCCTTGTCTTCTGGAAGTGATTGTAGAGAATTGGTATAACTTATTCTTTAAATATTTTGTAGAATTTTCCAGTGATCCATCTGGGTCTAGTGTTTCTATTTTAGAAAATTGATAATTATTGACTCAATTTCTTTAATAAATACAGGTCTATTAAGATTGTCTGTTTCTTCTTGTGTGAGTTTTGGCAGGACATGTGATACTTTTTATAGCAAACCACTATTTATTTTACTACTCACTATAAAAATTGTTTATAATTCTGTAATTTATTAATTTTATTCAGTCATTTAGATGGCTGATTATTTTTTAAATTATTGTCTGTATATCTTATTAGAATATGCCCCCTGTGAGTACAAAGATAATCATCCTTGATCAATATTGCATTAATATTCACCACAAAAAAAAATCAAACAAGACTTAAATATATGCAGAGATATACCATATTCATGAATTGAAAGACTCAATATTGTTAACATTCCCATTCTCTCAAAATTGATGTATAAATCTAACTCAAAAAAATATCAGCAGAATGTATTTGTAGATATTAACAAGCTTATTCCAACATTTAGATTTGTATTTCTTCAAGAATAGCAATCTATCCATTTATCCTCTTTTGCCTTTCCTCTTCTTAAGCTGGCAATTTCTTTCAGGATTCAAGAGATACTAGAAACACTGAATTTATTTAACATGGGTGGTTGAATCTTGACTCCCGTTCTGACAGTCTTTCTACATCCCAAATAAAGATAGGATTTGTAAAGCCCAATTGTATTATAACTGGCTTCTCCTTTTATAAATAACAATATAAAAGATTTTATTTCTGTATTTTCCAGGTATCAGCATCACTATTTTCACAATCAGTCTTCAAGGTTCGAATTCATTCCTAACTTATAGTATCTTAGAGTAGGGTGAGGATAGAAATGGATGTGTAAGATCAGTTAATTCCATCCCTCTTCCTGAATTTATAATTTTCTCCTGAATTAACTCTCATAATGGGTGATCTTGCCTGGGTTTAGACCCATCCAGTGATAAAGCACCTAATGAGGAAATCACCCTTGTTTCAGATGGTGTCACATATTAGAAAAAACTCTTGTGTCAAGAAATTTGTATGTCATGATCATCAATTCACCCTAGCCAGATTAATGTCTCTAGAAAGACACAGAACACATCTGCAATAATAGTCCTAATACTTTTGCAATACCAGTCTTTCAGATATATAACTGTATATACCACCCTAAATGCCCCAAAATTCTAAGCACTAAGAAGAAATATATGCTTTTTTAGTACTTAACTTCTCTAGGTTTTTTTTTTCCTTCTCCTTCACTGTTGATGTTTAAGATCTTATAGGTTCTACCTTCACAGAGTTCCTGACACTCATCTATTCCCTTTTATTATCTAATGCCACCATCCAAATCCAGGACCATTCAGCCAGTCTCTTAAGGTCATTTGTATACCAACTATTGAGTCTTTGTATCTCTTCTTCCAACTTGCTTATTCATCATTAGCATTTTCCAAAAAAGCTTTCCCTGTGGCATTTGTTCATGTGTGTATATATGTGTGCATGTATTGACGAGTGCATAAGTGTTTATTGATATGGAAAGAAAGAAATGGATAGACCTAGGATCACAAAACACAAATATTTAAGACAAACCCTTGAGTAAAATGAATTAAGAACACAAGACTCAGCCAATAAAAATTTTTTTCAGGGATAAAATTCAAGATATGTAACATTAATATGCCATGGATATTGGTCTATTAGAATGAAAGCCAGACATAATTAAAATAAACAGCTGAGCATTAGCCTTGCCTATTTCTGAAGTCAATAGCATTTCTGTCATAAAAGGCACACAAGCTTGTTAGGGCCAATAAAATAGTTATTTGAAAATTGCCACAACATAGAAACACAGAGTAAGAGGGTAGTGGGTTTATACTTGAAGTACGATCAAAATAAGGTTTTCTGCCTTCCAGGACCATCATGAGTTAACTCAGCCCCCTCAATAGCGAACAGGACTTTTAAGAAGACTACCCATTTTTTTTTTTTTTTTTTTTTGCAGGGTCTGACTACTCTCTCTCCAGTGTGCTTTAATGTGATTATGAGACATTGAAATAGAAATGGTCTTGGAATGGTCATTTTATTTTATTTTATTTTTATTTTTTTATTTTATTATGTTATGTCACCATACAATACATCGTTAGTTTTTGATGTGGTGATCCACGATCCATTGTTTTTGTATAACACCCAGTGCTCCATGCAGTACGTGCCCTCCTTAATACCCGTCACCGGGCTAACCCATCCCCTGCCTCCCTCCCCTCTAAAGCCCTGTTTGTTTCTCAGAGTCCATAGTCTCACGGTTCATCTCTCCCTCCGATTTCTTCCCCCTTCATTTTCCCCTTCCTTCTCCTAATGTCCTCCATACTATTCCTTATGTTCCACAAATAAGTGAAACCAGATGATAATTGACTTTCTCTGCTTGACTTATTTCACTTAACACAATCTCCTCCAGTCCCAACCATGTTGATGTAAAAGTTGGGTATTCATCCTTTCTGATGGCTGATGGGTACTAGTCCATTGTATAGATGGACCACATCTTCTTTATCCATTCATCTGTTGAAGGGCATCTCGGCTCTTTCCACAGTTTGGCTATTGCTGACATTGCTGCTATGAACACTGGGGTGCATATAGCCTTTCTTTTCACTACATCTGTATCTTTGGGGTAAATACCCAGGAGTGCAATTGCTGGGTCATAGGGTAGCTCTATTTTAAAATTTTTGAGGCATCTCCACACTGTTTTCCAAAGTGGCTGTACCAACTTGCATTCCCACGAACAGTGTAAGAGGGTTCGCCTTTCTCCACAACCTCTCCAACATTTGTTGTTTCTTTCCCTGTCCATTTTTGCCCTTCTAACTGGTCTAAGGTGGTATCTCAATGTGGTTTTGATTTGAATTTCCCTGATGGCTAATGATGATGACCATTTTTTCATGTGTCTGTTATCCATTTGTATGTCTTCTTCTGAGAAGTGTCTTTTCATGTCTTCTGCCCATTTTTTTGACTTGATTATTTGTTTTTTGGGTGTTGAGTTTGAGAAGTTCTTTATAGATCTTGGATATCAGGCTTTTATCTGTAGTGTCATTTGCAAATATCTTCTCTCATTCTGTGGGTTGCCTCTTTGTTTTGTTGACTGTTTCGTTTGCTGTGCAGAAGCTTTTTATCTTGATGAAGTCCCAAAAGTTCATTTTTGCTTTAGTTTCACTAGCTTTTGGAGATGTATCTTGAAAGAAGTTGCTGTGGTCAATGTTGAAAAGGTTACTGCTTATGTTCTCCTCTAGGATTTTGATGAATTCCTGTCTCACATTGAAGTCTTTCATCCATTTTGAGTTTATCTTTGTGTATGGTGTTAGGGGATGGTCGAGTTTCATTCTTCTGCATGTGGCTGTCCAATTTTCCCAGCACCATTTATTGAAGAGACTGTATTTTTTTCCATTGCATATTTGTTCCTGCTTCATCAAAGATTATTTGACCATAGGGTTGAGGGTCCATATCTGGGCTCTCTATCCTGTTCCATTGGTCTATATGTCTGTTTTTGTGCCAGTACCATGCTGTCTTGGTGATCACAGCTTTGTATTATAGCTTGAAATCAGGCAACATGATGCCCCCGGCTTTGTTTTTCTTTTTCAACACTTCCTTGGCTATTCAGGGTCTTTTCTGATTCCATACAAATTTTAGGATTGTTTGTTCCAGCACTTTGAAAAATGTCATTGGAATTTTGATCAGTATGGCATTGAAGGTATAAATTGCTCTGAGTAGCATAGACATTTTAACAATGTTTATTCTTCTGATCCATGAGCATGGAATGTTTTTCCATCTTTGTGTCTTCTTCAATTTCTTTCACGAGTGTTCTGTAGTTCCTAGAGTATAGATCCTTTACCTCTTTGGTTAGGTTTATTCCAAGGTATCTTATGTTTTTTGGTGCTATTGTAAATGGAATCGTTTCTCTAATTTCTCTTTCTTCAGTTGCATTGTTAGTGTATAAGAAAGCAACTGATTTCTGTGCATTGATTTTGTATTCTACCACATTACTGAATTGCTGTATGAGTTCTAGTAATTTGGGGGTGGAGTCTTTTGGGTTTTCCACATAAAGTATCATGTCATCTGTGAAAAGAGAGAGTTTGACCTCTTCTTTGTCAATTTGAGTATGTTTTATTTCTTTTTGTTGCCTGATTGCTGTTGCTAGGACTTCTAATACTATGTTGAACAATAGTGGTGAGAGTGGGCATCCTTGATGTGTTCCTGATCTTAAGGGAAATGCTCTCAGCTTTTCCCCATTGAGGAAGATATTTGCTGTGGGTTTTTCATAGATGGATTTTATGAACTTGAGGAATGTTCCCTCTATCCCTTTACTCTGAAAAGTTTTAATCAGGAAAGGATGCTATATTTTGTCAAATGCTTTTTCTGCATCAGTTGAGAGGACCATATGGTTCTTCTCTCTCCTCTTATTAATGTGTTCTATCACAATGATTGATTTCAGAATGTTGAACCACCCTTGCATCCTGGGGATAAATCCCACTTGGTCGTGGTGGATGATCCTTTTAATGTACTGTTGGAGCCTATTAGCTAGAATTTTGCTGAGGATTTTGGAATCCATATTCATCAGGGATATCAGTCTGAAATTCTTTTTGATGGAGTCTTTGCCTGTTTTGGGGATTAAGGTACTGCTGGCCTCATAGAATGAGTCTGGAAGCTTTCCTTCTGTTTCTATTTTTTGAAACAGCTTCAGTAGAATAGGTATTATTTCTTCTTTGAATGTTTGGTAGAATTCTCCAGAGAATCCATCAGGCCCTGGACTCTTGTTTTTTTGGGAGGTTTTTGATCACTGCTTCAATCTCGTTACTGGTTATTGGCCTATTCAGGTTGTCAATTTCTTCCTGTTTCAGTCTTGGCAGCTTATAGGTTTCCAGGAAGGTATCATTTCATCCAGATTGCTCAGTTTATTGGCATATAGTTGTTGATAATAATTTCTAATAATTGTTTCTATTTCCTTGGTGTTAGTTGTGATCTTTCCCCTTTCATTCATAATTTTATTAATTTGGGTCCTTTCTCTTTTCTTTCAGTTAAGTCTGGCCAGTGGTTTATCGATCTTATTAATTCTTTCAAAGAACCAACTTCTAATTTCGTTGATCTGATCTACTGTGTTTCCGGTTTCTAATTCATTGATCTCTGCTCTAGTTTTAATTATTTCTCTTCTAATGTGCGGCTGGCTTAGGCATTGTTTGTTGCTTTTTCTCTAGTTCTTTAAGGTGTAGAGTTAGTTGGTGAATTCGGGATTTTTCTATTTTTTTGAGTGAGGCTTGGATGGCTATGTATTTCTCCCTTAGGACTGCCTTTGCACTATCCCATAGGTTTTGGACCGATGTGTTTTCATTCTCATTGGTTTCCATGAATTGTTTAAGTTCTTCTTTGATTTCCTGGTTGACCCAAACATTCTTGAGCAGAGTGGTCTTTAGCTTCCAAGTGTTTGAATTTCTGCCAATTTTTTTCTTGTGACTGAGTTCCAGTTTTAAAGCATTGTGGCCTGAGAATATGCAGGGAATAATCTCAGTCTTTTGGTATTGGTTGAGACCTGATTTGTGACCCAGTATGTGGTCTAATCTGGAGAAAGTTCCATGTGTGCTTGAGAAGAATGAGTATTCTGTTGTTTTAGGGTGGAATGTTCTGTATATATCTATGAGGCCCATCTGGTCCAGTGTGTCATTCAAAGCTTTTGTTTCTTTGTTGACTTTCTTCTTAGATGATCTATTGCTGACAGTGGAGTATTGAGGTCTCCTACAATTAACGTATTATTATCAATATGACTCTTTATCTTGGTTAACAATTGGCTTATGTAGATGGCTGCTCCCATGTTGGGGGCATAGATATTTATAATTGTTAGATCTTCTTGTTGGATAAACTCTTTGAGAATGATATAGTGTCCTTCTGTGTCTCTAACTACAGTCTTTAGTTTAAAATCTAATTTGTCTGATATAAGAATTGCTACCCCAGCTTACTTTTGAGGTCCACTGGCATGGAAGATGGATCTCCATCCCTTCACTTTCAGTCTGGATGTATCTTTAGGTTCAAAATGAATCTCTTGTAGACAGCATATGGATGGGTCCTGTTTTTTTATCCAATCTGCAACCCTGTGCCATTTTATGGGAGGATTTAGGCCATTCACATTGAGAGTGATTATTGAAAGATATGAAGTAATTGTCAACATGTTGCCTGTGAAGACCTTGTTTTTATAGATTGTCCTTGTAAATTTCTGTTGTATATCAGTCTTGGGGTCTTTCTCCTTTTATAGAACCCCCCTTAATATTTCTTGCAGGGCCGGCTTAGCGGTCACATATTCTTTCAGTTTCTGCTGGTCTTGGAAGCTCTGCATCTCTCCATCCATTCTAAATGACAGCCTTGCCGGATAAGGTATTCTTGGCTGCATGTTCTTCTCACTTAGTACCCTGAATATGTCTTGCCAGCCCTTTCTGGCCTGCCAGGTCTCTGTAGATAGGTCTGACGTTATTCTGATGTTCCTCCCTCTGTACGTAAGGAATCTCTTCCCCCTAACTGCCCTTGAGATGGTTTCGTTGGTTCTAAGATTTGTGAGTTTTACTATTACATGTGGGGTGTTGGCCTGTTTTCCTTGATCTTGGGAGGGGTCCTCTTCTGCCTCTAGGAACACGAATGTTTGTTTCATTCCCCAGATTAAGGAAGTTCTCAGCTACGATTTGCTCAAATATATCTTCTAGTCCTCTCTCTCCACCCCCTCCGGGATTCCAATAATTCTGACATTGGAACACTTCTTGGTGTCATTTATTTCTCTGATTCTATTTTCATAGATTCTGAGTTGTTTTCCCTGGCCTCCTCTTTTCCCTTTTTATCTATTAAATTGTCTTCCAGGTCACTAATTTATTCTTCTGCCTCACTTACCCGAGCTGTTAAATTATCTAGTTTAGATTGGATCTTATTGATAGCATTTTTAAGTTCTGCCAATTCAGCTTTCATTTCTGCCCTTAGAGACTCCCTGTTGCCATTAAGTGATTTCTCCATTCTAGCCATTGTTTTCACAATTGCCAGCCTGAATTCTGTCTCTGACATCTTGGTTATATCTGCCTCCATTTGTAAATCTGTGGCATAAGTCATAATCTCTGAGTCTTTCCTATTTTGGGGGGTTCTTCCTCCTAGTCATTCTGTTGATGGGTGGTTGAGGGAATGTATAGAGTCCAAATTTACTGACCACAACCCAAGCAAGATGCACCTGTTTTCTAGGGACCTTAGTGTTGCTGGCCTCTTGTTTTCCCAGCCTGTCTTCTGGGGGAGAGGCCTGCCACACTGTTACTCAGGCAACCCTGTTTGGGCAGAGTCGTCCTGCCCTCCTGTGGCAGGGGATGGGCTCAGTGGGAACCAGTTTTTTGGGGGCTTTTGTTCTCTGGCGGCTTTCCCTGGTGGCTTTCCACGTCTCTTCTGAGAGTCAGAGCAAAAGAGACCTTTTCCAACCCTCTGCCTCAGAGCAGAGAGATCACAGTCTGTTCTTCAGTGAGCTCTCCAGGCCACACTATCTCTGTTTCTGTCTGTGTTGCCATAAACTGCAGTGTCCTGGGTTGTGCTCCCCTTAGCGGGGCTCCCTGTCCTGCCTCCAGGTTGGAGCACATCTCTGCCCTTTGTGATTCTAAAACCACCAACAGCTCCCGGTTCTCACGCCCGACCCTGCCGCTCCAGTTTCCGTCTAAAGTCCTTTCCCTGCCGCTACCGGTCTGCGAGTCTGTGCCCCGGCCAAGTGTGCGAGGCTATTGCTCACCGGCGGTATAGGATTACCATGGCCAGACTCCCTCCTGCTGCCGTTTATCCTCCAATATCTGCCCTCAGAATCAGGGCTCCCCGCTTCCTACCTCAAAACCAACCACCTGCGAGCTTCTGTTTGTAGAGATCCAGATCTTCTTACAACTCAGGCTGATTTTGTGGGTGCTTAGAGTGGTCTGCTAGATATCCAGCTCAATTCCGGGGACCAGTTGGAATAGGGTCCTCTACTCCTCCACCATCTTTGTCCCCCCAGTGGTCATTTTAAAAAGAAATGGTGCACTGCAGTTGAATTCTTCTAGCCAGGAGAATAATATCCTCTATAGAAAAATGGCTGATAGCCACAGCAAACAGCCATAGCCAGACCTGTATCCATAACCACAAAGACAGTGATATCCAGAACTGTATCCACAGCCGGAGCCAGAGCCATATCCAGAATCATAGCCACAGTCATATCCACAGCCATTGCCACAGCTACACATGAGATTCTGTTGTAGTTGTAACACATGGTGTCTAGAAATTGGGGTTCAGTATTTCAGTAGTGGAGCAGGTGGAGGTTTTTGGAGTCTGAATGTCATGTCCCACCCTGAGACCTTTATATACTACCAGTGTGGGTGAAACACACAACACAAACTCACTGGTCTCATTACCAGGGCAATTTTCATTAAAAAACCAAACCAAAACAAAACAGAAAATCTTCATTCTAAGGATGACAAATTTTTTCAGGGGACCATGCCCAAGATTTGGCCCCAGCTAGTCCAGAGAATTAAAAGGAAAAAGATGCAACCTACACATTGAACAAGTATGTCTTATAGGATGTAATTAAACATAATTTAGGTTTTCATTCCAGGGGGGCATTAATTCTCATGCACATCAGGTACACATACGTGGGCACTGGGAGATGTTCCAGTGTCTCCTGTTGCAATATTAACAAGAAAGCACCTGGGCTGGTAGTTGGAAGTAAACAGCAGGGACATAAGGTGAAGTTTTCTTACATCATACCTGCAAGATAGTGGACTGGATGGAGCCCAGGTAGAAGGGCCACTGTAGTGGTGGCTGGAGCAAGAATCAGGTGAGGCAAAGAAGATCTGATTTACTGCATCAAGTGTGTCTCTTGCAAATATCTTCTCCCAGTAGTGGCTTTCCCCCCTCATTCTCAGGATTAAATTTAATTTTTAAAAAAGATTTTATTTTTTTTATTTGAGAAAGGGAGCTCTAGTGGGAAGAGGGGCAGAGAGGACAGAGAATCACGAGCAGACTCCATGCTGAGTATGGGGCCTGAGGCAGAGCTCAATCGCACGACCCTGAGATCAAGACGTGAGCCAAAGTCCAAAGTCACACTTAACCAACTGAGCCACCCAGGCATCCCTTATATTTGATTTTAATACCATCCATTGAATTTATTTCAGACATTGTATTTTGAGAAGTACATTTTCAATTTTTTAATCTTTCACTTATCTTCTCATTTTCATGTTTTTTTCATATTCTTGAACATATTTATAACAGCTCTTTTAAGATCATGATGTGTTGTTTTCATTATGTTTGTGATTTCTTGGTTCGTTATAACTGATTGATTTTGTTTTATAGTCACAACTTTTCTTCTGCTTCTTTGCTTGTCTAGTAATTTTTAAAAAGATACCAGACAATGTTAATAATGGGTTGTTTACAATGTGGATATTGTTGTCTTTCTCTAAATAGTGTGGAAGTTGGTTTTGGCAGGCAGTCAAGTTACTTGTGAATCCCTCGAACTTTGCATAATGCGATGGGTCTAATGTAGCATTTAGTCCTAGTTTGCCCAACTACTCAAGTGTCTCTCTTTTGGGTTTACTTTTCAGTAAAGTCTCTTTGCTCTGGCTGGTGGATCGCAAGTGTTTCTCAGTTCTGCATGATCTCAGGATTATTTAGCTTATAGATGAGCAGTTGTTTTTTTGCCCTTTCTTACGGAATTAAGCCATATATTTGAGTGTCTTAGCGTTCAATAAAGCAGGCGGAAGAGGCCCCTATGTGAATATCTAGAGTTCTTTCTCTGTGTAGCTCTCATTCCTTTACTATGATTATTCAAAACTTACAGTCACTCTCTGAAATTTGATCTTTCTTCAATATTAACATTGTGCTCTTCTTGGGTTCCTCTTCTTGAAATGTGGGCCTGAGAGAATTACAGGCAAAAACCTGAAGTGATAGTAGGGTTTAAATAGTTTGTTTCTCTTTGGAAAAGCATTGTAGTTCTTAGGTACCTGTTGGGCAATTTCCAAAAACAGTTATTTATTTCATTTATTTTGTCCAGTTTAATGTGAAGGGAGAGCAAGTGCAGTATTAGTTACTCTGACATCACTGAGAGTAATTGTTTCTCTTCAATGCACATTTTAAAAGGGTGAGAAAAATTTCTAATATTTTTGAAAAAAATCACATTACACTTTAAGTGAAAAAGCAAATTGAATAATAATATATCCAATGATACCACTTTTATCAAGAAAAAATATGTAAAATGTGGCATTTATTGAGACATAAATATGATTGATTTCTTCAGTGGAAATGAGATGTAATTCCTAAAACAAGAATAGGAAAGTCAAAAAAGTTTCTTTTCTTTATTATGTAATTTCTTATCAATATTCAGCCTGTTCTGTCTTTATATCCAGAACTTTGCATGAAGATTGGCTTTTCCAGATGTGTCTAGAGCAGAAGCAGAATTTATTGCCCACTGATTAGAATAAGTCAGCAGGAAGACTTTCACACATGTAGCTGAGTCTCTGCAAGTTAAGTGAGAGCATGTCCTATAGAGGGGCATTTGTCAGACCCTCCTCATTACCTTCTCTTGGAACAGATGTTGTGTGCCCTTGTTGACATCTAATTTCAGCACTTTTGCTTCATGTGGTATTCTAAAAAAAACATTTAAAAATTCTCTAATAGAAGAAAAGATTAATCTGCAAGTGTTACATTGTCCTCTCTCCCAAAGTTTCCTGTCTTCTGGGAGAAGGACATACCCATCTTGGAGCAGCATGCTAATCAACAACAGAAAATTGTCACAGATGTTCATGTATTTAAATGAAGCAGAAAAACATGGTTCAATGTGATGACAGTAGGTCTTTGTTTCCAGAAGGATATTCCCTATGGTCTGAGACATAATGATATTCTACAATATAGAATTGATCTGAAAATCATGAATTATTTTGGAAACTCTATACAGTCATTTAAATGAACATTTGGAAAATATTGATGCCATCAGAAAATATTACCTAAATAATACCAAGTGGAAAGTCCAGCCTAAAAATGTGTGTAATATTTTTCAAAATATGTTAAGTAATTTCCAAAAACTATTAAAATAAAAACTATAGGAAAGATATGCCTCATAACACCAGCATTGGTTATTGTAAGGTGATATAAATGTGTAAAGGTTTAACTTCCTTTATGTTTAGTATTTTTCTAAAAAAAATCTCTAGTATTTTATTAATTAGAAATTTTATCTAGTTAAAACAAATTAGTTGTAAATCAATCTTCAATGTTTATTTGAATTAAAATTAAAACACAGTCCATACCAGGAAGAAGAACTATGGTCTTAGTACCTCAATAAGATCCTTCTTAGTGATCTTGTGTCCCTTTCTAACCCTGTATAATCCAACTTGAGCAAAATGGATGTCAGCTTTTACTTACTTGTTTTTCTTAAAATCATGTTCCTTGAGAATTTTTAGCTCTATAATATTTAGATACTAAAATATGTATGTTCTATTTATTCTATTTCCTTCCCTATTTCATAAGAAATAATAGAGAAAATAAGGAATTTTATTTGATGAACTAAAAATGAAGTTAATTATGTGAGGCTTTTAAAAATTTAATTCTTAATAATTCTTACTTATGGCATTTCTAAAAAGGTAGTTATAACATATTTATCTCTGACACATTAAAAAGAAGTTGGTTAATTTGAAAAAAAAAAAAAAACAAAACAACCCAGAAACAAAACAAGGCACAATAATGCATTCTGCTTCATGACATCTTCATCTGAAGCCAAAGATTTATTTTCTGTTTTCCAAGTGGTTGCAAATAAAAATTTTACCAGATATTTTGCCCAATATGACATGGGTTAGTTTTTCCATCCTCCACTGAGGGCATTTGCCCAAAACCTAAACCTGAAAGCAGTGACATGTGGTTTCTTTTCTCATATATTGACATTTCCCTTCTTAGAACAATTTCTGTATTAGCCAATGTTGTAGAGGTGACAATTTCATCACAGCAGATTACAAAAACAGAGTGTTTCTCATTCATGCTACAAGTTTGGGTCAATTGCTACTGGTCTGTTCTTCATACGTTTTCATTCTGGGATCTATGCAGAAGGACATTTTTGTTGCAAAGAGGAAAAGTGGGATTACTGGCAAAACTTGTGATGTTTCTGAAAGGGTGTGTTCATATGTGGTGCAAATCATAGCTGCTCATATTCCTCAACAAGACGTATCACATGACAAAACCAGCATTAGTGGAATTGGGAGCATATATTCATTTTACCAAGAAGAATAGATTTTATGGGAACAGTTAATACATTTGACCACACTGTACCTTTATGTGCTGTTACAGATGCCACTCTGGTGAAAGTTTTGTACAAATACACTTGCAATGTGTTGAGCTGTTTATGTAGAAGCTTCATTAGTGTCCATTTAAATAAGAAACCTTCCGGTCAGGTGAGTCCCTAGCGCTTGTCAGTCTGTTCTCTGCTTCTTTCCCTCTAATGTGTATTCTCCTGTGGCTGCCTTTCTTTCTAGCATTTTCTACATTGACTTTCAGTTTTCACAGCACATTTGAATACAATCCTCTATGTGAGTATCATGGAAAATTTTAGTTTAGTGAGAGGGAAAGACTTTTAGATTCCATATTCAACTTCTAATGGCACGATGAGGATAATGATAATGATGATGATGATGATGAATGTTAACCCCCACTAGTACTATGCAAATCTCTCTAAGTGTTTGACATATATAAGCTCATTTCATACTTTATATAACCTTATAATTTCAAATGTCATTTTCATTTTATAGATAAGAAAAAACCAAGACGCAAGTGTAAAAAACAATAGTTCAGTTGAAATAGGTGAGTAGCCCATGGTAGGAAAAGGAGATGGAATGTGATGGTTTTGTTCTCTACAGTATTTAAAGCCAACCTTTTTAGTCCCTTCTAGCTGCTGCTTCCCCGCCCCCCACCCATACTAAATCAAAGGTAGGGAAGAAAGAGAGAGGATAGAACAATTTTATCTGGCTGGATGCCTTTGTGTTCTCTGTGCTCAGCAGATGGTTAAAGCTGGCATCTCTGGCTGAATCTCCTGGAGGATAACAAAGATGACTTTTCTCTTACTGGGTACCATTAGACTTCTCTTCTAGGTCCCTGACTCCTTACTTCTCTTGATCCAGCATCTTGCCACACTTTCTGGTATGTGTCATTTACCACCATCACAGTCTCTAACTCAAAAGCTTGGAATGGCACCTGGCACTGAATTCTCTTCTTACATTCAATGCATTAAATTGTATGTTTATGCAGACACCGATTTAAGCACCCTTGCCTCAAAATTCTTTGATCCTCTCTCACATTTGCTCTACTAGCAAATCACTCCCAGAACCCCACTTGTCAATACTGCAAGGTGCTCCTTTTCTAAAAATGAAGCCAATATTCTTAAATCTCTTATTTTTCCAATTCTTCACACCTGGCTTATGGCCATGCCATTGCATCTACACAATCAATATCATTGTTTTCCTGCATAACCTCTTTTTAATGTTATGTTTTTCACATAATTTCTTATATGTGCTATGGTTTATATCTATTGTCCTGGGATTATTATTAATAGTGCCACCTTTAATATTCAAGTATACTAATTTGGAGAGTAAATCATATGGCCTTCTATCTACACTTTTTTTTTTTATCAATTACACTTCTTTCATCAAGCTTTTGCTCTTTCTATTCCTTTACCTTGTAAACTCTTATCTGTGCACTAATGCAAGTCTTCTCTATTCCAAACTTGGGCTCCCACTTGCGGCTGGAGGTAACCCCAGTACCACATGGAGTGGTGCCATGTACCTTCACAGAATTCTCATTTTTGGCTGAGTCGCCAGCGCTACTTGATCATCCTTTCCTTTTTCTCAGGCTTCTTTCTTTCTTTTCTCCACTGCAGCTATACCATCCTTCACCATTATCCCTAAAGCTTCTTGTTCAACGCTCACTTCTGCCTCCGCCCTCCTCCGTCTGTAACTCTTGCTTCATATTTCACAGAGAAAAGAGAATCTATCAGGGGAAACCTCTATCAACTCTCTTCCCACATACTTATCTACATTTGCACCTGTCTCTTAGCCTTTTATCTTCGTCTCAGAGGAAACCATATCCTCCCTCCTGTCCAAAAAATCATTCTTTCACTTTGCTTTAAATGCCATCTCCTTCAGCACATTGCTTGATAAATTATCCTCTCTGTCTACTATATTTCCAGCTTCTTTTTTTCCACTGACACCTTCCCTTTAGTTTATAAACACACTCAAGTCTTTTGATAGTAAAAACGCTGTCTCAACACCAGATCACCCCTGGCTAGCTTTTCCTCAACTTCTTTTACATCCAAGGTTTTAAATAGTTTCCTCCGATGCCTCTGAGTCCTCACTCTGCTCTAACCTGTCTCTTACCCTCTATCACCCAAGCATTGTTCTCCCTCAGGTCACCAACAGCCTGTTGATTACTCAGTCTCCTTGACTTGTCTCGTTGTTTGTCCTTTTTTGTTTTGTGTCATTTGGTGCTGATGACCACTTCTTTCCTTGGCTTCCATTATATGCTTTTCCTAATTTCATTCTCTTGCTTTTATAATATTTCTTACCAATCTACTTACTCACTGTTCTTCCTCTGTCAGCTGGAGGTCTACTCGTGGCCCATGGTTCCATCACTAAATATACAAAATGTGATCTCATAAGCAGGACATAAATCCCATTATGATGCAGCCCCTTGGTTAGTATCTAATGCCATTTCCAGCTATTCCCTCATATGCCAATAGCTGTTTCATCCTGTTTTTCCTGCTTAGAATTTGCTGATCATGACAGCATTCATAGACCTTCCTGTCTACGGATAACTTATGCCATCTGTGGTAATGCCTCTTCCATCTGTCTGCCAGCTGATATCTGAATCAACTGGTAAGTCTCAGCTTGAGCATCACATCATCTGAGGGAGTTTCTCTGTCTGCCTTACACACAATCTACTTAGTCCATCAGCAGCCCCAGATAATTTCTTTAGCCATCACCCACAGAACCCTGAATTTTCTTTACTATAGAACTTAGCATCTGTACTATAGTTGTTTATTTTAGGTCTACTTCAAAGGATTAATTAATTCATTAAAAAATTCATTCATTAATTCACACACATAATGTAAACTGAACACCTATCATGAAAAGAGAAATAAGACACAATCCATGCCTTGAAGGAGGTTATATCCTAGTGAGTTAGACAGGTGAATGAATGTACACTATAGAGAAGTGGTCTGAGGGAGGTAGCCATGAGGGTTATCATGGGAACTTAAAAAAGAGACATTAGACTGATGGGCAGGTGAACCATCTAGAAGTAGGAACACATAGACTGAGTTTTCTATACAGTGATGGTAGTTAGATAAAAACAAGGTGGGAGGTTATTCCAGGTAGAGGGCATAACATATAAAGAGGCATATTTTTACAAAACAACATTGTTTTTCAAGAAAGATACAGAGTAATTATAAATTCTTTAATTTGTCTTGCCTTGCCTTGTCTTGCCTCCTTGATTTCTGTGTTTTCAGCACGCGGCAGAGTTTCTGTAACAGAAGTTTGGCTCCCAAACAAACACATTAATTAACAAGTCAATGAAAATTATATATTATATGTATAGTTTATACACAATATATATTAGTATAAAATATACTTTTTGTTTTTATATATGTAAATGATAATGATGATGATGCAGCTAAAAATCCCAATGCATGCAAAAAGTTGTTTTCCACAGAGCATGCATTGTTAAGAATCAGGTTCTGAATGGCATTGTAATAATTGACATAAATTATTTTTAATCATGATAAACTTTCAGTCTTATCTAGTCATAGCAAAACCAAGGCTATTGTCCGAAACAGAAGCTCCATTCTCCCTCATATACCCTGGCTCTTGGTCTTTGGATTCTTTCTGTCAGACTGCAGCTCTGCTGTACTACTTAATATTGAGCTTTGTGATGGTCATAATTTACATTTTCAACTTCACTTTCTTTGGCTATTGTTCTTCAACTCATTTGAATAAGATTTGAAAAACAAGCAGTGTGTCTCATGATTTTATGGCTAGTCAGCTTGCTTGTTTACTCATGCCTAGAGGGGTACTGCCTTATTTGAAGGTGACTTTTAGTGTGCCTTTACACGATGACTTCAGAAAAATAGCTGGAAGTTGCTCCAATTTCAGTCTTCACACTTGGTAAGTGGAGTAAGTTTCCAAACGTGTTATGGTCATGTCTGGTCCAAAGAAGTGGAGGAAAAAAAACAAATATTTCAACTCAATCTTTCTAGGAAAGAGGAAGTGATATCAATGGTAGTAGGAATACAGAACAGAACAATAGAAAGCAAAGCCAGAATCACGTAGCTGGGCAGATTTGAGTTTGGTCCATCACTCTTGTATTTGCCACTTGCATGATTTTTGGAAAATTACTCCACCTCTTGGTGCTTCAATTGTTTGATAGGCCAAATTGGGGATATGCTTATTCTTAAGATTTTGTGACATTTAATGAGATAAGATACAAAACAGTGTCCAAAAAATGTTAGTTCCCCAATAGTTCTGGACATTGATAAAGGTTTTTTAATAGTTCAAAGCCAGCAGAGGAGTGAGATTCATTGTACCTGGTGTGTGAACTCTACCATCATCACTTCTGTGCCAACTGATAAATGAGTTTGGATTTGATACATCACCAGTGGGAGAATGTGATTGAACTACAATTTTGTGGGATGCATGAGAAACTATGTTACAGATTTCATATTATATTTGTAAACAATATAGTGTACATATGTGTCTCATGTCTCACATGTCCTACTTCTTAAATTAAAACATTTTTCATTTTGCCAGAAAGAGCTGCCTTGTCAGTGAGACTGTCGAAGACAATGACAGACTGAAACAGCTCTATGAATAAATTCCAGCAAAACCTTATAGTGTGAATGCTTCTAGAGAAGAAGTTGTTTGCAAGAAAGAACTATTCTTAGCCAAATTTGGGGATGTAAATGTAGTAGCTAGGTTGGAAAGGAGTCTGTGCTCTAATCAGAATGTCAGAATCTGAAGGAATATTCCTTTAAGAAATTAATAAAATGTAGACTAGGATAAAATCATTGGATGAAATGTGACAATAATTCTATTTATCTTGATCCTGACACTTTTTTTTTACTATCCATTATTAGTCACATTAAGGTACTAAGCAGTATATATTTCTTTTTAATTTTTAAAGGAATTTGTCTTATTTTGTATAAAAACTTTAAACTTTTAAACAATCTTTCTCTGATAATTACTTTAATGTAAATATACTTAAAGCTTACTGAGGTGCTTATGGTGTTTAATATACTGTCCAAATACCTGCCTCATGCTTTCCGACTGGTGCTAAGATCCAGGAGCACGAGGTCATATTGTTATCTAAATTTGCTATTATCCAGATACAAAATTACTGTAACACACTCACAACAATAGCAATGATGCCTTTGAGTGACATGGTATTGTCAGCATTCCCCGATTCCTAAATATAAAATATACGTATATCACTATCTCATAAAGGATGTTGGCTGTCTAGGCCCTCAATCAATCCTTAAATATCTGGAAAGATTAGGTCTCATAGGTAGCATTCATGCCAGCTAATCAATACCTGCTAAAATATAAGAGGAGAGAATGGTCTGGTTGTAGAACAATTTTTGTCCTATGATAACAAAATTTTTTGTCGGACTATACCTTACATGCTTCCTCTTGTACCTCCAATAAAATAGATGTTGTAAGCTGTGAACTGATTCTGTGATCTTAGATATTATCAAGAAACTGCTCAAAATGGGGTGAGCAAGATACAAGTGATGCTTTGAAAACTGGTGATGGATTTAACTGAGGAAAAAAAATCTAATTGTGGGCAAACAATTAATTGGCAAAATTTTACTATAGAAAGTAGTTAATATGAGTTACCTTGTATAAAGAGTTTTCTTTATCTAAAAATATTTAGAGCAATTAGTGCATTTCTCATAAAACTTCATCCATCCATCCATCTATCCATCCATTAATTCATTCAACAAATATTGAAGTATCTACCATGTGCCAGACACCTTGTGAGACAATGGGGTATAGGGATGGGTAACATAAGGTCTGTGCCCTGAAGGAGCTCATAGTTTCTTATGTGAGACAAGAATATAAGCATAGCTGTATCACCAACTCCAAAATAACACTGTCTCAATATAATGGGGGCTCAATAAGTAATTTTTGCATGAATTCTTAAATAGTGTTTGAAATTATTACCCTGCAGTGCCAGGGATCATCTCCTGAGCAATCCATGCCAAGCATGATATTTATAGTTATTTTTGAGGTTTTATATTCATCTTTTTATTTTTCAGATTTTGCATTATGTTTGTATATAATAATGTACAATCTAAAAATACATAAATATCATGAATTACTTAAGATTTTAGTCATTTAAAAGTTTATTCAAAGATCTGAGTGTAAGTTGTGTTCAGGTAGATGCTCCTCTTTTGTTCTGTGTCTTGGGTAACCCAGACACAAGGAGTGAACTCTCCAGTGTGGACAAGAAAAATTTACTGGTAAGACGTTGCTTAAATGCCCCAGCAGGGCATATAAACTCATCCACCCTTTTACTTTTGCTTCATTTTTCTAGCCTCATCTTCTCCTCCTGTTTCTGTTATAGAACTTACTGATTTAATCATACACATCCGAGTTTTAGTAGAATGAAATTTAGGCACAGGAGTTCACAAAATTAAATCTACTGGAAGGTCAAGCATCATAGCTTAACAGGATAAAGATATAAAGGGTGTAATAATGGTATGCCATTGTTAGAGTCAATGCCTCTTTATTGATTGGATGGATTTCTGTCTGTTCTAGTAGGTGATAGAGTGAAGTAATGGAGAGTGGGAATCTGGAACCAGATTATTAAGGTTCATGTGCTCTAACACTACTACTTGTGCACATGGGGAAAACTTACTATCAATCTTATCTTCCATAAAATGAAAAAGATACACATCCTGCTTCAGAGTTTTGTTTTGAGAATTAAATGCAATAATGTGTCCAGAAGATCTAGCATAGTAAAAAAAAAAAAAATCGAGTATAGTGCTTGGAATATAGTAATTGATCAAGATATATTAGCATTTATTATTGATACTAGCTCCATATGCCAAGTTAATGGCCCACATATTGTTTCCAGACACTTGTTTTCTAAAAACTATAAATAAAATTTGTGTTTTCTTTTATAACACTTCTATTTCATGAAGATCCTGACCTTTTTAGATATGTAGATCATTGTTGCATTGGATCTTCTATGACATCTGACTATGAGATGATTATAGAAAACATAGCCCCTGAATATACCAAGCTCTTGTAGCTTAGACAAATAAACTTGAAGTCATTTCAAGATTTCCCGGTGCTATGGTATTTTATTAGATGGGAGCTTGTGAGAAAGGATTTTTGTTTCCTTGTATTTCTTATGTAATGGATTTTGTTTGTGTCCTTCATGTTATTTATGTATTCGCATAATATCTCAGCTTCTGGGACACAGAAAGAGTATAGGAGAGGATTCAGGCAGCAGTAATGTTAGAGGTCACCCATTACTTTGTTTCTTCAGTGAAACTTCCGATAGTGCCTCCGATGGGTAAAATGAGGTTGTTTTTGTTTTTTTGACCTTCGATTATGAGCAGAAGCAAAAATGAAGCATATTAACCTCATAACCAACCATCTCTCTAGTTATTAAAGCTCTACCTCATATCCAGTAAATTTGTCAGGAAGTTGGTTACTTTGATTACAATGATCTTAGCTTTTTTGAAGAAGTGATTGAAGTGTTAATGTTAACAGTCTTAAGTTTTGTTGTACATAGGGTCAAATAATAAACATTATATAATGTTTATGCCTGCCTCTACAGCCACTGTACATAGTGTTGTCCTTGAGAATTCTACAGGCGAAGGAGTAAACAGAAGGTAATACGTGGAAGTGAGAAAAAGAGTAAGATAAGCTGGGGTCACAAAGATTCACAGTTTCACTGAGATTAAAACTAGAAATGGTCTTACGGTTTTGTTTCAAAGAGTGTCTATGAAAGTTTAGATACAAGGGAGTCTCATAGCAAACCCACGATAAAACAACAATATGACAAAAGGTTTAAGAGGAACCAAGTTCATACAAACATTTTAAATACATCTGGACTATGTCACATGCAGTTATTTTGGGGGTCAGGTGAGGGTAGTGATGAAAAAATGTGAATTAAAGTAACTTACACTGAAATCATATGGGTCAGCCAGGAGTCTGACTTTATTTTTGATGTTCTTCTGACTTTGAATCTGCCACTGAGATGCAAACTACTATTTTCAGGACATAGCTAGGCAAGGTACGGCTTTTATTATATATGTGTTGTAACTGGATTTGAAGACAACTTGTCAGGAACTCTAGATTGCATCTCTCTTGCCCTAATCTTTAGCACAGTGTCTGACACATGAAATAGGGTCAAATGTTTGGGATTGATGAATGAGGGATGTCTTGTTTTGAACTGGGGTAGGGAGAAAGTGAAAGCTTTGTAACCAACATAATCATTTGTCAATAAAGTATATGATATGAGAGCAAAGTAACCTTGATTTTAAAGAGCATGCAAACCTTATTTTGTCTGAAGAAATATATTAATGACATCTCCCCTCACTCCATACAATTAGTCTCTAGACTGTGAAGAGTGCTTGCTTTATATCCCCTCTACTAAGTGAGTATAAAGGGACTTGTGGAGGTGGTTCTCAGAGGACACATATACTACTATGGGTGGCCTGAGCTGTGGCTCTGGATGTAGATGTGACTTCAGCTGTGGTGGGTGTAGGCACAGCTGCTGAAAACCTTGCTGCTTTGGAACATGCAGTTCCTGTGGATTCTACTTGGAATCTTTTAGTGTAGCTTACACCTCTGGATTCATTTATCTCTGAAGCTATGATTTTACTTCTAAGTTGGTTTATACCTTCTGATTATGTTCATTTTGGTAATAAATCCTCACCTACAACATGAAAAACTTTAGGATTGCAACCTCATCCACCAGATTGAGCAAACTATTTTTTGGAAATTGGAAAAATAGATAGCTTTCATTTTACTTAGAATTTAGCTTTTTACTCTTATGTGAACTGTCATACATTGAAATAATTTGGGTGTTGAGTTTGAGAAGTTCTTTATAGATCTTGGATATCAGCCCTGTGTCTGTAGTGTCATTTGCAAATATCTTCTCCCATTCTGTGGGTTGCCTCTTTGTTTTGTTGACTGTTTCTTTTGCTGTGCAGAAGCTTTTTACCTTGATGAAGTCCCAAAAGTTCATTTTTGCTTTTGTTTCACTTGTCTTTGGAGATGTATCTTGAAAGAAGTTGCTGTGGCTGATGTTGAAAAGGTTACAGCCTATGTTCTCCTCTAGGATTTTGATGGATTCCTGTCTCATATTGAGGTCTTTCATCCATTTTGAGTTTATCTTTGTGTATGGTGTTAGAGAATGGTCGAGTTTCATTCTTCTGTATATAGCTGTCCAATTTTCCCAGCACCATTTATTGAAGGACTGTCTTTTTTCCATTGCATATTTTTTTCCTGCTTTGTCGAAGATTATTTGACCTACAGACGAAGGGCTGATATTCAAGATCTATAAAGAACTTCTCAAACTCAACACCCAAAAAACAAATAATCAAGTCAAAAAATGGGCAGAAGACATGAAAAGACACTTCTCAGAAGAAGACATACAAATGGATAACAGACACATGAAAAAATGGTCATCATCATTAGCCATCAGGGAAATTCAAATCAAACCACATTGAGATACCACCTTAGACCAGTTAGAAGGGCAAAAATGGACAAGGCAAGAAACAACAAATGTTGGAGAGGTTGTGGAGAAAGGCGAACCCTCTTACACTCTTCGTGGGAATGCAAGTTGGTACAGCCACTTTGGAAAACAGTGTGGAGGTGCCTCAAAAATTTTAAAATAGAGCTACCCTATGACCCAGCAATTGCACTCCTGGGTATTTACCCCAAAGACACAGATGTAGTGAAAAGAAGGGCCACATGCACCCCAGTGTTCATAGCAGCAATGTCCACAGTAGCCAAACTGTGGAAAGAGCCGAGATGCCCTTCAACAGATGAATGGATAAAGAAGATGTGGTCCATCTATACAATGGACTAGTACCCGTCAGCCATCAGAAAGGATGAATACCCAACTTTTACATCAACATGGTTGGGACTGGAGGAGATTGTGTTAAGTGAAATAAGTCAAGCAGAGAAAGTCAATTATCATATGGTTTCCTTATCTGTGGAACATAAGGAATAGCAGGAGGACATTAGGAGAAGGAAGGGAAAAATGAAGGGGGGGGGAAATCCGAGCGAGAGACGAACCATGAGAGACTATGGACTCTGAGAAAGAAACTGAGGGTTTTAGAGGGAAGGAGGGTGGGGGGATGGGTTAGCCTGGTGATGGGTATTAAAGAGGGCACATTCTGCCTGGAGCACTAGGTGTTATACACAAACAATGAATCATGGAACACTACATCAAAAACTAATGATGTATGGTGATTAACATAATAAAAAATTAAAAAAAAGAAATCTTGCCATTTGCAACGATGTGGATGGAACTAGAGGATATTATGCTAAGCAAAATAAGTTAGTCAGAAAAAGACAATTATTATATGATCTCACTGATACGTGGAATTAAAAAACAAGGCAGAGGATCATAGGGGAAGAGAGGAAAAAATGAAACAAGAAGATTGTTATTTCTTTACTAAATTGAAGGAATAGAACTGGAAAGAAAAGACCATGGGCTGCCATGCCAGAGAAGATACTACATAAGTGTCCCCAAGAACCTTAACAAAAGCAGGTCTGAGAGGAAAAGCCGGAGTTAGGACTTTCTTTGAATTTTCATAAACCAATCAGAATAATTAAATCTTCCTTAATCTCATCAAACAGAATTCACTTCCTCTCCTTTGGGGAATTTATTAATCTTAATCATCTCACTGATTTTTCGAAGCATCCTATAGCGGTGTGATCTCATTTACCTTAAGATTGCTAAACATCATCTACATGGCCATGGCATCTTTCTTTCTTTCCAGCCCAGATCCCTCAACCTAAAAACCAGACTCATACATCTGACTACTTATATGAAGTTTACTTATTTCACAGGTATGTTAAGCTGAACATGTCTAAAAATAGACTTTTCATCTTCCCTCACTCCAAAGAAAATTTGATCTACCTTTCACATATATGTTAATGACATATCCATACTTCCAGGTCAAAAGTTTTTGAGTTCCCTGACTACTCTCTCTTGAGGTCTACATCCAATCTCTCAAAAAGTTTTATCAATGCTACTTTTAAAACATATCCAGGATCCAACCATTTCTGGCTAACTCCACTGCTATAACTGGAGTCCTTGTCCAAGCTACACAGAGTGGATGCTTCTAGTGTTCCACACATATCCCGCTGGATCCCTTTGCCACTTGCTGTGCACAATGCCTCCTTGATTGCTTCCACCTTTCCACAGTCTCTTTGCTGGAGGTTGCTGGAACCTACTTCCACCTTCCATCAGGGAGAGCTGGACCTGCCTGGAAAGTTATGCACTCTTTTTTTTTTTTTTTTTTAAATTTTTTTATTGTTATGTTAATCCCCATATATTACATCATTAGTTTTTGATGCAGTGTTCCATGATTCATTGTTTGTTCATAACACCCAGTGCTCCATGCAGAACGTGCCCTCCTCAATACCCATCACCAGGCTAACCCATCCCCCCACCCCCCTACCCTCTAGAACCCTC
>NW_027397063.1:6492059-6736829 GCF_003265705.2 Callorhinus ursinus
AAACATTGGGGTACACGTACCCCTTCGGGTCCCTACATTTGTATCTTTGGGGTAAATACCCAGTAGGTTATGCACTCTTTTTATCCCTACAGGTAGACTTGAGAAATGACAGATGGAGGAAGGGATATAAATCATGTAAGATCATGGTACTCCTTTCTAAATACTCCACTGGCTACTTACCCCATTCAGAGTAAAAGCCAGATTCATCCAATGACCTCTAAAGCTACCTCCCCACCAGCCTCCCAAAGGCTTCCTCCACTGTTGCTGCTCTGAATATGCCAGTCACACTCTCCCCATCAGTGCCCTAGTGCTCAAAGCCCCTTTGATCTAGAGTGCTTTTCTTCCAAACATCAGCACAGTGTGCTCCCCCATTTTCTCCAATTGTCTCAAAATGTCCTTCTCTGTGAATCTTCCCCGGCTGCTCTGCTGACAATGTCAACTCCCTTGTTGCACTCACTAACTCCCTTCTGTACCCCATTTTCCTTCATATAATTGAACACCATCTGATATATTTATTCTCATCTAGAAGAATGTGCCCCATAAGGACAGGGTTTTTGTCTCTTGATTTATTTTTTTCCATTAGAGTATACCCAAAGCTTCAAAAAGGACCTTACAGTTCATGTACAATATATATTTTTGAGTGAATAAGCACAAGAATGAATGAATTTAAAGCTATAGTGACTTACTAATTTTGCATTATTTTATGTTGGAGAGCTGACTTCAGGGTCTCATCAGAAGACTTTTGACATCTTCATGTCTGCTGCAACTCACTGGTCCGCTCAGTTATGTTTCCTGGTAACCCAGGATGCTGGTAGTTTCTGCCTTCAGTTATGTGCCCTCAATCCATTTTTGAATTCTTTTATGTAAATGTTCCATTTCAACTCCTTGTGCTGGTTGCTTAAGTAGCTTCCTCTCATTCTGTGTGTGCATCCAGCTGAGAGGATTATCCTGGAGAACATTACCTTTACTCTGGTAAATGAATGCTTTTTTCTTCTGCTGATTAAGACTTTTAGTTAAATGTTCTCTAGATGCACCTACCTTACTGATGCTGTCTATGTTATATATGTTTTAAGAAGAGCATTTGTTTACATTTTGCACAATAATAAAAACCAACACTTAACGAGTGCTTATGTTGTAAGAACTACCATTCAAACTTCTCTACTCTCATATTCTTTTTGTTTTCACAACAATCCTGCAAGATATATTATTAACCCTGTCCCCATACTCTTATTTGAGATTTTATGTAATCACATAAATCATTAAAATCACATAGTGATTTTTGTATACTGCTTTTTGTTAATTACCATTATACCACTAAGGATTTCCTATGGTATTAAAATGCCTTATAAACCATGTTTTTAATTATAGCAAAGCATTCCATATTGTCAATGTACTTTATCTTACCATTACTCTATTGCTGTACATGTAGATTATTTCCCATTTTTGTTCTTTTTTTAAAGATTTTATTTTATCTTTTTCAGTAGACACTACATCCAACGTGGGGCTCAATCTTACAAGCCCAATATCAAGAGTCTCATGCTCTGCTGACTGAGCCAGCCAGGCACCCCTGTTATTATTATAAAAACTAGTATTATAAAAAACTGAGATGGATGTATTTGTGTATATACTTTTATCATTGTCTTGTATCTTATCCTTAGGATGAATTACCATGATCATTATGTGTATTGTATACTTTGAAGTCTTTTTTGTTTGTTTTCTAGGGATGATCCATGACTTTGGCTCAAAAAATATAGGTAGGTATCACAGAAATTAGTTATATGATTTATTGTCCATAGGATAAAAGTATCTGCTTCTCAGATGATACTATGCTTGGTCCTGAGAGCTAAGAAAGCATACTTCCATGAACGTTCATCATATACTGTATACTATATAATGTAGAAAGTGATATTTATACAGTGGGTAGAATGTAGTGTGAGGATCCATACTCCTTGAATTCAAGTTTTATTTTTCTTGTCATTAAAGGAATAAACTTCAGAAAACTGTTCTTATCAGAGTGCTCAACAACAACAGATGGCATAACTACAAAAAACAAATCAATAAATGCAATCCTATTGTGGTTGGAGAAAAATGTCATTGTCCAGATGTTTAACTCTGCTACTTTGAATTTATCTTAGGATATATTTTAGAAAACTCTACATAAAAAATCGTGAGCATAATATTTAAGAATCCCGTATAAATTTTGTTTGTCTCACTGAGTTCAGACAACTATCTCATCCCACCAAATTCTAGGTTAAATTTCCGGAGGAGGACCAGGGATTTAGAAATTCTACATTGTGCTTAAGTGGGAAGTTTGTGCTTCAACAATTAGTTATGTTAACTAGAATTTTATGAAGGTCACTCTGTCTGTCATAGGTTTTGTTTGTTTTTTGTTTTGTTTTAAGAATATAAAGATTATGTTTGTAATACTGCAATACTGTGGAATTTACATCAATCTGTTTTTTGGTCTCAGAAGAAAGAGTTAAAGAAAGCTCAAAACTAACAACTGCCCCCCCCATTGTTGATGCATCTTGTATTTTACTTTACATTATTGTTTATATGAGAACCATTTCAGTATTTGCTGAACAGTTAGGTTTAGGCTGGTAAGATATGGACATAGGAGTAATTGTCTTACTTATAGTATAAAAGGCATCTGAGTAATATAAGAGAAATTGCAAACATATAAAACAAAAGGTCAGGTATTCCTGATGGTTAGTTTATGGGGTTAAAGAGTGGTAAAGGGAAATATAATGAACTTCATGAATTAAGTAAAGACATCTAACTGTAAAGGGAATACAATATTTAACCTACTATTATATCAAAGGAGAAACCTGTGATAACAGGAGAAAAAGCAATCTGTGGTTGCCCTAGAAAGGCAAGTAGCTGAGCACATCACTGAGGCATGCATAAGGGCCATTGTAGTAACTGGTCATATTATGTCTGTGCTCGTCCATCTAGGGTATTCCAGAATATCATTCAATAAATGTATTAAAGAAATGGGCTGGGTATATATATATACTCTGAAACACAACGGGTACAGGGTGTAGCCCCAGATGCATGTTGACAAAAATAATTTCATTGTATAATAAATACTTCTTAGTTCACATAAGACAGAAAGAAGAATCCAGAATCTTCCAAGGAGAGGAAAAAAATCAAATCTTCAGAAGTCTCTGGGAAAACATTAATTGCTCTGATAAGCTAATACCTCTCCAAAATCTAGCTCTTCATTTTCCAGGCTCAGTTAGATGGTTTGGTTCAGTTAGTACATTGAGAACAAATCCATTTCTCAGGGGCTGACTAACATTAACAAGTTCAAGTGAATCATCTATAAAACATAATGCCAACTCATTAATATACAATAAGAAATAATTATTGCAGGAACTGTAATACTTGAGTTTCCTTGATTTGTGAATTCTCCTTATTGCTAACCTACATGGAAATCCAAATTATAATTAGATCATTTTATTAATTTATGAAACAAATTACTGTTACAGGGAAATGGAAATACTCAAAGCCCATTTTATCACCATATCATCTCTCTTTTATTTGGAGAATGAAATCATAATCAGAGACCAGTTTATTAATGTACCCTCAGAAATTGCTCAGAATGGCCAAGAGGCTTAAATCCAGTACAGTCAGCTTACTTTCTTCCCGAAAGGAATGGCAAGACTGATAATAATCAGAAAATTGTGTTCTGGGCCAAGGATTAGAACATCGGGAGTTACATAAACTGAATGTTTAATGACATCAGACTAGGATAACTCAATAAAATCGTTACACAATGTATTTGATCATGCTAATGTGACTAGAAGTACTTGAAGTCTTATATTAAGGTCACTTTTGCCCTGAAGAATACTTGTATTCTTCCCTCAACATAACCTCAGCATCCCAAAGAACCTCCCTAAAGCCTTGATAGCCCCTTTCTCAGTGAATACTTGGACTCTGTTAGATGAACTGTTTATACTGTATGCCTAGTTTCCAGTCAACATTTTCCTCACTGACTGTAGTTATTACTAGAATAAGACTCCAGGCCTAAGCTCTTCAAAAAATGAGACAAATTTCCCTTCTAAAAACCATAAGTGGTTAATCTATTCAGCCCTTTCTAAAAGTAATTACAACGGTCAAAAAGTTGACTGTTACAAACATGTAGGACAATGACTATCTTTCAGTATCTGTGAATGAAGGGAAATTGGAAATAGCGAGATGAATGCTCTTTGCTATTTAAAAAGAAATACTTCAGTATCTCAATACTTCAGTAATTTGACTATCCCACACTAGACTCCAAGGTGCCTGGCTTATGAAATCATCTAACTTCATGTGCCAGAACTACTGGCTGTCCATACGTCTCTTGAGATCATATTTATATATTCATTTTTTTTAAAGATTTATTTATTTATTTTAGAGAAGGAGAGAGTGCACGAACCGGGGGGTGGAGAGAGGGTAGAGGGAGAGAGAGAGGGGAAGCAGACTCCCCACTGAGTGACTCAATCTCAGGACCCTGACTGACCTGAGCCAAAACCAAGCATCAGATGCTTAACCAACAGAGCCACCCAGATGCCCCTCTTTAGATCGTATTTAAAATGCTGTGTCATATACTTTTCTTTTTAAAAATGATATCCACAATTTTCAATTACTTGATAAATTGAAGATACATGACCTTCAGAACTTTGTGACACCATTACTTCATTGCTCCAAATGTAATATTTATCTAATAGGTAATAATCCTGGAAAATAATATAATTATTTCAAGCATTTGGAGTATATTGGAGTGGCATTTGGAGTATATTGCCACTAGGTGTTGGTAATGGTCAACACCTAGTGGTGTTTTATGTTTGAAACATAAAAAAGGTCAACAGATATTTTAAAAAGATAGCCAAACAAATTCTACCAAACATTTAAAGAAGAGTTAATACCTATTCTTCTCAAACTATTATAAAAAAAAAGTAGAAAAAGAAGGAAAACTTCCAAATTCATTCTATGAGGCCAGAATTACCCTGACACTGAAAGCAGATAAAGGCTCCACTTAAAAGGAGAACTATAGGTTAATATCTCTAATGAACATGAATGTAAAAATTCTCAGTAAAATACTAACAAACTGAATCCAACAGTACATTAACAGAATCATTCACCATGATCAAGTAGGATTTATTCCTGGTTTGCAAGTGTGCTCAATATTTGCAAATCAGTCAACATGATATACCACTTTAATAACAGGATAAGAACCATATGATGCTTTTAATAGATGCAGAAAAAGCATTTGACAAAGTACAACAACCATTCATAATAAGAATCCTCAACAAAGTAGGATTAGATGGAACATACCTCAACATAATAAGCACCATATATGAAAAACCTACAGCTAATACCATCTTCAACGGGGATAAAGTGAGAGCTTTTCCTCTATAGTCAGGAACAAGACAGGGATGTCCATTCTCACCACTGTTAACTAATATAGTATTTGAAGGCCTAGCCACAGCAATCAGACAACAAAAAGAAACAAAAGGTATCCAAATTGGCAAGGAAGAAGTCAAAATCTCACTATTTGCGGGGCGTCTGGGTGGCTCAGTTGGTTAAGCGACTGCCTTTGGCTCAGGTCACGATCCCAGGGTCCTGGGATTGAGCCCGGCATCGGGCTCCCTGCTCTGCGGGAAGCCTGCTTATCCCTCTCCCACTTCCCCTGCTTGTGTTCCCTCCCTCGCTGTCTCCCTCTCTCTCTGTCAATTAAATAAACAAATAAAATCTTTAAAAAAATGTCACTATTTGCACATGACATGATACTCTATACAGAAAACCCAGAAGATTTCCCAAAAATTGCTAGAATGATACATGAATTCAGTAAATTTGCAGGATACAAAATCAATGTACAGAAATCAGTTGCATCTTTATACACCAATAATGAAGCAGCAGAAAGGGATATTAAGGAATCAATCCCATTTACAATTGCACCAAAAACCATAAGATACCTAGGAATAAACCTAACTAAAGAGGTAAAAGACCTGTACTCTGAAAACTGATGAAAGAAATTGAAGAGGACACAAAGAAATGGAAAGACATTCCATACTCATGGATCAGAAGAACAAATATTGTTAAAATATCTATACTACCCAAAGCAATCTACACTTTTAATGCAATCCCTATGAAGACACCAACAGCATTTTTCACAGAGCTAGAAAAAACAATTATAAAATTTGTTTGGAAACACAAAGACCCTGAATAGACAAAACAATCTTGAAAAAGAAAAGCAAAGCTGGAGGCATCACAATTCTGCACTTCAAGTAATATTACAAAACTGTAAGTGATCAAAACAGTACAGTACTGGCACAAAAATAGACACATAGATCAATAGAACGGAGTAGAAAATCCAGAAATGAACCCCCAACTATATGGCCAATTAATCTTTGACAAAGCAGGAAAGATTATCCAATGGAAAAAAGACAGTCCCTTCAACAAATGGTGTTGGGAAAACTGGACAGCAACATGCAAAAGAATGAAACTGGACCACTATCTTATACCATGCCCAAAAATAAATTCAAAATGAATGAAAAGCCTAAATGTGAGACAGGAAACCATCAAAATCCTAGAGGAGAACACAGGCAGTAACCTATTTGACATTGATTGTAGCAACTTCTTACTAGATATGTCTCCTGAAGCAAGGGAAACAAAAGCAAAAATGAACTATTGGGACTTCATCAAGATAAAAGCTTCTGCACAATGAAGGAAACAATCACCCAAACTAAAAGGCAACCTAAGGAATGGGAGAAGATGTATGCAAATGATGTATCTGATAAAGGGTTAGTATACAAAATATATAAAGAACTTATCAAACTCAACACACAAAATATGAACAATCCAATTAAAAAATTGGCAGAAGATCTGAATAGACATTTTTCCCAAGAAGACATACAGAGGGCCAACAGACCCCTGAAAAGATGCTCAACCTCACTTGTCATCAGGGAAATACAAATCAAACCACAGTGAGATACCACCTCACACATGTCAGAATGGCTAAAATCAACAACACAGGAAACAACAGGTGTTGGTGAGGATGTGGAGAAAGGGGAACACTCTTGCTCTGTTGATGGGAATGGAAACTGGTGCAGCCACTCTGGAAAACAGTATGGATGTTTCTCAGAAAGTTAAAAATAGAACTACCCTATGACCCAGCAATTGCACTTCTAGGTATTTACCCAAAGGGTACAAAAATACAGATTTGAAGGGGTACATGTACCCCAATGTTTATAGCAGCATTATCAACAATAGTCAAATTATGGAAAGAGCCCAAATGTCCACTGACTGATGAATGAATAAAGAAGATGTGGTGTGTATGTATATATGTATATATGTGTATATATATGCAAGGTGGAATATTACTTAACCATAAAATCAAATGAAATCTTACCATGTGCAATGATGTGAATGGAGCTAGAGAGTGTTATGTTAAGTGAAGTAAGTCAGTCAGAGAAAGACAAATACCATAGGATTTCAGTCATGTGTGGAATTTAAGAAACCAAACAAATGAGCGTAGGGAAAAAAAAGAGGAAGAGGCAAACCAAGGAACAGACTGTTAACTCTAGAGAGCAAACTGATGATGATCAGAGGGGACGTGGGTGGGAGGATGGGGAAATAGTTGATGAGGATTAAGCAGTGCACCTGTTATGATGAGAACCGGGTGTTGTAAGTACTGAATCACTATATTGTACACCTGAGATTAATATTACACTGTATGTTGATTAACTGGAATTTAAATAAAAACTTAAACAAAAGAATAAAAAGATAGCCAAGAATATAAAAGGCCAAACAGAATGAAAACAAGTGTAACAAAAGTTTTATGAAATGAAGTATAAATGAGAAGCATCACATAGTCCAAATGTATTACTACACATTGATAAGAGTGGAATTGGTAATAAAGTTATAACAGCTATTGTCAACTGTGAGCCAGACAACACAGCTTGAAATAAAAGGAAGGAAAATATTAAAAGTAAGCAAATTTAAAAGAAACACAACTGGTGTTAGATAATATATCACACAACTATAAATTTAGGAGAGATTATATTTAGAAAAAAATAGGTGAAATGAAAATAGTACTGTACTATAGAAAAATAGTACTGTTTTTAATCATAGATTTTTTTTTTTAAGAGAGAGAGAGTGTACATGAGCTGGGGCAGTGGAGGGGGGTGAGGCAGGGAAGGAGGGGCAGAGGGGAGAGAGAGAAAGAGAATCTTAAGCAGGTTCCATGCCCAGCATGGAGCTCAATGCAGGGCTTGCTATCCCAACGCTGAGCCAAAATCAAGTCTGATGTTTAACTGACTGAGCCACCCAGGTGCCCCGATATGTCATGCTTAAGAAATGTTGATGCATGTAAAACTGAACACCAAATAACCACCTAAAAACACAGAAACCAATGAGAATGACAGTAATATGAATAAAGCTAAAAAAATATTTGTAATCAAATACCAAAATCAATCTTGTCAAAAAACTAAAATAAAACAAAAAGCAGTATTTCTCTGGACATTAGGACTCTCTCCCAAAACGAAAATCAAGATGATGTTGGTCTAAATCCTGCTCCTTGCTACCTGGGGTTTCTGTGCTTTTGTGCTTTAAGTCTGAAGAGGGATGATGTTATTATTTCATGGCAAAATTCAATGCTATGTTTGGTTTTCAAGCTATGCAAACTCATGACGGTTGGTATAGAGAGTAAATATGGCAGTAAACTGTTTTTCATTATTAAATGTGTATTATACACTTTATAGAATTTGGAGGCAGCAGCAAAGGAATTCTGAAATTAATGGGCATAAGGGCTTCTCCTCTAAATTAATACAGTGTTAATGACATGGTTTCCATACAAATTAGTAGATAAAATGCACAGCGTGATCACTTGTGATTTGTCACACCCACTGCGGAGGGTGTATAAGAGGCCCCGTGGAAGCAGAGAAGTTCATATTCTGCAGGCAGGCGCTCTGCTCTCACCTAAATTCTCAACTCTTGACACCATGAACTATTACTACGGCAACTACTGTGGCGGCCTGGGCTGTGGCCTCAGCTGCAGCTATGGTGCTGGCTATGGAGGCTATGAATATGCCTGCCACTGCCCACATTGCTGTGGAAGACATTGGTTCTCTGGCTGCTACTGAGGAGCCTTGTACACAATCTTGCACATGACGAAGGACTTTCCACTCCTTGTCCTCTTTCAGACTCTACCTTCTAGATATTTCGTTCTATTGGTGACTCTCCTCTGTGAAGTAATGAGGAGCCAATCCCAGGGTAATGGATAGAATTTCAAATTCATCTTGCCAAGACCGACCTGATAAGAATCATCTGAATTTGCAATTCTAATTTGGGGGAGGAGGGGGCGACTTAACAGTTTGGGTAATGATTCTCCTTTTGTATACATTTTTTGGACAGAACTCTCATTCCAAACTGTGCACGGGAGATATGTGAAAATTCACTTTACGTTAAACTCACCCCGCCTGGCATTTTAAGTGTTCATAGTGTCTCTTTTATCCATCGTGGAGGGACGTTCTATGCGTACAAGCTCTCAGTGTGAGTTTACGCCCGTGTGTGTCGGCCATCTGGGCCCCTGTGCTTTGTAAAAGCTCCTGACCATGGTGTCATACCTGTAATCCTGTGTTACCATAGGGGAGAGAGCCTGTCCGGCAGTTCTTGTCACACTCTGCTCGAAGTATATCAACACAGCTGCAGCTCTTACCATCTCATAGCCTCACAGTGGGATTGTTATGCAACGTTATAACACCAATTGCCACGGTTGTACTCAAAGCGCTGCTGTCTTTTACTGTTTCCAAGCAAGACAGGACTCTGTTGTGTTGTTGGAAGCTGTGTTCTTTATGGATTTTGTCTCTTGCGGTGGCTTTTTGGGTCTCACTTAAACAACGGTTGAAGAAGCTCAAACAGCCTTCAGAATTACATAGCAATTGGTTAGCTAAGTGGCCATCCTAGTTTCCAGGTGCCCAGAGCTCTATGTTATAGTTGGATAGGTAGCTCTGTAAGTCCCTACATTTGGGAGTCCAAACAGATGTTTGTCCTGCTGTAGATGTTTGCTCCTTCAAATGTCCTACCTTGATTAATTTTACCCCCTTGTCAATTACACTGATGATATTTATGTAACTTAGTGTGTGATTCTATCTAAAGAGCCAAAAGTCCCAGTCTATGATGTGTGTGTTTGAACCTCATTTCTATTTCTAAGCTTCCAGAAGTAACTGCATTGTCCTGGTTATTCTGTTTACCTATTGGTTGTACTTCCAGTTGGCATCTTCAACTTCTATTCAACTTTTTCTTTTTCTTTCTTTCTTTCTTTTTTTTTTTTTAACAAGACTGCTTCAGTGAAGATAAAACCCTTCAAGAATGGCAATTGTATGGAACTCTACTGTCTTTCTGCGGAAGTTTTTTTTCAGTTGTCAAGATGAAAGTTCTCTTAAAATGTCTTAAAATGAATGACAGCTTTTGAAAGACAACTGCAGTCAGGCCATAAACACAAGATAGGTCAACACTTAACCTACTTATCTTTTAATTTATGACAGTGGCATCCTTAGCTCTGGATTCTATAAACCAAACTAATCAAACACGAAAGCACATGAGATCTGGAAAAAAGAGGAAAGGATAAAGCTCTGAAAAATGCCATATTTAATTTCTTTCAAGAAAATAGAATGATCACATCAAGCAAAATGGTATCTCTGCTTGTATTACTGAAATATTGATAATGAGTGACTCTAGATGTTGATTCATAAAACAGTAGGAACAGACATCAGTAACAAATAGTAGATGTAAAATACAGCAGGTCACATGCAACACGAGTTCAAGTTCAGTCCAATACCAAAGTTTCTATGAACTTTATTAAATGATTATACATTAAGCACATTTCAAAAAAAATCCGTATTTTTAGACGTGCTAGGCTTAGGCATCTGTGAGAAGTAGCTGTGCTTACTCTGTCAACAAGAGTGTCAGTTTATTCAGTGTTGCTGTGGTTAGGGACGTCATGATGACTGATGACTCCCATGATGGGTTTAGTCATCTGCCCAGGGGTAATATACCATCACATTGTACCTGATCTGCACTAAGTCCCAGAGGTAGAAAGACACAAAACGTTTCCTGGGATCTTGATGAGCTTACAGGTCAGAAGGAAACTCAGATAACAAATATATATTTACAATTATCTCTGTTAAGTTTTAAGGAAGATTTATGTATTGGGAACAATGGGATCTCATGGGAGAGGCATCTAATGAAGACTTGTGTAGTCAAAGTTTTCACAAAATCTGCTTCCTGAACTTAGTATTAAAGAAAAGTACGAGAAGGGGGGATTTAGAATGCGTTGGAGTGCAGAGTTTGTGCTAGCTGAGTACTCTGGGTGGCCCATTTTGCCATAACCACTAGCTAGAAGCTATTTCTCTAGTAGACATGTACTTGTTCAACATTTTCAGTAGAGATTCATTTAGAAACTAGAAATTGGAAGGTGGATTTAGATTGCCTGGAAAGCCCTCCCAAATTCATAGATGATAACCACCATCAAAAATAATGGTAGCAGTTTTCTAGGAATTGCTGTGAGTAGGGATATGAAATTGAAGACAGATAATTTAGAAGAATCAGTGCCCTATTTTGCAACCATTACAAGTCTAAAGAAGATAAAGTTGCAGAACCACTTGTAGCAGGAAGACATTACAGTTCCCCTCTCTATCCCATCTGTAAGGAGAGCGTTCCTAGGAAAACTTTCGTCAGAAGAAAGGGTACCATTAATTTATATGGAAAAAACATTGAGCATTCTTAGACCCTCAGAGTCACCTCTCTTAGTATACCTTGGGACATATCTTGCTAATGGATGCACAGAATCAATGGAGATACAGCATAGATGCTCGCAAACACAATTCAAAACTCTACTGGCTGGTGAGATGCTGCATGTAGTTCCTGGGGAAGGAGCTGGGGGGCGCCACCCTTGATCTTTGGGGTGCCCCCTGCCTCTGTAATGACACACTGCAAAACCAATGCTGAACGCTATTTTCCCTTTTTGCCCCCTTTTTTTTTTTTTTGAAAAGGGAAAGATCCTCTTCAGATTTCTTTGGGTTAACAAAAACAGGGACAAATGTACATCACTTCCCACCTCGTTAAGAGTAAATGCAAAGTTCCCCCTATGTATATGTGTGAAATTCTTTTTTAAATGGTGCTGCTAAGAGTGTAACTGATCAGCACAGACCTAAGTGATCTCACATCTCTCATACAATCTTCCTCTGTTCTCTCTCTAGTTCGTTTCCACTTCAGGCAATCTGGCCCTCAGAGAGCCTAGCATGACCCCATGTCGGAGCACCTGTGCTTTCGGTTCCTTCTGCTTGGCATGCTCTTCTAGACAGCTAGAAAAGTCACTTATCTAGGATGAGCCTTCCCTACCCATTGATAATTTCAATGCCCCCAATAGGTCATTGTATATCTCCCACCTCTGCTTTATATTTTGTTCTTTGCAGTTACTATTATCACTATGAAACATACTCTTTTGATGGATTAATTGATTGATTGTCCTCATCTCCCATTAGAATGTAACCTTCAGGAAGAAGGCTTTTGTCTGCTTTGTTTACTACCTCAAAATCTGCTTCCCAGGGCCTGGAAAATGTTGAACACAAAGTTGCCACTCAGTAAATATTTGTTGAATGAATACATTAAGTCTCTTTTGTTTATGGTCTGCCTCCCCCACTAAAATTTTAGTTCCATGGAGATTGGGGATTTGTTTTTCTTTTTACTACTTTATCTTCAGGACACGTAGGTATATGTTCTCTATTATTCGTTGAATGAATGAATGAGAATTAATTTGGAGAAGGTGAAAAAAAAGAAGCTGTATTCAGGTATGAGTCCAGGTTCCTAGCTTGGATAACTGGTGATTTCTGAAACTCTTTGCCCAGATAGGAACCATAGGGAAGAGAAGAAACATTGAGTGCATGGGGGGTAAAAGGTAAGATAGTCAGCATTTTTTTTTTAAATACATTTTTTCATTTGAATCTGAAATAAATTTCAAAGCAAATAAGTGTACGGAGGAGACAGAGAAGGTGGGGAGTTGCCAGAGTTGTTCCCTGATGCTGACTCTCTGCTCTGCGAAACACAGCTGGGCCCGAGCAAGAGAATGGGAGACAGGGGCAGTGATTTGAAAGACAGATAGGGGGGCGCTTGGGTGGCTCAGTCGGTTAAGCGTCTGCCTTCAGCTCAGGTCATGGTCCCAGGGTCCTGGGATCGAGCCCCGCGTCAGGCTCCCTACTCAGCGGGGAGCCTGCCTCTCCCTCTGCCTGCAGCAACCCCTGCCTGTGCTCTCTCTCTGTCAAATGAATAAATAAAATCTTAAAAAAAAAAAAAAAGACAGGCGTTTGACATGACTGAGGGGAGCCAGGGAAGAAATGAACTTGGGCACAAAGATGGATTTACAGGCAGTACTGACGGCTTAGTTGGGACGGGATGCAGCAAATTTGTGTTGTGTTCAGTCGCCAGTTTTATGCTTTTTTTTTTTTTAGCTACGCAGAATAGATCTAGTATAATTAACTTGCTAATATACCTCACCACTTATGTTCACAAATGTGACTTTTTCTTTAAATGTAAAGCCTGTGTGTGAGTGGAACACATTTTTTTTTTTTTCTGGCCAGTGCTAAGACATATTCTAATGTTAAATCTAGTCATCGATGGGGAAGTGCTTACCAATACTGTGGATTGTATGAAGGGAAAAAGAATCCCCAAAGAGATGACATTTGGAAAGTTACACAACCTGGATTCCTGGCGGCAGGGAGAGAGGGCGTATTTCATGCCCTAGTGTGTACTCAGGACACAGCCACCTGTGTGGACCATATTAGGCAACTCAGGAAATGTTTCTAGAGGAACAACTTACAATTTGATCAGATACAATATAAACCTGAAATGGGAAGTATGTTTTTTGACTGGCCCTAGCTGGCATATCTGAGCCCCACCGACATTTTGAAGAGAAAAAGCAATAAAGAAGAAGGAAAAGGAAGGAAAAAGATTAAAAGGGGAAATAAGGATAAACTAGTTTTCAAAAGCAGAAGGATGAGGCAGTGAGAGAAGTTTCTGATTAAAAGAAACAAATTATTTTGTTTGTGTCAGATCATTTGAAAGTGTCAAGAAAGGACAATGGAAAAGCCCTATGGTCTTGTGGGAAGAGAGGGAGGGAAACCAGTCCAGAAGCACACAGTGCCCTGTAGTTATTAAGCTAAAGGACAACCCAATCCCCAAATCATTATTCAATGATTACGTTAAAGACGATACCACAAGTAAGATAGCAGCCCAGACCTCCAAACAGACCTCTTTGTTCATTTTATTTTCAATTCATTTTTTTCACAATTTATTAGTTATATATTGCTTCTTTTTTATTAATGCTTTAATATCTATCTCTTATACTAGAATGCAGTCTCCATAATGTTCACAGGCTGGCTTTTCTTTTTTACACTGATTTATTAGTGCCTGAAATATAGTAATCATTAGATAAGTGTTTGTCGAATGGATTAACCACCAAAAGGTTGTGTAGGCTGCCTTCAGCAAGCTAATACCGCCCACAGATATTTCGAAGAGATGGTATTACACCAATCAATACTCCTCTGTGGGGTTGCTCAAGAATTAAGAAAAGTTAACTTAGGAGTAGCTTGCTCTATTTTATTAAGCTGACTGAAATAAGTTTAAAAAGAAATATTTAAAACATTTTTTTTAATTTCCTTTAAAAGGTCATAATATTTTTTTCTTAAATAGTTTGTTTAAGTATTTCTCATTTAAAAGTTAAATACTTTGCTCTGAAGTCATGTTCCTTCTGAAGGCCAAATGACTTTACCCTTACCTAATAGTAATAGTAGAACACTATTGTATAGTGAGTAAAAGTAAAGGCTCGTTAACCAGAAAAGTGGTTTTGAAACTCAGGTCAGCCACCCATTAGCTGTGTGAACTTGTGTAAACAATGGCACCAGATGGTAATAGTACTACACAGGATTGTTATGAGTTTGAGCTAATTCACATAAAGGACTTCAGATAGTGCCTGGCCCATATTAATCTCTTGGTAAAAATATGTACTATCATTGTTTACTTTAAAATAAAAATATAGGGCCGCCTGCGTGGCACAGTCAGTTAAACATCCAACTCCTGGTTTTGGCTCAGGTTGTGATTTCAGTCATGAGATTGAGCACTGCATCAGGCTCTGCATTCAGCATGGAGTCTGCTTAAGTTTTACTTTCCCTCTGCCCCTCCCCCCGTGCGAGTGTGGTCTCTTTAAAACAGATAAATACATCTTTTTAAAAAAACAAAATAAAAATATAAATTCTATACACAAAATCTGTAAGTATCCTATCTAGTTCTTTTCCAATCAATGTGTTGTTTACATCTGTACTCTCCACGGAGAATCATCCAAAAAATTTCTTCTTCTGCATTGCCAGTGAAAACACGGTGCTAATTTTTAAATCGTTTATAAGTTCTTGCACTTGTTTTGCAGTTCTTGGAAGTAGAGTGAAGTAAGGCTTATATAATGATTACCTTAACAAATTGGCTGATGTCCAGAGTCTGTTGAGCTGAACCACAGTTTGAAGGAATTGGATTTTCCCCATGCCCCTTTGCAGTTTTTATTTGATTGTTTGATTTTTCCACAGTTGATTCAAAACCACAGGATAAGGCTGACTTTTAAGTGAATACATTTTAAAAATATACCTTGATTAAAGAGAAAATGAAGAATTGTTATAAGAAAGAAAAGAGCCTCTAAAACTGATATTTGGCCAAATCTTGAGATGAGAACACAGAGATATCTTTGAAAGATTAAAGATGGGACAAAGTTTCTTTACTTCAACAACCAGCATGAGTCTTTAGGTGACTGGGGGAGTCTGGTTCTTTCTGTGCTTGGTGGGAGGCAGTGTAGGCTGACTGAAAAGAGAAGGCAGATCACTTGGTATTTCAGGCACAAATAAAGCTTAAGGCAAGAAGTTGACTTCTCCTTTATGACTCAAATAAAGCAGAACAGAGGCGGTAATTCCTAGGCTGAATCTTGTGATGTCTTTTATTATTGATGTCTTTTATAAGGCAAAATACCTGACTTTATCTAGGTTATGACAAGGATTAAAGATAATAGTTTTTTTTTAATTTACCTTAAATGTTATTGAACTAAGTTCTTCCAATGGAGCAGACTCTAATACAGCAGTTCTTTACCATTAATTATTTTCTTCAATTGTTATATTGCAAAGCTCCATCAATATGGAAATAATAAGCATTTAATCACATTGTACTACTCATAAACTAGTAGGGGAAGCAAGCCTAATAAGTGTAAATGAAGTTCAAAATCATCTATATACTTTTTTTTTTTTTAAGAGAGGGGGGTTGAGAGAGAGTCTGGGGGTGAGAGGGGCAGTGGGAGAGGGGGAGAGAGAATCTCAAACAGTCTCCACACCCAGCGTGGAGCCGATGTGGGCCTCAATCCCATGACCCTGAGATCAAAACCTGAGCTGAAATTAAGAGTTAGATGCTTAACCAACTGAGCCACCCAGGCACCCCTAATACATTTTCTGACATTCAATTATTTTGAGCATTTTTTTAAAACAGTACTAGCTAATCAAACGTGCTAGTTGGTTTCATGTCACTTGCACTTATTTCTAATGATAGTGGGAATAAACAGTAAAACAAAAATATAGGGCAGCAACACACTCTGGGATAATAAACTCCCTCATCTGCAAGCATAGCTTCAGTTTCAAATTTATCTGATGAACTAAGGCTGAATTAGAGCACTTAGATTTTAATCCTCATCTGTCACTAAAGATGTGGTATATACATACAGTGAAATATTAGTCATAAAAAGTAATGAGATCTTGCCATCTGCAACAACGTGGATGGACCTGGAG
This sequence comes from Callorhinus ursinus, assembly GCF_003265705.2. Taxonomy (NCBI): domain Eukaryota; kingdom Metazoa; phylum Chordata; class Mammalia; order Carnivora; family Otariidae; genus Callorhinus; species Callorhinus ursinus. The sequence continues at coordinate 6,508,913 of NW_027397063.1, forward strand.
GTATTATGCCAAGTGAAATAAGCCAGACAGAGAATGACAAATACTGTATGATTTTACTCATATGTGGAATCTAAAAAACAAAGCAAATGAACAAACAAACATAAAAGCAGAAACAGACACATAAATATACAGAGAACGAACTGGTGGTTGCCAGAGGGGAGGCAGGGGGGATGGGCAAAATGGCTGAAGGGGAGTGAGAGACACAGGTTTCCAGTTATAGAATGAATAAGGCATGGCGACAGCAGGTTCAACATGGGGAAATAATCAATGTATTTTAATAGAGTTGTATGGGGACAGACTGTAGCTACACTTGTGGTAAGCACAGCATAATGTACAGAGTTGTAGAATCATTATGATGTACACTGGAAAGCAATGTAACATTTTGTGTCGACTATGCTTCAATAAAAAAAATTCACTGTTACTATAATTCTGTTGTCTGAATTGTAGTTTTCTCATTGGTTAAAAAAAAATAAATGGTGTCCCTAGTCTCTTTGAATTCTGCAATCCTATGGTCCTATGATAATATGGAATTCAGACTCTGAAATAGGAATAGGAATATATTCATGGGCAGGGAGCTATTTGTAATAGCAGGAACTCTTTTTCTGCAATCTTCAGCGGGATCTACCAAGTAGGCTTACTCTAACGTGAGATGTGATGCTTGAGAAGTTCTTTGACTTCGGTTGGTGGTTCTTTTAAAACTTAAATATCAACCTTGCACAAGCAAACCCATTTCTCAGCTGATGTTAAAAGCACATTGTATTTAGATGACATCACAGTTGATTGTCATTTTCATAGGACTAATATTTCAGGGAACAATTCTGGTTCACTTTACGTGAATTCTTGGGAGAGAAAGAAGACACCCTTGGCTTAGAAAAGAGTCCGCAGCCATGGAATGGCAAAGGACAAGGTACAATTAGAATTAGAGGGCAAATGCAATCTCATGTGATGCATGAAAAATGCCTGAAGCTATAGAGATTTGTTAAGAAGCCCAAACAAGTATGGGGGTTATAAACACAATAGCATCTTATTAGCAGTAAAGTACTTTTCTAGGCATTCAAATGAAGCAGAAAATCAGACCTGTTGCATAACTTCTAAATAACTAGTGACAGAAACAAGCAGAGGACATGGTTTGGTGTTAGGAAACAAGATCATTGACATAGTTTTCAGACAACGTGTTCTATCAGAGGACATTTAGAGGTGTGGCCTTCTATACCCCTCAGTGGATATAAATGTCCCTGTGCAGTCACAGTCACAAAAAAACTGGCGCACAATACCAAACCACACTCACCACCCTGACACCATGAGCTACTACAGCAGCTACTATGGACGCCTGGGATGTGGCCGTGGTTGGGGATGTGACAGCTTCCGCAGACAGGGCTGTGGCGGGGGCTGTGGAGGCCACAGATACGGCTGTTATTGTCCCTGTTACTATGGAAGATACTGGTCTTCTGGCTTCTACTGACTACTTGAAAATCTACAATTCGTGGACTTGTCTTTTGCAAGACTCTGATTCATCCAGAAAAATTTTATTCCAAAACCTCGTTCTTCATTTATCCTGTCTTGACAGTTAAACTGTTACTGGGATGACCTGGTTTCTGACAATAATGTGATGAAAACTTTGATGAGCTAGATGTTGATGTTTCATTGGTAACTCTTCAGGGACCCCCTTCTGTACAGGATGGAGAGTCATGACACCCTAGCCAGCTTTGCCTTTCTATATTGGATATTTATAATCCGCCACATAGTAAATGTGTTTTGAGCTTCAACTTTTTTTATCATAATAAATTTGCTGTGATGCACTAATATAATCATCAGCCATGGCAAAATTTTCTTCTTACATCTAAGAAGTTTACCAGTATATTTTGTTTCATGATTATCTCTTCTCCTTCATCTTATCTTCCTTCTCATCATCATCAATATCTACCTTTTCTTCTGCACCAGAACATAAGAATTCTATATCTAGGGGTTAAAGAGGTTCTGTGATGGTAATCAAACCCCAGTTTCATTTTTGAAATTCATTTTTCCTTGGAAATTACCTTGTTAATTACAAAGGAAAATAATAAGGAAAAGCTTTAGTTAGTTCTATACTTTTCTTGAAGCTAGCAAGATCTCAAAATAAAAATATAATATCACCAGCAGGGAGAATTGTAGGTCAGTATTTCTCACTAACATGTATGTAAAAATTCTTAAGAACATATAAACAAATTTAATACAGCAATATATGAAAGAGACAATATATCATGGCCAAATGAGTTTTATTTGAAGAGTGTAAGAAAAATTTATCATTAGAAAACTATGAACATAAGCCAATACATTAACAGAGTAAATGGAAAAATATGTCATATCCATAGATTATTTTAAATTCCCAGCCTGTTAATTGCAACTTCCTTGTTATTGTCTGAGTCTAGTGCTGGTGATTTATTTTCTCTTCAAAGTGTGTTTTCCCTTGCCTTTTGACATGCCTCGTACTTTTTTGTTGTTGTTGAAAGTCAGTTGTGTTTTATTAGGTACTTGGAACTGAAGCAAAGAAACCTTTGGTGTGAGAATTTACGTTAATGTGGTTGGGAGTGGGGCTGTGTTATAAGTTTGTTGTAGCTATAGGAGCCAGAGGTTTGTTTTTTGACCTTAGGTTTTCCTAAGTACTTTTCTTCAAAAGGGTCTGTGTCTTACAGCTCTTTCTGCTATAATCCACTCTTATACTGGAGCACCATTCGCATCATGATAAAGTTTAGGCAAAGGAGTCATTTTGTAATTTTACAATTAAATCTCAGTCTCTTGTGGATTATATCTCAAGGCTGATATTCACAAGTGTTTCTTCAGTTGGTAGAGCCCTTACTGTCTTCTTTGATGTAGGTTTCCCGGTATATTTAATTGAAGTCCTTAGCCCTGTAGACTCCGGGTTTTTCTCCTCTTTTAGGTGAGGCAGAGAGGCTGAAAAGGCCTGGAGTAGGAGTGATTCCCTTTTCCCAGGTAGGTCGTTTCCCCTGCTAAGTTGGTCTTTGTTATGGAGAAGATTCTGGATGTATTTTATATTGATTACTCTTGCTTTTCCCTGCCAGAACAATGATGGGATCTTTCTTGGATCTTTGTCATGAGAACCTAACGAAATTAGTAGAGGTAAAGCCCAGTAAAAGTGTAGCGATCCCCTTAACACCTTGGTCCCTTGGCCCCAGGAATTTCTCATTCTCACATGACCAGCAAGTTATCAAAATTATCATGCAAGTGCTCCTTTCAGTCTATTGTGCCAGTGGTTTCTGTCCCAGGTAAGCAGATCAAGGTTGTGACTCTAGAATCACTGTCTGTCCAGACTTAAGGTGGCAATTTACTTTGAGCTTCAGTTACCCGGTGGGTCCAATGGAAGTCATTAATTTTCAGGTTTCCCCCCCCCTTTTTTTTTTTATAAGGATGGGAGTGATGACTTCCAATGTTTTTCTTCATGTTGGAACAGAAACCAGAAATAGATAAAGGGCATCTAAAACACAAAAACAAAGATAAAACTTGCAATTAATATGTTACTTATTGGTTGAATAATAAATGCTTTCTTCCTGAGCTTGGGAAGACATAGACTCTTCCACCACTTCTGTTCATTATTGTCCTGTGGTTCCTAATGGCTACCACTAGGCAAAAATAAGAATGATAGCAGTAGTGATAATAATGGTAATAATTAAGAATTGGAAAATAATCTGCTTAACCTATAATACATTTATTGTTTCCTCAGTATATTTAATTTTTAAAAAAATCTTTGCATTGCTGCTTATGAAGGATTAGAAAACAAATTTAAAAGTCAATGTAGTTTACAGCAGCATCAAAACATTTAATACATAGTGGGGAGATTAATGGGAAATCTCTCACATCTTCCTCTCCTAAGAGGTACCTATGACATGACCTCTAGTAACTAATGGAGTTTACTGGCTGAAAATGAAAATGAATGGAGGAGGGTTTTGAATGGATTATCTGTCCAACATTTGACTGTTCTAGGAATGCTTTTAGCAATACATATCTGGCTTACCTGGATAGTTTATTATAAATAAACCCTGAATGTACTATTGTTCTGTTAAAGATTGGAAGTTAGTTATGTAGCCAGATGAAGGCTATGTGAGTAACAATGTTGAGATCTGACATACCCTAAATTTTGTTTAGCCTGTGTTAACTGAATCTTTATTCCATTAATTTTCTTCATTTGGAAAGAAAAATGGGTGTGTTATGGAAAAGATCATTCTGAAAACTGTATTAGTAGTTTTTTTTATTAGGAGTTTTTACTACTACTATTTTTTAACCTTTGTTCTTCATTAATAAGGCTGATGCTGAGTCAGACTTGTATATCATGATAACCTGACAATTCAAACCTTTGTGATTGCACATCTATTAATAAATCTAACAAAAATGTCCAATTCCTAGTAACTTTGGAACTTTACTTGGAGATTAAAGAAGGTCTAAATATAAGGAATGACATATCACAATTGTGGACTGGAAGAATCCTCATTATTTACAGCTCTGCCAAATTTGATTTATAGATTCAGTGCAATTATAACAAAATATCTAAGCAGAAATTCTGTAGACATTAAAAGGTGATTCTAAAATTTATATAGAAATATAGAATGCTTGAAATAACCAAGAAAATTCTTGAGGAAGAAAAATATTAGAAATTCCTAAACTTACGTTTTTGAAAAGGCATCATAAAAAATTGAAAAGATCTGTCATAGACTGCGAAAAAATATTTGACATGCATTTATCTGGTATCGGCATACATTAGGTAGCCTAGAAATTCAATTTAACAAAAGCTGATAATTTAAAAAATTTGTGAAAAGGCTTGAACAATCATTTCACAAAAGATACCCAAGTGCCTAACTGGCACACTAAAAGTTCTGGTCACCAATTCCAACATGTGGGTGTGTCTGTGTGAAGGGGAACTTTCCCACACCAACAAGCAATTCTCCAATACCAGCTGGATATTTTGCAATGTAACTCAGTTCTGACACCATCTATGTGGACCTAGTGTTATATCCCACCAGTTAAGGGATGGGTCCTATAAGGCTGCCTTCTAGCACTTCAGATACCAGTCAGAAGTCCAGGTTAACATCTGTACTTCTGACAGACCAGCTATAGATTGGAGGTTCCAGTGACTACCTCCTTGTGTTCAATTAATTTGCTGGAGTGGCTCACAGAACTCAGAGAAACATTTTACTTACTGGATCATCAGTTTATTATAAAATGATATAACTCAGGAAGTCAGATAGAAGACATATGTCAGGCAAGGTATGGGGAAAGTGTGCTCGACTCTCCCCAGATCTCCACATGTTTACCAAGGGGAAATGCTCCAAAATCTGTGCTTTTGGATTTTTATGTAAGCTTCATTACAAAGTTATGATTGATTAGATCATTGCCTCTTGACAACTGAATCAACCTTCTGCCCCTCTCTGCTCCCTGGAGGTGGAGCAGAAGGACTGAATATTCCAACCCTCCAGTCTAGGGTTGGTTCCCCTAGTAATCAGCCCCTCCTTAGGTGCCCTAGGGACATCCCAAAAGTCACCTCATTAACATAAAAAAGATACATTTTGTTTTTCTCACCAGCTAGGCAATTGTAAGGGTTTGGAAACTCTGTGCTAGAAATATATATTTCTTTTTACAAATTATGATTTCACACACATAAAAAGGTGTTCGACATCATTAGTTATCAGAGAAATATACTTCAAAAACCAGAATGAGAGATAACACCATGTACACATCAGAAAGGCAAAAATTGAAGAGTCTTTTTATAACGGTAGGAACGCAAAGCAAGGAAAACTTTTGCACATTACCATGGAGAACATGAATTAGTACAAGCACTTTAGGAAACTGGCCATATCTATTAAAACTGAAATAACATATAGTCTTTCATTTTTAAAATTTTTATTTTCAGTATATTAAATTTATTCATAAAAACAATTTTAAAATGTAGAATTTTCCCTGCTTAACAAACTCTCACAAAACATAAAAACCCCCAAACATCGTACTTGACATTTACAATTCAAAATCCAATTAGAAGAATATTAAATATTTACAAAACTATATCTTTTAAAAATATTCATAAAGTTATTTGCAGTTTTATAGAATTGATATAAAAGTGGCTTAAAAATGGGAGAATTTTCCTTCATTCCTAAAAAGAAAATATGTCTGATAGAAACTGTGGAGATTCTTGAGTATATGAGGTCTTAGATTTCGGTATGGAAACCTTCGTATTTGAGCATATACGAGCTCATGCCTGTGAGGGTCTCGTAAAACTACCAGGTACCAGCTCCCCCTCCAGCCATTAACAGTGTAACAACATTGACCTTTGGCCTCAACAAGCCTGGTATGTAATTTTGCCAGAAGATACTCACTTTGATTCGGAACTTCTGAACTTTTCAGTAATTGAGCCTCTTCAATAGTTTCATGTAAAAGAATGAAACTAGGCTGCTTTCTAACACCATACACATAAATAAACTCAAAATGGATTAAAGACCTAAATGTAACACCTGAAACCATAAAATCCTTGAAGAGAACACAGGCAGTGATTTCTCTGACATTGGTCATAGCAACATTTTTCTAGATAGGTCTCTAAGTCAAGGGAAACAATGGCAAAAATAAACGATTAGGACTATATCAAAATAAAAAACGTTTGCATAGCAAAGGAAACCATCAACAAAACAAAAAGACAACCCACTGAATGGGACAAGATATTTGCAAATGATATATCCCATAAAAGGTTAATATCCAAGATATATAAAGAATGTATGCAACGCAATACCAAAAAGACAAAAAATCTGATTTAAAAATGGGCAGAGGAGCTGAATAGACATTTTTCAAAGAAGATATACAGATGGCCAACAGACACATGTAAAGATGCTCAGCATCACTCATCACTAGGGAAATGCAAATCAAAATCACAGTGAGATATCACCTTGCACCAGTTAGAATGGCTAAAATTAAAATGGCAGAAAATAACAAGTGTTGGTGAGGATGTGGAGAAAAGGAACCCTCATGCACTGGTGGTGGGAATATAAGATGGGGCAGCCACTGTGAAAAGCAGTATGGAGGTTTCTCAAAAAATTGAAAATAGAAATACCATATAATCCTCAAAAAAATGTATATTAAAAAAAAAAAAGGGATGCCTGAGTGGCTCAGTCGGTTAAGCAGCTGCCTTCAGCTCAGGTCATGATCCCAGGGTACTGGGATCGAGTCCCACATGGGGCTCCTTGCTATGCAGGGAACCTGCTTTTCCCTCTCCTGCTCTCCCTGCTTGTGCTCTCTCTCTCTCTCCCCCTCTCTCTCTGACAAATAAATAAATCAAATCTCAAAAAAATGTATATTAAAAGAAATACCATATAATCCAATAATTCTAGCATTGAGCGTTTATGCAAAGGAAATGAAAACACTATTCAAGAAGATATGTACCTCTATGTTTACTGCAGAATTATTTACTATAGTCAAGATATGCAAGCAACCTAAGTGTCCATCAATAGATAACTGAATAAAGAAGATGTGATACACATGTACACACACACAGGAATATTATGTAGCCATAGAAAGGATGAGATTATACCATTTGAGACAACATGGATGGATCTAGAGAGTATTATGCTAAGTCAAGTCAGACTTAGAAAGACAAATACCATATGATTCCACTCATATGTGGAATCTAAAAACAATGAATAAACAAAAAGCAGAATCAGATCTATAAATACAGAGAACAAATTGATGGTTGCCAGAGGGGAGGCAGGGAGGAGGTTGGGCAAAATGGGTGAAGGGGAGAGGGAGACACAGGCTTCCAGTTATGGAAGGAACAAGTCATGGGAACGATACGCACAGCATAAGAAATGTAGTCCATGATACTGTAGTAATGATGTAATGGGACAGATGGTAGCTACACTCGTGGTGAACAGAGCATAAAGTATAAACCTGTCAAATCACTAAGTTGTACACCTGAAACTAATGTCACATTGTGTATCAACTATACTCAAATAAAATAATAACAATAACAATAATAATCACCGAGCCTCGTCAGAACCTGTCTTAAAATGTCACATGACATTCTTTGGGAGTCTATCCTCTGGGATGGGTGCTGGAACTGAGCAAAGACTTGAGGCCCCTTACCACCTTCCACACTCTTCAGTATGTACCACCAGCAGTTATCAGTATGTAAAACTAGCAAGGCATCAAATCAACCACCAGAAAAGCAAGGAAGAGTGGCAAAATGACACGGGGTAGGGACGGTGCAGTCTAATTCCCACAGTAAGTGCTGGCCAGCACACGGGGGTGAGTGGCCGGGTGAGCCTTGGTCAGCCTGGCCTCCAGTGGGAAGCCCAGCACAGGTGTGTGACATCAGGCGAAGTGCCCACCCCTGCTGCTGCTCTCTATGCCAGAGTGATGAAGGACCTGGAATTGTGCACAGTGAATTAAAATGCTAAACCTTTTTTTTTAAGATTTTATTTATTTATTTGAGAGAAAGAGAGAGAATGAGAGAGAGCACAAGCAGAGGGTAGGGTCAGAGGGAGAGGGAGAACCAGACTTCCCACTGAACAGGGAGCCCGATGTGGGACTCGATCCCAGGGCCCCGGGATCATGACCTGAGCCGAAGGCAGACGTTTAACCAACTGAGCCACTCAGGTGCCCCTAAAGTGCTAAACCTGCTAACTACTAAATTAACAAGCTGACTCCTGTCATCTTTTGGAGATTTTAGATGATGCTTTTTTGTTTTTTTAAATACCCAATCACATATCTGCAGTCACGAAAATTTGTTTTGAGCACAAGTGCTAACTCCCATTTCCTCGGTGTTCTTTGGCAATTAGGAATTTTAACGCTGAAACACTTTTTAATATTCAGCATCACTATGAAATAAAAATTTAAAAAGAAGGTAGAAAATGGAGTGTTTTGCTTAAAAAACAAGGAAAGATTAAATAGTTGTTTTCTCTCTATATTATATTCTACTCTGATCTGTACATTCCACTTTCCCCATTGGAGATAAAAACTGGGGTTAGAAACCTTGACACACGACAGAAGACACAGAGGAGAAGCTGGTGCCACTCTACCTGGTTGCCACAGCATTTGGAAACTGAGCCCACAGTTTTAGGAAAACGACTAAGCAGTTGAAAGCATCAGTCTGGCCTGTGTTTCTCCCTCACGAGGATGCCTTCTGAGGAAATGCAAAATGCTTTTTAGGCTTACTGACTTTGGTTGTTTTTGGAGAGAAATTCATCAGGGGTAATACTGCTAGCTAATATTCTTAAGTCTAAGTATGGGAGTGACCTGGGAAGAGAGCTCACTGATGGGCTGAATGCTTTGTGTCCTGCGTATCTCATATTTTGAATGTACATATATCCTATGACACTGCAAGTGCACTCTTGAGAATGCGTCTGATGGAAAGGAGTGCATGTGCCCACTAAAATAAATGTAAAAGGACATCCATAGTAGTGCTATGCACAGGAGCCCCAAACTGGAAACCAGCTAAATGTCCATCAGCTGCAGAATGGATGAGTGCCCTGTGGTACATTCCCACCGGGCAAGGATAAGGAATGAAGGTCTTTTGCCTTCAATAATGTGGGTGAGCACAGACATAACTGAACTAAAGGAGCCATATGGAGAAGAATACCTACTGTATGGTTATAATAAATATATGTAATATATTAATACCTAATATTAATAGTTAATGGTAAATATAATAATTAATAAATAAATATAGTAAATACGTATTTCAAGAAAAGGTCAAAAGAGAAATCTATCACATCAGAGGTCAGAATTCACCCTTTCTATCCTGTTACTAACTCTCTTAACCTTTTCACTTCGTCCCTGCTCTTCCTCTGTAGGTGACCAGTCTGAATGGCTTGTGGTTTATCCTTCCTCCTCACCCTCAAATAATGTGATAAATGTCTATTTATCTCTTTTTGTATTTTTTACATAAAAGATCCTGTAGATCCTTTTATTGTACTTTGCTTTCTTCTCTTTCGCTTAAAGATGTTTCCTGGAAATCATTCCTTTTTTTTTTTTTTAAGATTTTATTTATTTATTTGACCGAGAGAGATACAGCGAGAGACGGAACACAAGCAGGGGGAGTGGGAGAGGGAAAAGCAAGCTCCCCACTGAGCAGGGGGCTCGATGCAGGGCTCGATCCCAGGACCCTAACATCATGACCTGAGCAGAAGGCAGACGCTTAACGACTGAGCCACCCAGGCGCCCCCATGGAAATCATTCTGTATCAGTTTCAAGATATGTTCTTTCTTTAAAGTTTTTAATGCTTAAGTTGTGTAATACTCCATTTTGTGGATAGATTCAATCATCCTCTTTTGTGGGCACTAGGGTTCCATCATTACGTGTAATTACAAACAACGGTGTAATGAATAACCTTGTACACATTATATTTATATTGCTAGAGATATATCTTCACGGTAAATTCCTGAAGAGGCATTGCGGATTCACAAATTTATGCATTAGTCATTGCCAATTTCTTTTATATATTAGTTTTCTATTGCTGCTCTAATAAATTACTATAATCTTGGTGGCTGAAACAACCCATATTCATTATCTTAGAGTTTTAGAAGTCAGCCAGCCAGCACAGATTTTGTAGGGCTGCATCCCTTTCTGCAGGCTGTCTAGGAGAATAGATCCCCTTGATTTCTCCAGCTTCTATAGACTGCCTGCATTTTGTGGCCCAGGTCCCCTTCCTTCATCTTCAAAGCCAGCAAGGGAACATGGGGTCCTCCTCATGCTGCTATCCCTCTGGTTCTCTACAACAGGTCAGGGAAAGGTTCTGTTTTTTGGGGCTAATGTGATAAGATTGGACCCACCTGGATAACTAGGGTAATCTTGTCTCACATTCCATAATCATAATAATGTCTGCATAGTCTTTTTGGCCATGTAAAGTAATGTTTTATAGATTAGAACTAGAATATGGACATTTGGGCAGGGGCATCATTCTCCCTACCACATACTTCACCTAGATTTTACCAATTTTCATTACTATCAGCAATGTACAAGAATGACTATTTCTCCATAGCCTCACCAATGGAATGCATTGTCATGTATTTCACATTTTTGCCAATCTGATAAGTGAAAAATAGCATGGTATTTTTGCCCAACTGCATTAGCTAATATCTCCAGAACAGGATTGAATAGTGAGTAATGTGGACATCTTTGCCTTTCTCCTGATCTTGGTGAATTGCCTCTTAAGCTCCACCATTAACAAAGATGCTAACTTTAAGACAATCTTATTATGTTGAGAAATCATCCATCAATTCCTATTTTCTTGAATACTTTTATTATGAATGAGTGTTGAAATTTGTCAGAAGTTATCCAGCATTTATGGAAATAAGAATGTGATTTTTCTTGAAGTTGTTAACATGATGCATTATATTAACAAGTGTCCTTATATCGAGATCATTTATATTCTTAAAATAAATGCCATCTCCTCATGATGCATTATTTTTTATTATGGTTTTAGATTCGATGGGCTAATATTTTATTTACTATTTTTTGCATACATCCTCATAAGTAATACTCGGCTGTAATTTTCTTTGTGTGTGTGTTCTCTTTATCAAGTTTTTTTTTTAAGATTTTATTTATTTATTTATTTATTTATTTATTTATTTATTTATTTATTTATTTGTCAGAGAGAGACAGAGCACAAGAAGGGGGAGCTGTAGGCAGAGGGAGAAGCAGGCTCTCCGCTGAGGAAGGAGCCTGATGCGGGATTCAATCCCAGGACCCTCGGATCATGACCTAAGCCGAAGGCAGATGCTTAACTGACTGAGCCACCTAAATGCCCCAGCATGGTATATTTGCTTTTTAAAAAAGTATTTGGAGGCTTCATTCACTTTCGATGCTCTGGAATAAGTTATGTTGCATAAAGACAATGTCTTTGAATTTTTGGTAGAATGACCTTTGAGATAATGGGATTTGTGGCTTTTGGGGGTAGGGATTTTTTTACAATCTTTCTCTTTTTCTTCTCAAAGATTAGGCTTTAGTATTTCTATTTCTAATGGTTTCCATTGTAGTAAATCTTTTTTTCCCACAAAACTATGAATCTTATTCAGGTTTTCAAATTTACTTACATAGAAATCCATAAAGAAGTCTCTCTCTCTATATATATACATATATATATGTGTGTGTGTACTTATATTTATGTTTATTATATACTTATATACATTTATGTATGTTTTAGTTAAATTTAGTTATATTTTTCTTCTCTTTTAAAATTAAGTTAGCTGGTAGTTTTTCTATTTTATTGTATTCAATAACCATGATTTTGTATAATTGATTGTTCTATTCTTTTTTATGTTTCTTTGGTGCTTTGATCAATATCTTTTTTATAATTCCTTCATTATACTTTCTCTTAGTTTACTTGTTTGTACTTCTCAATTTTGAATTGGAAACTTAAAATTATTGCATTTTTGTATTTTATTGACATATGTGCTTACAATGAAATTTTCCTCTATCTTTTTATTGAATACCCATAATATGATGCATACAATTTCCATGACCATTATCACCATTTAAAAATTATGTAATCTATTTTCTATTTCTTCTTTCACCCAAGAGTTCATAGTTTTTTGTTTATTTGTTTTAATTTCTGGGTAGAAGGAGACATTAGGTTTTGTATTTTTTTTTTAAGATTTATTTATTTATTTGAGAGAGAGAGAATGAGCAGGTGGAGGGACAGAGGGAAAGGAGTAGGAAAGAATCTCAAGCAGACTCCCTGCAGAGCACAGAACTGACAGGGCTCGATCTCAGGATGCTGAGATCATGATCCAAGTGGAAATCAAGAGTTGGATTCCCAACTGATTGAGCCACCCAGGTGCCCTGCAGACTCATTAAGTTTTTAATTTTTTATTAATTGCATGTTGTATTGTGTTATTATTAGAGAACATTTTTTTATAACATCTGCTTCCTGGAACTTCCTGATGCTTTCTTTGTGATCTAAAATGATAAAAATGTTTGTGAGGTTTCATATACATTTGAGAATAATTTTTATTTTCTATTACCAAAATGTAAAGTAATTTATAATTTTAAAGTCAGTCAATATGGTTTATATTATCTTGGTCCTCCATACTCTTTCTTATATTTTTCCATTTTATGTCTTGTTCTGAGCTTGGTGTGTTCTACGTCTACATGCATCTCCAATATATTTGGTTTATACAGGTCGTTGCTGTGTTATTTCATACACAACAATAACTGTTATTTCTTCATCTCGAAGTGTCTTTTAACTTTAGAAGATGGCCTTCTTTGATGTGTTTCACCATTTGGTTGGATTTTACTTTGATATCAGAATCACAACAAGTGCTTTCTCATTCTTCCCATTTACCTGCCATAGCTTTACCTGTACATTAAAACATGATCATCTATTTTGTAAACAATTTTAGATTTACAAAAAAAAAGGTGAAAATAACACAGAGAGTTCCCATATATCCTATACCCAATTTTCCTTGCTATTAACATTTTACATTAGTATGGTGTATTTGTTACGACTAATGAATCTATACTGACACATTATTACCAACTAAAGTCTATAATTTATTCAGATTTCCCTAGTTTTTACGTAGTGGAATTTTTCTGTTCTAGGATACCAACCAGAGTTCCTTATTGCTTTTGGTTATCGGAGCTCTTTAAGCTCTTCTTGGCTTTCTCAGACTTTCTCTAACCCCAAAGCCTCTTCCAGTTTCTAGGAGTACTGGTTAGGTATTGTGTAGAATGTCCCTCAGTTGGGATCTGTCCATATTTTTCTCCTAATTAAACTGGAATTATGATTTTGGGGAGGAAGACCACAGAGGTACAGTGGCATTTCATCACATCATATCAAGGATATATACTATCAACATAAATTTTTACTCTTGATGTTGACCTTAACTATCTGAGGTCATTTTGTCAAATTTCTCTACTGTAAGAAACTTACTTAGTAATATTTATTGAAGATTTATTTATGTCTTTTCATCTTGGTAATTCAATTATTTTTTTGCTGAATACACTGTATGGATGTACTGCAGTTGTTTATCCTATCACTTACTGAAGGACACTGCTTCCAGTTGATAGAAATTATGAGTAAAGCTGCCATAAATATTCACATGTACATTTTTGGGTAGACACAAAATTTCAGATCATTTGGATAGATATCCAGGAGAACAATTGCTGTACCTTATGATACAATTACATTTAGCTTTTTAAGAAAACACTTAATTGTCTTCCAAAATGGCTGAATCATTTAGCATTCTCACCAGCAATGAAGTTCTTGATGCTTTGAACCCTTGCCATCAATTGGAATTGTGAGTTTGTGGGATTTTATCCATTTTAATAAGTGCATAGTGGTATCTCATTATTGTATTAGTGTACATATGCTTCTTTTTTTTTAAGATTTTATTTATTTATTTGACAGAGAGAGACAGACAGTGAGAGAGGGAACACAAGCAGGGGGAGTGGGAGAGGGAGAAGCAGGCTCCCCGCAGAGCAGAGAGCCTGATGCGGGGCTCGATCCCAGGACCCCAGGATCATGACCTGAGCCGAAGGCAGACGCTCAACGACTGAGCCACCCAGGCGCCCCTGTATTAGTGTACATATGCTTCTGTCATTAAACTTTCTTAATTACTTGGCTTTAAATGTTTCTCTTGAAAACAGTCAATTCTTTGTGATCTCAATTTATATTTTATTTTAGCTGCTAAGAAAAGCTTATTCATATTTATTAAGTTGCTATTAGGTTTAGTGTCATAATTACTATTTTATGTTTGCTCAGCTTCTTTCTCTATATATTGTATTTTCTTTACTCAATATTTTATACACTTCTTTTGATATTTAGAAATGTTCTGGTAATTTTTTTTAGTGGTTATCTAGTGGTTAATTACATATTTTTGTACAAAGGTCCTTAGCCCTTATTTTCTTTTAATTAATTTATTTATTTGAGAGAAAGAGGGAGAGAGAACGTGCACACCTGGGTGCAAGAAAGCATGAGTGTGGGAGGGGCAGAGAGAGAGAAGGATAAGCAGACTCCCCACCCAGAAAGGGAGCCTGACAAGGGGGCTTGATCCCAGTTTAAATTAGAAAATGAGGGGCTGGGGCATCTGCAGATGCCTAACCGACTGAGCCACCCAGATGCCCCAGCCCCTCATTTTCTAATTTAAACTTTAACTACCTGATTTGCCAGTTTTGAATGATAAACACTGGATAATAAACAATTTTGAATGATAAACATTTTCTTATTTAAACTTTCACTATCTGATTTGTCAGCTTGAGGGATAAATATCTTACTTAACTATCATATAAATTTTTCTACCTTTTACTCTCCCCTCCTCTTTTATTTCCAGCTGAATTTGTTTTACTTTTTCATATTATATAGCGTTTACATATTCCTTTCCTCATTTTCATCCTTGGTTTAGTCTTAGATAAAAAATTAACTATGTTAAATTCTCAATATCAGTCCTTCACAAAGTTTCCTCAAATATCTCTGCTGGATCCTTGGTTCATTGATCAAAGAAAGCTTATGAGTGCAATATTCTCTAAATTTTTGTGCAGTTAAAAACTTTTTTTTCCCCCAAAACTGGTATATTTGAAGGACAGAACGATTAGATATATAATCTCTGGTTCACATTTTATTTCCTTGAGGCTTCTGAAAATACTGCAAAATTATTGGTTTGATTTGTAAGCTGCCTTGAAGAAGTCTGTCAAGGATCTAATTCTTTTATCATTGTAAGTTATTTGGTCTTTTCCTGGATGGCCTGAAGGTTTTTTCCTTATCTTTAAAGTCATTTTTTTTTAGTGTGTTAAAATACACATAACATAAAATTTACCATTTTAGTAATTTTTAAGTGTACAGTTCAGTATCAGTAAATACAATCACATTGATCTTTTCCAGAATTTTTAACTAGAATATATCTTGAAGTTGTTCATTGTGGGTCATTTTCCCAGGTAATAAATGGCTATGAAATATGTATATTGAGAGTTTTCTTTTAATGTTGGAGTTTTTTCTTAGGTTGTAATTTTGAGTATTATCCTATCGCATTTTTTCTTTTTGTCTACTTACATATAAGTTGGATTTCTTCCTGTCTCTCATTTTACCCATTTCTTTCTGGCTCCTTTTCTTTTTTTTAACCGTATATTCATTACTTTTATCATTTTTCTGCTTTTCCTTAATTCCATCTTTTGTTATCATTTGAATCCATACTTCTTTTCTTTTAAGATTTCATTTATTTATTAGAGAGAGAGCACGCGAGAGAACACAAGAAGGGGGGAGGGGCCGGGGAGAGGGAGAAGCAGACTCCCCACTGAGCAGGGAGCCCGATGCGGGGCTCCCTCCCGGAATGAGATCATGACCTGAGCCAAAGGCAGACACTTAAGCAATGGAGCCACCCAGGCAACCCCAAAGTTTCTTTCTTCTCAACAAAGAATTAGGGGAAAAATTCAAGAAATATCTCCACTAGAAGTTGATGCTTTCTCTGCCACTTCTTTTTTCTAATTTGTACTTTATAGAATCTTCCATCTTGTAGTTATGTTGAAAACATAACATTTGTGTGGTTTTATAATTTTCTTTTAGTAGGTCTGTGTATTTGTCAGGAGGTGTTTTGGGAGACTCAGACCTCTGGAGTTGCTCCTTCACCTACCCGGGAAATCTAAGATGCCAGTGATAAACAGAAACAGCATTTCCAGAATTATTCTTTAATTTCAATTTATTTCACTTAATAGAGCAGAAGAATATAAAGACATTGAAGTAAACCTTTTGGTGTTCAGGGATATTGACCACAGAAGAAAGGAAAACCCATAAGATTCATAAAAAGCAGAGATTGTACAGAATTTGTTTTCTATGGATTCATTTCATAATTTATTCACTCAACTAACAATATATTACCTACTCTATTCCATCCACAAAAGTTATAAAATGTGATTCTAATAAACATTCTTGCCCTGAAGGAGTAGATAGTATAATGGAAAAGATAGTAAACAAATTAATTAGTATACTAAAAGCTGATGAAATGCAAAGATAGGGTTTTGGCTTTTGGCAGCACTCTGAAGCATTTTCTAAAGCAGACAGATAGAAGTAACTTGTGATGTCTTTGAAGTGTTCTTGAAGAAGGTTACTCTTGACCTAGGTTTTGAAGGATAGTTGGGATAAGGTGAGTAAAGAAGTACAAAGAACTCCAGAATGAAGGATCAGTTCCTGTAAAGTCTCAAAAGCATGTAGTAGGTCAACATCTTTGTTACATATGGCATAAAGGGAAATAAATTGTCAACTGCGTGTGAATGGGATGGAGAAAAATAAGTTTGGTGATAAAAAAAAAACCTTGTTTGTGAATTTAAGAATTTAATCTTTTCTCTAATGACTTAAAGATATAATGGCTGAAAAATGAAACGATTAGATTTGTTTTTTGGGGAACATTGATTTGGACGCAGTATGGAGAACAGATCAGATGAGGGTCCTTTCTTGGGGCAGCGTGACCATTGGGGAGGCTCTTCCATTAATCCAGGAGAAAGTGATAGAGGACTAAATTAAGTAATTACAAGCAATATGAGTACTTACGAGTAATATTAAGGGACAAAAACATTTATGTGGTTCATTTGGTGACCAAGCAAGTGCATAGCATGCTCCAGATGGAACTAGTTGTTCCTTTCTCTAGAAGAATCTGGGTTATTTCCATTGAATCAGGATTTCACCTGCTATTACTTAGTCACTAGTATCTGTTGTGATCTCATGTAACTTGTATTTTTAATTTAACTGGCATAGGGAGTGGGGCTTAATCAATTCATTTCTGTACATTTCTACTGGGTAAATGGGATTTCAATCAGAATGTTACTCTTCTTTCTTCTGGAGGTTTGGTTTGATTCAACAATGTTTTGATTTAGTAATGGATTTGATCCAACAAAAGTGCACTGCTTGTCACAATGCACTGGGTAACGTTTGAGGTATTGAGGACATGGGAGAACAGGATGCACAAAACCTGTGTGTGCTTTCATATATCCTATCTTTCATTTGTTTTCAGTGGTTTTTGTATGTGATTCCATTTTTACAGAATCATCCTGTGAGCTACTATTTTTATGACTTTAAAAATATAACAAATTGCAAACTTTATTTCAATAACATGGTTTGTTCTCTGAGGCTTATTATGGGACCATAAATCTATGATGATCAAAGAAAATATTTTTATACATCTGGTTGATATAAAATAAAATGTATAATAATATGTAAGTAACAAAAATACTATTTAAAAAAAAAACCCTGTACCGAACACTGAATTTTCAAATTTCTAATGTTCTTTATATATAATCAGGTCAATTTTATATCTTAAAATAAACATATAAAAATAAAATGTATAAAAACATATAAAAATAAAATACATACATGTATGTATATATACATACCTACATATGAAAGTATACTCTGCTTCCTTGACAAGTTAATTTACTTAATTGACTTATCTGTTTCCCACCTGTAGAATGAGGGTCTTGCTTCTCAAAATGTATTGTTTTTCAAAGTAAGTGTGAATCAAAAATACCTGGAGTTCATGACCAATTTAGTTTCTTGGGGTATACTCTTAGATAATTCTTTTTTAATAGGTTTGTTATAGGTCCCCAGACTTTTCATTACTCAAAACTTTCCCTGGAAAATCACTGTTCTAGATGGTACCCAATGTCTCCACTGTGTTATAGCAATGCTTGATGGCCATTTCTACCTGTGCTCTCTTTCCAGAGAACAATGTTTTTGTGGTAGCTTTCAGATGCTTTGCACTCTCCAGGCCACACCATCTAGAAATTAGTACAAGAATTTTGTACACTTGGAAGATCTTCTGATCTGGGCAAGATCTGATATGACAATCACATCAAAAGATGAAATAATAAACTGAAATTATACCATGTTCCTCTGGATAGTTCATGTTGTGTTTATATCAAATAAGTTCTTAATAATGACCGAAATGGTACTGTTTGGTTTATATGTTATGGTTTATTGTTTAGCTGCCTTTTCCTACATTATGGTCATTTGATGACCTTCTTAGAGGCGTCTGCCTGATATTTAATTTTCACATACACACTCTTGCTGGGACACTGGGTTCCAGGAAGCTTACAAATCATTTAGTCTTAAAAATTTTAGTTTATAGGATTGAAAATAAAACTGACAAAAGAATTTATCATTCATCAAGCAGATTTCATGTTACTGCTGGTTATTTTCTTTCAAGTACAAAGATGAGGAAATTACCTTAAATAAAATAAACGAGCACTCTCTCTAAAACTTTAGATGCTGAAGAATGTAGGTTGTTTTTTTAAAATTACAAGCATACCTCAGAGATATTGTGGTTTGGTTCCAGAACACCACAGTAAAGCAAATACTGCAACAAAGTAAGGCAAATGAATTTTTTGGTTTCCCAGTGCATATAAAAGTTATGTTTACATAATATCATAGCCTATTAAGTGTAAAATTGCAACATGTCTAAAAAAAGGACATACCTTCATTAAAAAAATACTTTTTTGCTCAAAAATGTTAACCATCACCTGAACTTTCAGTGAGTCATAATCACTGATCACAGATCACCATAACAAATATAATAATAATGAAAACAATTTGAAATATTGCAAGAATTATGACACAGAGGCATGAAGTGAGCAAATGCTGTTGGGAAAAAAAATGCCTCTGATAGACTTGCTTGACACAGGGTTGCCGTGAACCTTCAATTTGTAAAAAAAAGGCAAGATCTGCATAAGTTCAGTAAAGTGAAGCACAATAAAATGAGGTGTGTTTGTAATAATGCAGCGTGTAAAATTGTTGTGAAATAAAATTGTCCCCTTTTTTATTAAGACAATTAATTTGGACCTAAAATGAACCATCCCATGTTTATTTGCTGGAATGGAGAAATATGGAACAGACTTGTTAGTGCCCATCATACTTAGTGGCTGTGGATTGGTGGTATGAAAAAATAGAATCTCTCTCATTGTACAGGCTTTGAGGTCAGCCTCTGTATGTTCCCTTTGTATTGATACATTGCACAACACAGACAGATGCTCAATGAATATTTGTTAAAAGTAAAAACATCATTAATATAATAGAATTTTGTGACCCAAAGAGGTTATTGATTAAGACTGATTGGGACCTCCAATGGCCGAATTAAAGTATCAGCTGAAAATTGGACAAGGCATTGACAGTTGATTTCCAAATCCTCTTTAGAAACCAAATTGTATTTTAACTATTATATTTTGATTCTTAAAAGTTAATTTTTGATGCATTCCTTCCAGATGATCTAAAGTAGGATTGAAGTGACATGAATCACATTAAAGTCCCATTTATTTGCTTATATAACTTAAAGAAAATCTCCTAGCCTCTCAAAAATGATCATGAAGGTGCATAATTCTACTTTCAAATGCAAGGTACGCCGATAAAATGAAGAAAATAACATTTTCCTGCCAAATTTCAGTGAGTTGTGAATAGGAACAGAGGAAGATATGTATGTGAAAATGTTTTCAAATTGCTAATTTCAGGTAAATAAATTATTTTTCACAAGTTTTTTTGGTGTAGCTTATTCAGGAAAAAATACATAGCTGTTAAAAAAACAAAAACAAAATCTAAACCTCTACTGAGTAGTATATCTTTCAAATGAAATTTTGTTACCTTTAACAATATAAATTCTGATCTTTCGATTTCCTAGTAGGTCAAAGAGATTAGCTCTTTATCACACATGTATTTCACCTTGGGTTAATCCTGTGTCTGAGAGTTCCTGCAGGAAGTGATATAATTGGTGTCTTTTTAGGACATTTCACATTAGAGGCTCAAAAGGTCGAAATAGCTTGAGGACTTGCTCATAGATGTCTTAGGTATATGAAGCTTTATAATACTGACACCTCTTCCATTTAAGGAATAATGAATATTTATTTCACTTATGAAACAATTGGTGCATAATTTAAATTCAGTTAGTGATTTGAATATAAAAATGATTCCTGTTGACCCATCAGCAATGTTGTTTTCTTTTATCTTTTTAGTGCTAATGATTAATATCCATTAAATAATTTAGTTCCTTGTCTTGTAGATGCTTTTGTTATAAAATGAGTCTTGGAGCTGTGGTCCTATCTGGAGACAACTAACAGAGGAAATCTAACCATTCTTACTGTCATTGGATCTTTTTCATTGATTTTTCTATTTTTTTTTTTTTTGACTCAAGTAAATCCAATAGGTTCTAGACAAGTAGCACATGGTAATGGTAATGGACATACCATTCCTGTTACATTTTCCTGAAGAATCAAAACAAAAGTCCTGTGTTGGCGAGAGTGTTTTATGATTTTTCTTTGCTGTTGATTTTGGAAACTCAAGATCAAGTGCCAAAAGAAAAGGATATGCTGAATTTTCATATGATTCCGACCAGTCAGGTGAAGTGAATCGACATTCAATGCCAAATTCACTTAAATTCTTTGGGAATTATTTGATGAGTGTATTGGGAAAGAAAAAAATCCCACAATTTATTTTACAAAAAGAATATAAAAACTGATGACAGCCAAACTTTTAAGCAACTCAATTTTTATAAGAAAAAAATAAATTGTTCAAGATCTTAATGGAATAGAGTGAACTAGAAAAGTGGCATATTTGGGGATTTTGAACAAGGATCACCAACACTTTTTCAGTCTCACTGCAAAATTAACTATAGTTTCCCATGATATTGACTTCATTCAGTAAAGAATGTATCCATAATTTTGAACAGAGATGAGATGCTATGATTTTATGGGTGGCAGTCATCTCATGTGGGATCTTTGAAGATACCCTGGTCATTGTCAACACAGCCAGGGCCTATTTTATTGGAATCTGTGCAAACTGTCCTAAATTAGAAAACAAAGAAATTAATGAGTCTGTTTTTCATGTCATTGAGGCCATGGAATGAAGATTATGCAAGTTTGTTTTTATTGCCACACCCTTTTTGGAGATATATAAGAGTCCCTGGGCAGATGGCAACATTCGCACTTGGGAAACACACCTTCATATCAAACAAAAACCCCCAGCTCCTGACACTATGAGCTACTACTATGGCAACTACTATGGAGGCCTGGGTTATGGCTGTGGTTGTGGTGGCTTCAGAGGACTAGGGTGGGGCTGGGGAGGCTACAGATATGGCTGCTGCCGCCCATCATGCTATGGAAGATATGGATTTTCTAGCTTTTACTGAAAATGAAAAAGACTGGTGCTTTGGAACTTTAGAATTCTATCACCCTGCCGCTAATTCTTTCATCTTTCTATTTCCAATGAAGTCCGGATGCTGCTCTATGTACATCTGGCCATATGTACAGTGAAAAGGATCAGAACTCACACTGAAGCCCTGAAATTGATCAACAACGGCACTTCATTCCATGAATTGATTGGAAATTTTACAGATTGTTGCCTGTGGCATCTCTGTGGTCAATTTTCAATAAAGCTGTATTCTTCTACTTGATCTTGTATTAATGTTTGCTAATTTTAAAGTTACCGTATGGACCGATTATTGTGCTTTAGGATTATTCTTTCAGGGATCACCTTTTCAGAGGACTTTATGTTATATTTTTGTTAAAAAAGTCTAGTCTCTTCTTTTGACCTTAGCTTTAAAAGTTAAGTTTTTCTCTGGCTTCTTTAAACATTTCTATTTTACCACAAAAATCATCTAATGGGGAGGCAAATGTACTTTTTTCTTCTTAGTGATGCTTGGAAGCTGGATATTTCTTTGCAGGGCCAACCAGAAAGCTTCTAATTATCAGACAAGGGAAGGACAGCAAGGGAAGTTGAAGTAATCTGGGGTTCAGCAGGAAAGGAGACCACAGATTTGAAAGAGATTGTCCTAGATGGTTTATCATACATGACTGTTGTTGCTTTTCTTTCTTTCTCATAAGCTGTAGTAGAAGAACAATGAGACTGTTGGTCTTTATTTCCCTAGAGATTTATATGTAGTTAGTTGAGGGGTGTTTGAACTAAAGAAAAACCAAAGGCTAAAGGAAAACCCTTTGGAAGTGCTTTGAAGTTAAGCTGCTGTTAACCCATAATGAACAGACTTCTAGAATTGTGTCTAGCACATGACATGAGCTCAATAAATATTTGTTGCATAAACAAAACTAATTAGTAAGAAAACTACTGCGTGTCAGATATTTTGCAAGGTGTTTTATATAAATATATATATATATGTTTATATATATATAAACATTTAATTTTCTTAATACTCCAAAACATAGGAATTAAAGTATAAAAAAGCTTTTTAAGTTTTCAAACAACTCTAAGAAGTAGTTAGAAGAGTGGAAAAATAGAGAATTTAGAGACAAAGAGGCTGGCATTGTACTCCCTTTTCACTACTAACTCTATGGCATAAGGCAAGTTTCTTAACTTCATTGATACATTTTTAATCAATTAAATCTGACCATAATTTTTACTTTCAAGAACTGTTGTAAAATAAGCCTACCCTTCACTACATGCATATGCATGAAAAAAATAAGTATATACCATGGTATATAGAACAGTAGGTAATTGTACTAATTTCCTAGGATTGCTTAACAAGGTGTCACCAACCGTGTATCTTAAAACAAGAGAAATTTATTATCTCACAGTTCTGGAGGCTAGAAGTCCAAACTCAAGGTGTCTGCAAGGCTGTACTCCCTCCTGACAAGGCTGCAATCCTCCCTTGCCTCTTTCTAGCTTCTGGTGGTATGCTGGCAATCTGGCGTTCCTTGGCTTGCTGCTCCAGAAGTAACAGAACTCCAGTCTCTGCAGTCATTGTCACACTGTATGCTCCCTCAGTGTGGCTACGTCTTCCTCCCTTTATGACTCTCTATCTCTGTGTCCAAATTTCCCCTTCTTATATGGACACCAGTCATACTGAATAATCATATTGGCTTAGGGCCCACACTAATGACCTTATCTTGACCTCATCTCAACTTCAACTGCAAAGACCCGATTTCACATCCACAGGTATGGGGTGGGCAGGTGAGGTCTTCAAAATATCTTTTGCAGGGGCATAGTTTAATCCATAACAGTGACCAATATTTTATGCTTAATATTACTTTATTTAGATTGTATAAGTTAACAGATGATAGAATAGGAACAGATGATTCAACCATTAGAGGTTTGACTTTAGTCTTAAAATTCTTTTCACAATTCTAAGTATCTCTTTCTATAACTGAGAGATTTGAGAAGAGAAAATGATGACTGATTTAGAATGGATTGTGTTTCAACAGACAATTAGGTCATTTATAACTGCCCATTAGAGAGCTTGTGGTTTTAATTTATATCCTCTCATAAATATGTACAGCCAAACAGCCTCATAAACAAAAGCAGAGACATTAGCCCAAGGCAGCTCATAATTGATTTCAGAGAACTGGTTTGTGATTTTTTACTATCTGCTCAAATTAACTATGCAAATCAAGATCTTTCCCTAAATTTTCATTGCCATAGAGGTGTCACCTTTATAAGATGATGTATACTTTCCTCCACATCTTTCAACTCACCTCTCAGACAAACCTAGTCACCCCTAAAGCCTACTTTAGGCTCTTTCCAATTGTCTATTCTTGGGAATAACAAATAAATATTATGTCCCATCAAAATTATACTTCCCCATTTCTAGAATTTCTCAACTTATTCTTTGATTTTTCAACAGGAAATAATTGGGTAAAGCCATGTCTTGGGCCTTTGAGCAACATCTTTTACTGCTCTCTTACACACAAATACCACTTACAAGATTTATAAAATTGAAAACTTGGAAGAAATAATTAATTTACAATGCTTCCTTTTAGTTGTAACATTCTATGATCCTTTAGACGAATCCAGGTAATTAAAAATATAAGTTAGTCTTTTCAGGGTTTGGGGTGAAGCAGGGGAGATGGTAAGCTTTCTAGCACAATAGCTCTGTTTCCATATTCTGAGCAACTCTATTGTTTCAACAAATTTCGGCTGGGTATATGTTTGGTTCATTGAAGAATCTGAACCAGTCTGCCCTAACACTGGATTAAAGCAATCTCCTACATCACTTCCCATGTGCAAGGCCCTTGCTGCCCTTAATTGTTAATATTTCCAACAATTTTGTCAGTCCAACAATTACAGGCACTCCCTCCACTGATTTACCTTTTCTTTTTCTTTTTTTGCATGAAGCTCTTAGATTTTCTTAATGTTAATGAAACTAGATCTTAAGAACTTTAGGGAAGAACAAAACTTTCTAATTCTTTTATCGTTTGCCTGAGAAAGCTAGAGGCAAATGGATAAACACTTTTGCAAATGTTCCAGTTATTAAAGACATTTGATTTTTGTCTAATAAATGTAACAATTGTGATACAATTGTTAAATTAAAGGTTTCTATTGAAGGACTGCCATATAATAAATGTGATATTTCAAATAAGTATCAGAAATGTCAAGGTTAGTGTCTAAGAATCAACAAACCAGATATGAGATACAGATGATTTGAAAGTGTAGATGTGGACTTTGCAAAGACTATTTATGTTTAAAGAAACATGTTGGTGTCCTGTGAGTCCTCATCCTGAAGAGAAGTAGAATATTCTCTCTTCCTTACTTGAATGAGCAGGGTTCTAGTAAGACCTCTTATAATGCTTGATATTACTTTTCTTCAGTTATGTGCACAATAGACTAGGATCTACTCCCATCTGTGGAATCTAATGGGTGAGAAACAGTGTCCAGCTGGCTGCTTTAATAATGAGACTGAAGGAGAAGACGTTACTTTGGCATCAAGGAGTAATATTGGAAATCATCAGAAAAAGAATACACGTGTAATTTACAAAATTTAAGCAAGAGCTCATTGATAGAACTGGCATGAAGCCATTTTTGCTGCAGCCAAGAGTACCACTTGGCATACAAAATTAGACTCTGAAGTCATATTAATAGTCTTTATAAATACATACTGATTTATATACTTCTGAAAAAATTTTCCCTTTGAGGTGCTAAATAGATATGTAGCTAGTGATTTTGGTTTCTTCTGTAATCATAATTTTGGTACATCTTTGGAATTGCTTTCAGAGTTAAAGCTATGTTTCCTCAGTGAGGGTAAATTTGGTGTGCATTTTTAAATAAAAATATTTAAAAGTGACTTAGATACACGAATGTTCATAGCAACATTATTGGTGGTAGCCCAATGCTGGAACAACCAAATAGCCTTCAAATACTTATCTATTTAAACAGCTGTGCCACATACATATGATGGAGTTCTACTCACAATAAAAAGGAAGGAACTATTGATAATATCCAATACATTGCAGAAATCTCAAAGACATAATTTTGAATAAGCCAGTCTTCAGGATTACATAGTGTATGATTTCACTTATTTGATATTCTTCAAGTCTAATCTATAGTAACAGTAAACAGATGAGCAGTTGATGAGATTATGGACAGGAGGTTGGTACCACTATAAAGTGATAGCATAAGGGAATTTTGGGAAGGGTGAAATTGTTCTGTATCATGATCATTTCAATTGACACAGAAAACAAATTTGACAAAATTCAATGTACATTAAAAAAGACTCTTAGCAAATTAAGAATAGAAGAACACATCTTTATTCTGACAAAGGTATCTATAACGAACCTGATTAAAATCATACTTGATGGTGAAAGACTGAATGTTTTCTTACTAAGATTAAAAATAAGGAAAGATTTCCACTCTGAGTACTCATATTTAATATCAAACAAGAAGGCCTGTTAGTAAAATAAAGCACATAAGAGAAATAAAGGGCATATATGTTAGAAAAAGAGTAATAAACGCTCCCTGTTCACAGACTACATGATTATATATGTAGAAAATCCTAA
This sequence comes from Callorhinus ursinus, assembly GCF_003265705.2. NCBI lineage: Eukaryota > Metazoa > Chordata > Mammalia > Carnivora > Otariidae > Callorhinus > Callorhinus ursinus. The sequence goes on from NW_027397063.1 coordinate 6,535,628, forward strand.
AATAGCTGTAAAAATCTCCACAATAAACAAGTGAGTTTAGCAAGATCACAGATTACAATGTCTAAACAAAAGCTGGTCTCTGAGGGAATCAAAGCATAAAATTATATTATAAATAAATTAGAAATATTATATTTCCCCAGGTCTTTTTCATCAGTTGTGCAGTACCAATTAGAGGTACTAAAACTCACAGAAGTAGAATAGTTAGAAAGAAAACTAGTTTGTCTTACAAATGACTAAATGTGGCCTAACCTAGGAATAAGGAAGAATCTTTGGGATGTGTCTTTTTTTTTTTTTTTAGATTTTATTTATTTATTCGTTTAGAGAGAGAGACAGTGTGAGCAGGGAGAGGGGCAGAGGGAGAGGGAGAGAATCTCAAGCAGACTCCATGCTGAGCGCAGATCCCAACACTGGACTTGATCTCATGACCCTTAGATCATGACTTGAGCTGAAATCAAGAGTTTGATTCTTAATGGATTGAACCACCCAGGCGTCCCTCTTTGGGATGTGTCTTGAGCTTATATTATAATGGGTTTAGGAAAAAGGGTCTCATCTTCTAACTGGTTAAGCTTTGAAGGTGAGGTGAGGACAATCAAAGAATAAGGGGCATTGCTACTTCACTTGTCACTATTCCCAATAGAGAAGAGTCCTGTGCCAGCATGGTACAACACCAGCAAAGTACCAAAAAAAGCGGGATATTATAACTAAATGTGATAGTAGAGAATAGTCTCAGATGCCCTAAGGACTTCAGAAGAGCACAGGAGTTGGTCCAAAAGCTCCTGGCCCTTGAGAAAAACAAACAACAAAGAAATTTAATTCCAAGATCCTATTAGTAATGAGTTTCCATGTCAATTACTCTGGTGGTCTTAGCTATCACCTTGACGATTTTGGAAGCAGGAGATGTGACTGTGGCAATGGCTCTGGCTATATTGGCTACGGTAAATTCAGCTAGGGCCTCTATGGTCCCACTTTCTATAGAAGATATTGGTTCTCTGGGTTCTACTGAAAAATCTGCCAATCACTAAAATAATAGAAACTTTTTCTTACTGTAAATGATGGCCTTTTTTTTTTGTTTTGTTTTCAACTTCCTGTCTTTTAAGTCAAGCCTATTGTTAACCTCATTACTGGCAAAGATGGCTAACGTCACACACCATTACAGAAGGCGCTTGGAAGAAAACAGGGCAAGACTCATTCCTCTCAGGAGAATGTCATCACAGAAACTGGAGTTCCTTCCAGAAAGGCTGCATTTTGGGACTGCTGCTACTTCATTGGTTCACAGACAGCTCTGTTTCTGTTTCCCTATAAAGTGTCTTCATTGACATAACAAACTTGGTTTCATTTTGATTTGTTTATGTTAAAGAGTTTCATATACACTCCAGTGTATTTTTTTTTTGCAAAACCTAAATAATAATTTTCTGAAACAAATAAATGCCAATATTTGTCCATAGATATGATTATTTTAATTAATATTTCTTTTAAAATTATGCCCACAGAAGTGTTTAAAATTAATATTTGTTCTATCTGATTTTGCTCAGAATGATGCTGACTTGACATGCAAGAGAACCAATGGAATCTGATATGCCTAATGTCCTCCAAAACTTTGCCCTCTCATCCCACAAATATAAACCTATCATTTCCCCATCTATAATATAATTACTGACCACTAATAATTGTTGCTAAACGGGAGAGGGCTCTTCCTTTGTGTATATTCATTATCTCCTTGCCTTAACTACATGTCTAAGGGGACGGCATTTGTCTGTGTTCTGTGGGCTTGAGTGGTATTTGTCTTCTTGGGTGTTCACTTATTGACTGAACTCTGCCTAGGATCCTGTCTCTGCCACTTCAATAGATACAGATTTCTCAGAATTTATTCTTACTCTTGTTGAAACCTTTTTATACATTTGGATTTAGACACTGAATTAATCTTCTTTCTCTTGTTTTACCCCCGGTGTTAGCCTCTCGTTATACACTTAGGTTTCCTATGTGTCCTGGTCTCTGCCTTCAATCTTTAACTGTTTTTGTTTTCTACTTCCCATTTTTAGGGGTTTATATTACTATCCTCATTTTTAATTTATTTTCATTTTTATATTACATAGAGTGCACATGAATGCATGATTGGGGGTGGGGAAGGGGCAGAAGGAGAGGGAGAGAAAAAATCTTAAGCAGGCTCCATACTCAGTGTGGAGCCCAAGTGGGGCTCAATCTCATGACCCTGAGATCATGACCTGAGCCAAAATCAACAAAAGGCTGCTTAACCAACTGAGCTACACAGGTGCCCCAACCTCATTTTTAAAAAATTATTCTTGTCCGCGCTTTCAACTATAAACTATGGATCTCATCGAATTTCTACTGTACATCACCCTTGTTCTCCCTTCACTTTTACCAAGATAGTATTTTCAACTGTACAGTATTCTAATCATGGCTTTGCTACATCCTTATATCCCTCAGCTCACTTTACCAATGGTATCAGTCTTTTGAAATTCCAACTTTTGTTTAACTCTGCTTTTTCCATGCTTGCTAATATACAGGATTATTGGTCTAGAGAAGTACGGCCTTGTTGAATTGTCTTATATTAAACTTATAATTTTAAGTCTCAAGTAGCATTCAGCCATGCCCAGAAATTCTCCATTTTCCTACTAAATTCACTTTGCCACTGTCTAAAATAACTATTGCATTCCTCATCATTTTTAAACTTCTGACACAATCTGTTTTACTCTTCATCCAATTTATGACTTCTTTCCAATTCCACTGAAAAATTAAGAATAGAGAGTTAAACATCAACCATTTATCCCTTTATTTATTTCCTATTGCTGCTGTAACAGATAATCATAAACTTAGTGTTCCAAACAACTCAAATTATGATCTTGTAGTTTCTGCAGTCAGAAATCCAGGCACAAAATGGCACACATGACTATCTCTTTAGTCTTACAATGCCAGAACACATTTGTTGGCAGGCTGCATTCATTTTCAGAGGTTCTGGGGATGAATTTGCTTCCAAGCTCCAACCAGTTGTGGCAGAATTCCGTTGTGTGGTTGCAAGCCTGAGGTTCCATTTCCTTTTTCAGCTTCTGGAAGCCCCTGGTATGCCATGGCTCATAGACCCTGTTTCATCTTCAAAAACAGCAATGGCAGGTCAAGTCTTCCGTACAGGTTTAACATTTGACCTCCATTTCTGCCTCATCTCCCTGCCTTTCTCTCTGCTAACATACCTAACTTCTCTGCCTTTCTCTCCTGCTTTGAAAAGCTCATGTGATGACACTGGGCTCACCTGGATGATTCAGGAATAATCTCCCCATTTTAAGGTCAGGTGATAAATAACTACATCTGCAAAGTCCCCTTGGAGTGGTACCTAGATTCATCTGTGATTAAATAACCAGAAGACAGAAAACGTGAAGGGCTGTATTTGGAATTCTGCTGAGCACAATCGTTCCTCAGCAAATATACAATCTACCTTCTGCATATTATAGTGCATGAATGGTCCTTGTTCTGTCTAATTCTTCCACTGTGCACTGGAAGCTACCCCCTCTCTCCCAGTCATGTCTCCTATTTTTCAATTACCCTTCAGCAGCATTTACAATAAATTTACTAATCACTCTTTATTGATAAATTTTCTTCATTGATCTTCTGATCACCATGATCCCCCTTCCTTCCGATGACACTTACCACTCTATCTCAGGCTCCTTTGCTGGATTCCTGGTCTCTTTCCTACCTTTACATCCAGGGTTCTCCAGGGCTGAAGTCTTATCTACTTACTTTTTCTCCAGCTATTCTATGCAGTCTTGTGTTGTAAACACCATTCGAATAATTATGTATCTCCAATTTATGTCTCCTGTCCTAACCTCCTCCCTCAAGATTCACATTGCATATCCTACTATCTGTTCAATATTTGAAATAAATATTTCTGTGTCTACATCAGATGTCTTGATCTTTTTACATTCTGTCTTGCCCTCAAATATAACGCCAAAGGCATTTGACGAATTTAAGCCCCGAACCAAGATGGTATCCTTTATTCCTCTTTTTCCAATATCTACCATCAATGTCCTATCCACCAACATGTCCTTATACAGTCAACCACCACCTCTTGTGTGAATTACTGCAATAACTTTGGGCTCCAAGCTTCCATACTTGAGCTCTTACAATTCATAAACCATACAGGAGCAAGTTGTCAGTTAGATCACTGCTTTCTCCTAAACATCGTCCGTAGATTTCCATTGCACCTGAAATTCCTTTAAAAATCATCATCAAGGCCCAGAAAGTCCTGTATAATCTAAACCTTGCTTAACTTTCTTTCTCTCCCACCATTATTTCCTTCCATTAACTATAATCTAGCCATAGTAACTTTCTCCCTATGTCATCATACTAAAGTAATTCCCACTTTAAAACATTTACATATGTATTTCCTTCTGTCCAGTTTGTTCTTTGACTTAGACATGTACACATGTGTCTTCTTTACTTCATTCTTATGTTCAAATATCATCTCCTTATAGAGACTTTTCTTGATTATCTCATATTATGGCATTTCCCCCTGTGCTGTCACTGTGTATATAATTACTTTCTTTTATTTCCTTCATACACATTATATCTAATAGATATGCCAGTTGATTTATTTACTATCTTCTCCCTGGAATGTAATCTTAATAAAGACAGGTATTTTGTTTTAAGCTTTACCCCATACAGAGAAAATTGGCATAAAGTGAGCTCTAAGTAAATATTTGCTGAAAAACTGAATCACAAGTTGGGATCCCTGTCATGTCCTTATGTTATTAGTGCTCAATCCTTGCTATACTGTAGAATCCTCCCTTTAAAAATATTGATGCTTGAAACTTATTCCAATTATTTTATTTTTTATTTAAATTCAGTTTAATTAACATATACTGTATTATTAGTTTCAGAGGTGGAATTTAGTGATTCATCACTTGCATATAACACCCACTGCTCATAACCTCAAGTGCCCTCCTTAATGCCCATCACCCACTTACCCCATTCCCCCTATCCATCTTTCCTCCAGCAGCCCTCAGTTTCTTTCCTATAGTTAGGAGTCTCTTATGGTTTGCCTCCCTCTCTGTTTTCATCTTATTTCATTTTTCCTTCCTTTCCCCTATGTTCATCTGTTTTGTTTCTCAATTCTACATATGAGTGAAATCATATAGAATTTGTCTTTCTCTGACTCTTATTTTGCTTAGCGTAATAATCTCTAGTTACATCCACACTTGTTGCAAATGGCAAGATTTATTCTTTTTAATGGCTGAGTAGTATTCCATTATATATATATATATATCCACATTTTGTATATATATATGTATAATCTAAACATATATATATAATCTAAACATATATATATATATATATATCTCCACATCTTCTTTATTTCTGGATGTGGAGCTGGCCACTCCCTCACTGAAAGAGTATAAAAAGATCCATGTATATTTGTGGCATGGTGAGCTTCTATAAATCTACTGTGGTAGCTTGGATCCTGGCTCTGACTCTGCCCCTAACTACAGACTGATGGACATGATGGATATGGCTGTGGCTTTCACTGTCCTTCTTTCTATAGAAGATGTTTGTTTTTTCTATTTTTTTATTAAGAAGCTTAGTGATGACAGATGGTAGCTACACTTGCAGTGAGCATAGCATAATGCATAGAGTTACCAAATCACTATGGTGTACAGCCTGGAACTAATGTAATATTCTGTATCAACTATACTTCAATAAATTTAAAAAATACAAATGCAAATACAAATAATGTCAACATAAAAAAAAGGAAGCCCATATCTTTTATATTACTAGTACAACCCATTCTACTGAGTTCTTCAATCTTATCAGTGTCATTTTCACTTTGGATTTCTTTAATTTCAGCTACTTTATTTGGAGCCCACCTTTGGCCACAAAAAGGAAGAGCCAACCAAAGCCACTTATATTGGGACTAGCTTTAATATCAAGGACTGATTCCTCTCATTTTTATGGCTTATTAACATGCACTAACTTCCTTATTTATTGTAATATCCTGGTCATATTTCCAATAAACATATTGCCATTGCAAATTTGGTTTTTTGTCCGTGCATTAAGATGAACATGGTTTATGTAAGTTTTGCAATGTCTAAGCAATATATTTTCATACTGAACAATTATTTTTCCTCTGGGATTATTTTTCTTAGGAACAATTCTTTAGAAATTATTCTTGTAATAACTGAGCTAAGACACTTTCTTGAAAGAGAGCTTTTAGGACTATTCAGCATTTCTCAAACCCTCGACAGGTATTCTAATTCCAGGCATGGGGCTTGGCTTACTGCCTCAAAACCTTGAATTTAGGTATTTATAATTGATTTTCATCCCTGTAGCTTAAGTCTCCATAATTTCTTCTCCCTTTCTATAAATTACACAGAACTGCAAACTCTGGCACTAACTCATGGCAAATGCTATTATAGAATTGTTATTTTGGCTACTTTGACTAACAAGGTTTTTCAATGCTCCTATAGCTTTATAAAGAGCCCTGCCCTCAACTGTCTTGCCATCTTTTGGGAAATTCCTTGGAAATAATTGCTATCAAGTAAGGCCAAATACATTGCAGCTGTATATAACTAGAGAAAATGCATATATATGTTGCTTTTCCCCTTAGGTTCTAATTTTTGAGAACCCATTTTATTTAATTAAATCTTTACTCAGCCTTTCAGAAAAAAATATTATTATCATCAGAGAGATAAGAAAACAGAAATAGGTTAAGTACTTTATCAAGGTCAAATAGCAAGTTTGCAGCCATAGCAAGAGTTTGAAAGAATCTGGTATTGAATCAACCATGAAAAGTATTAAATGAAATAAACTGTAATAAAATTTAAACTTAGCTAAAGTCAGGCCTCCTGGGTGGCTCAGTTGGTTAAGTGTCTGCCTTTGGCTCAGGTCATGATCTCAGGGTCCAGGGATCGAGCCCCACATTGGGCTCCCAGGGAGTCTGCTTCCCCTCTCCCTCTGCCTCTACCCCCTACACATGCTCTCTCTCTCAAATAAATAAAATCTTAAAAAATACCCCAGCTAATATCATAAAGCAGCTACATATTTTTTTTGTGCATTTTTCTTAGGAAATTGATTAAAAAAAACTTGGTAATGTTAGCTACTCTTCTCAAGGATGGACTAGGACAGTCATGTTGATGGTGTCCTTTGAACTCAAAAGGCATCTTCACCATCAAAACTTAATTCTAGCTCCTATGAGCTACTACGTAGCAAGAATGGAAGGCTAGGTACGACTGGTCCTGATGTGTTGATGGCCTGGGTTTAAAATTTGGTGGATTTGATGATTTAGACCAGGATCTTTCTGCAGAAGAAATTGTTTCTTTATATTCCATTGAAAATTTTGTTGAACTTCTTTTGGACCTTCATTATTGTAGTCTATTTCTTCTGTTCCTTCAATGTCATTAAAATCACGTATAGTCTTGAACTCTTTATTGTGACTGCTAGCCTAGCATGGACTACTAATGAAGCATCCTGCAGACTGCATACTCAGGAGCAAGCTGAAATAAGAGGGCCTATTTCTCTGATTTAGAATTTCACCCATCTAGAGGGAATTTCTTTTATCAACATTGTGCTAACTTCCTTACTCCATTGAGAAGATATCTGTTTATGTTTCCAATAAAATTACTTTATTGACAAAACAAATGTGATTTAAATTTTATTTATTCATTGAAGTGGACTTTTTTCACAGGTTTTGCCAATAGTTTTGCAAACAATATATTTCCTTTTGAATTATATTTATTACTGATTGCTTATAAGAGATCTAAATAAAGTTTCCTTATATGATGTCATAACTTCTTAGAATTATACAATCTTACTGTAATTCAAATATATAAGAACTAATTAAGTATAATTTTCCCCAAAATGATAAAGACATTGCCCTTTCATTTAACAGATATAAATTCTAATATACTTTTTTTTCCCTGGCTGTTTCAGTTTCACTGGGCACCTTTAAATAGCTTCAAAGCTATATAAGAAAGGAATCTTCTATGATGCTATATTTTATTCCTTTGATATAATTACTTTTGTGTGCTGAGAGAGAAATAAAGTATGCAGGGCTTGATGCTCTATGCTTAGGAAGCTTTGATGTAAAGGTCAAAAACAAAGGTGGAAATTATTATTGTCTTTGCACATATATAAAAATTGATATTTAAGAGATTGAGAACCTGGAGTTCATGTAATGTGTGATGGATATAATGAGGGTTTGGACTAAAGGCCTGCATGGATCCACATATTGGGCTCTCAACCATTGTGTTTTAACACCTTCAAACTCATTCCAAGTAAATAGGAAAACAATTTCTGGCTTCGGAGGAGAGCTCTGACTCTTTCTAAAGGAGGATAATGACAGCCAAAGACTAAAACAATTAATATGATGGAAGAAGAGGGCACATTGCATGCAGCAATCCAGTTAGGTTGTGTTAATCCATCACAGGCTTTGAAGATGTGATAGTAATTACCTTTTATTGAAAGACTCTGGCTGTAAGAAGTGTAGATGAAGCAGATAAGTAAATGAAATTATGCATCAGAGCATTAAAACTTCTAAAATCACAAGGCAAAGGTATAATTAGGCTGTTTGCACATTTGTGAAAAGAAATAAGAATGAGAAATTTCTATGGAGTGAGCCACACCCACTGTGAAGGCATATAAAAGTCCGGGTTCAGGTGGTGATGTTCATTTTCTGGAAAGTCACCTTGATATCAAGCCAAATCCTCGAGCCCTGACACAATGAGCTACTACTACAGCAACTACTATGGCGGTCTTGGCTGTGGCCTTGGTGGCTATGGTGGCCTGGGCTATGGTTATGGTTCCATCTATGGCCTTGGTGGCTATGGTGGTTATGGTTATGGCTACTTTTGTCCCACTTTCTATAGGAGATACTGATCATCTGGATTTTACTAAAAATATTGTCCACTGCATAAAAATTCACAGATCTTTCTATTATTTTCATAAGTGGTTCTTTTGATTTTTTTCACTATGATCTTTGACATATTTGAGAGACTGCCATAGCCATTGAAGAAGACACCAAAACTAATCTCTGGATCAGTGAGGAACTATTTTCTTGATCAAGAATTTCATCTCTCAAGCTGGATATACTCGTTCCTGCTCCATCATTGACATTCAGCTTCCTTCTTTATTTCTTCTGTGATTTTTCTTTGTATATTTCAAAATAAACTTTGCTCATAAAATATAAAACCTTATCGTATTTATTTTAGTCTAAATGAAATTTTATTTATAACATTAGCATCTATCATATCTCATTGAAAACAGGTCCTATAGTAGTAGTATTTCATCCTTAAAAATAATACTCATAAAGGGGCACCTGGGTGGCTCAGTTGATTAAGCATCTGCCTTTGGCTTGGGTCATGATCCTGGCAGGGAGAGGTAGAGGGAGAGAGGGAAACCTGAAGCAGACTCCTCACTGAGCAGGGAACCCAATGAGGGACTCGGTCCCAGGACCCTGAGATCATGACCTGAGCTGAAATCAAGAGTTGGCCACTTAACCAACTAAGCCACCCAGGCATCCCAATTTTGAAAAAGATTTTATGCAGGTTTTCTCTTTGCCTCCTTAACTTAAACATGAGACTCATTACTGACTTCCGATTCATGTATTGGCTTCTTCAGATTTCAGATCTTCATTCTTTGATCTTATATGATATAATCCCCTGATACAATTCTTAATTAAGTGAACTACATTGGTCTTGATGGTTCTCAAATGATTTTCACAGGCATTGGTAACAATTTGTTCAAGAACTACAATGGATATCAATAAAAACTGATACAGAGCAATATATCTACCTATAGAGATATATATCAGTATATATTAATATAATATACATCATATTATGTGAATCAATATGTCATATAGTTTGTAATGTTTATTCTTGATAATGATGACATTAGAGATAATATATAAGATGATTCTCATGGATTACATCCAGAATCAGCAGTTTTCAACCCCTCATGTAGCAGGTATTTAGTGCCCTAAAATGAATCCAGGGGTCTTATCCACCCAGTAAGGAAATATGTGATTCAACAGTTCAACTGGAACTGATTACATTTTTAGAGTCCTCATATTTTAGAGATATATAGTGAAACATTTGTAGATGAAATGATATGTTATCCAATACTTGCCTCGCAAAAATATAATAGGGAACAAGCAGGTGGAGGTATGCATTAAGCACAATTTACCATCTGTTGATATTGTTTAAAATAAGTAATGGAGATTTATTATACTGCCTCTTCACTTTATATGTGTTCAAAATTTCATAATTGAAAGTTTAGAATAAACTAAATATTTTATTTTGTGGAAAGGAAAATATCCACACTATAGAAAATAAAGAACATGCAGAAGTGAATAAAACTTGCAAAAAAAATTAAACAAGTTAGTTAATTATGTAATGAAAATGATAACTTTGTATTAATTGCCATGGAAAAGGAAAATACAATGTTACCCATAGAACAATAAAGACACCACAGTTTGGGGCACCTGGGTGGCTCAGTCCATTAAGCATCTGCCTTTGGATCATGTCATGATCCCACGGTCCTGGGATTGAGTCCCACATCGGGCTCCCCCCTCATTGGGGAGTCTCTTCTCCCTCTCCCTCTGCTGCTCTCTATCTCCCTGTCAAATAAATAAATAAAATCTTAAAAAAAGACACCAAAGTGTAAGAGTTGGTTTTGGGGGCACCTGGGTAGCTCAATCGGTTAAGCATCCAACTCTTGACATTGGCTCAGGTCATGATTTCAGGGTTGTGTGATCCAGCCCCTCCTTCGAGCCCCGTGTTGGGCTCTGCACTTAGCACAGGGTCTGCTTGGGATTCTTTTCCTCTGCCCCTCCCCCTAATCATGCTCTCTCTGTTTCTCTCTCTCTGTCAAATGAATAAATAAATCTTAAAAAAAAAAGTTGGTTTTGGATTACTAAAATCAATATAGCTTATGGACCCCCTCAGATGAAAGGAGAAATTGTTTTTACTTCATACCATGTTACATTTTAAATAAATTGAGCTTAAGCAAAAAAGATCAGAAGTCGGATAAATACTGATGTAGTAACTGTGGTACATGCCACAGAATGCCCAACTCAGATTCTGTGCCTAGGTTTGCAGGTCTGAATGAAAACAAGAGTTTAAAAAGATATTTTCATTTCATTGAGGAGGGTATGTGTTGTGAGTGCTGTTTGTTGTGTAGGACTGATGAATCACAGACCTGTACCCCTCAAACAAACAACACATTATATGTTAATAAAAAATAAGGAGATACATTTCAAAGATGTCAAGTAGACTGATAACGCAAGTGAGGAGGAAAAGGAACACAAAGTATGTGCATGTTCTCAAGGACTGCACAGTGTTGCTACTACTGGAGCCGAAAGATAAAAGTAGGCACACATTTGAATTGAAATTAATGGAAATTTGATCTTAGAGTATTCACGTTTATTTTGGTTTGACTGTCAAACAAACTCATTCTACAGTATGTGTATGATTGGTATTCTTAAGTAATTTGGGGCTACATATAGGATTCAGTATCATTTCCAAGAAACATATCAAAGGTTGACCTTTGCTCTACTATAGAAGCATTTTAATTTTGGAGTCAAAGTGACTTTCCAATGCTGGTTTCAACAACAAAATAGTAATTTACGTTTTTTTTTCCTTTATTTTTACATTGATTCCCTGACACTATGAAAAACTAATTTTACTAAATCCTCTTTTTATGTTTTTCCTCTTTTTCTCCCTCCATGTTTTAATTTAAATTCCAGCTAGTTAACATACAGTACAATATTAGTTTCAGGTGTAGAATTTAGTGATTCATCACTTACATACAACACCTGGTGCTCATCAACAGCAAAAGCCCTCCTTAATACCCATCGCCTGCTTAATCTATCCCCCTGCCCACCTCCCCTCGTGTAACCCTCAGTTTGTTCTCTATGGTTAAGGTTCCTATTTTTACGTGTTTCCCATTCATCTCACCCAAGTGATTGTCAACTGCATAGATGTCCAAACAATGAACTTCAACATAAATGTTAAAACACATGCATCTTAAATAAATCAAAGAGAAATCTTAGGGCCTGATGCTGTTTATTTTTGTTGTAAAGCTAATCTACATTGGTTTCAAATATTGCCTTTGTTTTTTGTTTTATTTTATTTTATTTTTTATTAGCATTTTATGTATTATTTGTTTCAGGGGTACAGGTCTGTGATTCATCAGTCTTACATAATACACAGTGCTCACCACAACACATACCCTACCCGATGTCCATCACCCAGCCACCCCATCCCTCCCACCCCCCACCACTCCAGCAGCCCTCAGTTTGTTTCCTGAGATTAAGAGTCTCCTATGGTTTGTCTCCCTCTCTGGTTTCATCTTGTTTCACTTTTTCCACTCTTCCCCTATGATCCTCTGCCTTGTTTCTAAATTCCACATATCAGTGAGATCATATACTTGTCTTCCTCTGACTGACTTACATCGCTTAGCATAATACCCTCTAGTTCTATCCACATTGTTGCAAATGGTAAGATTTCATTTTTTGTTGGCTGTGTAATATTCCATTGTATATATATATACCACATCTTCTTTATTGATTCATCTGTCAATGGACATCTGGGCTCTTTTCATAGTTTGGCTATTGTGGACACTGCTGCTATAAACATTGGAGTACAGGTGCCCCTTTGGATTACTACATTTGTATCTTTGGGATAAATACCCAGTAGTGCAGTTGCTGGGTCATAGGGTAGCTTTATTTTTAACTTTTTGAGGAATCTCCATACTGTTTTCCAGAGTGGCTGCACCAGCTTTCATTCCCATCAAGAATGTAGGAGGGTTCCCTTTCTCTGCATCCTCGTCAACATCTGTTGTTTCCCGATTTGTTGATTTTAGCCATTCTGGCTGGTATGAGGTGGTATCTCATTGTGGTTTTGATTTGTATTTTGCCTTTGAATAGAAACCAAAACAAATGAAATAATATCTAGAGTTTTTTAAGTTTCCCATTTATCCATAAAAATCACTCAAGTACTATTGACTTTTTCATCATGTATCTTGTGTCTACTACTTTTTTAAAAAAAAGATTTATTTATTTGTTTTAAAGACAGAGAGAGCAAGAGAGAGCAGGGGGAGGGGCAGAGGGAGAGGGAGAAAGAAACCTAAGCAGACTCCCTGACTCCCTGCTGAGCACAGAGCCTGCCATGGGGCTCAATCTCATGACTCTGAAATCAGGACCCTGAAATCACAACCTGAGCCAAAACCAAAAGTCGGAGGATTAACCAACGGTGCCACACTTGTGTCTACTACTTGTGTGTGTGTGTGTGTGTGTGTGTGTCTACTACTTTTATTGCAACTTAATTTCAGCCTTTACCATCCTAAAGTAGGCTTCTGTTTTCAAGATTTTTATATATAATTCAGACTTCACAGAATATAAGTTGCCTAAATTATCACTTCACTCTTCTCAGTGCCCTGATAAAAACATAGAATGTAATTCATAGTTCACCCTGATTCTAACCTAATTTATTTGCCAATCATCAGCTATTCTTAAACTCAGTGCTAAGATTATAGTGTTTTGCTCACTGCAGACAAACCTTGCTTGCTTTTGTCTCCAATTACTCACTGAAGCCATTGTGCCTTGAAGGAATCTGCACTTGTCTTCTTAGTTTATTGTATTTTTACCCATACTGCTAGATTTACATCTTCTCTGATTTATTCTGTGGGACAATTCAGCTATCACAATAATAGCTAACTCCTTTAAACTACATTTAAAATCAGCTACTCCTCATTTTGCTCTTCTCTAAATTGCCATCCTGTATTTATACAAAACCACACATATGCATATTTACACACTCAAATGCAACACATAGAATACATCTACATCCATATATTTTTTGCTACAATTAAATGGTGAGCTTTTCTTGTTCATGGTGTAGTCCTTTGTATATTTACTATCAACCGTATCCCAGCCCTAAAGCCCTTCAAATACCTTTTCAATAATAAAAATTCAATTAAACTTTGTTTTGTTGATTGAATATAATTTTTTTTCATAATCCATTCCCTTTGAAACTTGAAATTTGGTGTTCCTTCATGTAAATACCTACCATGTCTTCTATAAAATAATACTATATATTTAAATTGGTGTTTCAGGAAAACATAAATTTCAAAAGTTCACAGATATTTATTATGTGTACTTTTACAAGATATATTAGGTCTCAAGGATGTAAATATCGAATCCTTGAACTCAAAGAATTTATAATGGTTACAAAATGGAAAACTTGTTTTCCAAGGTGGCAAAGTCAAATGAATAAATAACACATAGAAGAGTTGAAGAGGGTCAGTAGGTACTTACGGGCAAAAATTATTGAGGGACGCTATCAGGAAAAACCTCATGATGAGTAAAATGTTCTGAGGAAAAGTATAGAGAAAGAAAACCAGTTGCGGTTTTAAGAAACAATTTGAGAGGACTCATCTAGGTAGAATTGATGTTACACATAAGGTTTTAGGAGAAAAGGTATTGAAAAATTAGCCTTTGGTGGTGTTTTGACAAGATTTGAATATTGTCTCTAAATATAAAGGTACTTAGAAAATTATCCCCAAAAATACACAAGCAAAGAGGAAAAGATAAGTACTTATTCATCTTTTTACATAAGCATGTTTTTATATAAAAACATTCTTGTGCTGTCAAAGTAAGAATATTCATTGAGATTTTCCCCCATAATCATTACATTAACTTAATGAATCACAGAGAAGAAAATATTGAGAAAATATTGTGTTTAATGAAATTCCAGTCTAAGACAATGTGAAGGAGACATAATTTGACAATGATGAAAAACCTCAGTCTTTGAGAAAAGGAAAGAGAGAGAGAGAGAGAGAGAAACTAAGAAATAGAAGGAACTGGTGGTTGAAGGGGGAGGGGAGGATGGGGATTAAGGAGTCCACCTGTCGTGATGAGCACCAGGTGTTGTATGGAAGTGTTGAATCACTATATTGTACACCTGAAACTAATATTACACTGTATGTTAACTAACTGGAATTAAAATAAAACAACAAAAAAATAAAGTTTCATGACAGAAAAAAAAAACCCAACCTATGTGAAATAGGAGCCTAAATACTAAGATTTTCATGTGAAAATATGTGTAAATGTTAGCTTTGAAGTTAGGAAAATAATTATTTTTTACTAAAACTGGTTCTGAGAGATTAACATTTCAAAGGAAAAATTTCTTCTTGTATCTTTGAAATTACCCTTAATAAGAAAGGTATGACTTACTGGTATTGTTTGTCACCATTTACCTCATGTCTGAAGATGAGTTCTGTATATAATGGTTCCTTTTACCATACTGTATATTCTAATATTACCTCTTTTTGTAATAAAATCAGTTAGAAAATATGACTATAAGTTAATGTTCCATTGTGTGGCATAGGAAAGTCACAGCTTCTGCACTTTAAAAAATGAATTTGAACTAGTGGGGAAAAGGAATATTGGAAGAAGAGAACAAAATGACACTGTCATGGGCATAAAGAACAGAATATAGTATCTGTGAAATAATGGAAAAACAGCCATTTGAGGAGAGGTATTGAATTCTCAAAAAGAATACAGTTTACAAAGAACTTTGGTAACAGGGTTTGTTTCCTTCATGTTTTGTACACTTTGAGGGGACGATACTGAAGAAAAGCTAAATTTAGGAAGTCACATTGATATTCAGACATATCTTTTCTTTAGTAAATAAAAAAGAGAAAGAGGAGGTAGGAAGGAAGGAAGGAAGGAAGGAAAGAAGGAAGGAAGGAAGGAAGGAAGGAAGCAAGGAAGGAAAGAAGGAAGGAAGGAAGAAGGAAGGAAGGAAGGAAAATCAACAGTAACATGGCCTAGTTGGAGTGTGTGTGTATGTGTTTTTCAAAATCAAAACAATGAAACACGGCAAAACTACACACTAATATTTTTGTTTGGTAAAAACAAATATTTTGCAGGTATTTTTGTTTAAATTTACTTGTTAGTGGACAATGATTTTATATAATCTACACATATGTATTTTAATAAAACAACATTTTTCACTGTGTATTTTATTTTTGACCAGTATAACTATTTATTTCCTGATTATTACTGTTCGTTAACACTTGCATCACCACGTATAATTACCTTGAGCGTGTGTGTGTGTGTGTGTGTGTGTATTGGGGGGTGTGGGGTGAGAACATTTAAGATGTACTCTCTTAGCAACTTTCCCAAGTACAAATACAGTACTGTTAACTACAGCCATGCTGTACATTAGATCCCCAGAATTTATTCATCTTTTAACTAGAAGTTTATGGCCTTTAACCAACATCTCCCCATTTTCCCAAGCCTGAAACCCCTGGTGACCACCATTCTACTCTCTGTTCTATGATGAGATCATTATTTGCCTTTCTCTGCCCACTCCCTTCTTGTACAGGAACCTGTTTACCTCCCAGATTTAATAGCGTTTATATCCGCTTTGCTCCTTGCTCATGGAGGCTACGCAGAGCCTAGTCTTGCCTCAGAACATTAGCTAAAGTCATTGCCTCCTTCTGGTTTCTCCCCCTCCCTTTGATGTTTTATTGAGTCTTTTACTTCTTATCTTTCTTAACCAGTGTGTCCCACCTTCTATAGAATTCTTTGATGAGTGAATCTAGCCCATGGAAATCTTAAGCTCTTTTAAACTGCTTTTGAAATAGGGGTGTCTATCTGCATTTCTCCATATTCACTCCTGTGGTTCAATCTCTTCCCTGCCCAACCTCCTCCCTGCATATAGCCTAAAATACTCAGAAAACCGTGGGCACCCCAGACACACATATTCTGAGATACAGCTCAAGGGAGGGCTTTCGAAGACCGTGAGTGGCCATTTATATCTTTCCCTTTTATCATCTACTTTTTCCAAAGCAAAGTGAAATAACTTTCATAATCCAGATATTCAATACAACTTAACGTTTGAGTGAATGACTCTTCATTTCATTTGTGATCCTTTCCTTGTGTAACCCATAATGTAAATTCTTTCATCCTATAAATAACAGCTCTGTTTTCTATTAAATAAATGTTTAGAACTTCCCATCATAGCTCTGACATAGCAGGTGCATGGAACTTGTCACTCTGGTCCTTGCAACAAGAGAGACCTGGACGAACCAAAAAGCAATAGCTTTTCTAGAATCTAACAGAGAACTGAGTTTGCAGGACAAACCACCCCTAAAATCCAGAGAGATGAGAGAATCCAGAGTTACAGCTGAGATCTGCTTACCAACAGTAGAAGTCATAAACTGAAACTAATTTTGACAAAAGGCTGGACGCAAAGTGTGGGTTAGTGTAAAAGTGAGAAATTCCTAAGGGCTTCAATCTCAGAGGGGCCCACAATTTTATGGACTTTATCTAAAGGAACTCCAATGGGGTCTCACTGTGAACATTTGAGAAAGATACGCTCTTTTCTCTGATTGGGGGAGAGGAAGAGTAATCCTTGTGAAACACACCCAGAGCATTCCCTGTAAGGGTAGAGGGCTAGACCAAGGGCAATGGACTACCAGAGCCTTGCCCTAGAGCCCTGGGGGAAGGGCATTCCTCCTACCCAACCCCCTCTAGCTTTCCTGCCTCAGAAAAGGTAGGGCTGAGAAATTAAGCTTTTGTTAAATTTCTTTTGTTTTTTTAAGATTTTATTTATTTATTTGACAGAGAGAGTTAGTGAGAGCAGGAACACAAGCAGGGGGAGTGGGAGAGGGAGAAGCAGGCTTCCCGCTGAGCAGGGAGCTTGACGTGGGGTTCCATCCCAGGGCCCTGGGATCATGACCTGAGTCAAAGACAGACGCTTAACGACTGAGCCACTCAGGCACCCCAGCTTTTGTTAAATTTCTGTCTTCCAAATCTCATGCAAAATGTTTCTTTCAACCCTGGCACTAACCTAGAACTACACAGGAAGGGCACTCATCTAAATTGTTGCAATACAGTTTGACAGAAGAGGTGTGTTTCACAGGAAAGGCAGTGTTGAGGGATTGAATTATATCCCCTAAAAAGAATCTTGGAATCTTAACCTGGGGTACTTATATATGTGAATTTATTTGGAAATAGGGTCTTTATAGACATAGTCAAATTAACATGAGGTCATACCGGATTAGGATTAGAATCAGGAATTAAGATTAGAATTCAATGTCTGGTGTTCAGACAGAGATTTAGACACACACACACACACACACACACACACACACACACACACACACACACAGGATGAAAGCCGTGTGATGATCTAGGCAGAGATAAAGTGATGTAACAGCAAGATGAGAAATGCTAAGAATTGCCAACACCATGAGAAGCTGGGCAGAGGCAAGGAATGATCCTCCCTTAGAGGCTTCATAGGAAGCATGGCACTGCCAGTATCTTGGCTTTGGACCTCTAACCTCTAGAACTGTGAGAACGTAAATTTTTCTTGTTTTAAGATCCCCAATTTGTGGTAATTTTTACATCAGTCCTAAGAAACTTATACAAGAAGTACTATTTATATTGTGACTTCAATATCCTCCTATAGAGATCGTCTTTACAAATTAAAGAGATTGAAATGTGATCACAGAGAAAATACAAACAAAAAAGACTGGAAAATATTTTCTACTTTTTTCTGAATAAGCTGTCTTTAATTTTTGGATTAATTTGGATTAATTTCCATCATTCATGATTATTTAATACTCAGTACCCTGGTTTATTAAAAGTCAAAGAGAAAAAGAGACAGAAAACATAATACTTAAAATAGACAAAAACTGAGTGTAAGGAAACATGAAGAAAATATGTGGCAATGACTAAAATCTCAGAAAAATGCCAGAAATGGTCTATGTATTGCAAGGGAGCCTAACAATTATATTTTAACTGGAAATAGGTGTAATTTTAAAGTCTGATGAAAGGAAAATGAGAATTGAAATATTTTCAAGGGAAAAATAAAACATGCCATGCATTTTTGAAGCTACCCCTAATAAGAAAAGTTTGGCTTAATTTTACTGTTTTTCACCAAAGATTGATTATTAAAGAGAATGAAGCTCACATGTTGTGGTTTACCACACCGACACTGAGGGAGTATAAAAGTCCAGGCACAGATGGTGATATTCATTCTCTGGAAAGTCATCTTCAACCTTAAACCAAATCCTCAAGCCCTGACACAATGAGCTACTACTACGGCAACTACTATGGTGGTCTTGGCTGTGGCCTTGGTGGCTATGGTGGCCTGGGCTATGGTTATGGTTCCATCTGTGGCCTTGGTGGCTATGGTGGCTCCAGCTGTGGCTACTTTTGTCCTTCCTTCTATGGAAGATACTGGTCCTCTGGACTTTACTGAAAACATTATTCATCTGCAATGATCTATTTCCCTGATCCAGAATTCATCACCCAGGCTATCTTCACTCCTGTTGTGCTATTGACATGTAGCTTCTTTCTTCATCTCCTCTGTGATACTGCTGTGCATATTCTCCAATAAACTTCGTAAATTTTCTAAATCTTGTTTCATTCATATTTGCCCACCTGAAGTCACCTGCTGTTCATAATTTCAGCATATTTGAGCAATATGTTTCTTTGAAACACGGCTTCCCCACACAATTATTTACTTCCTTAGAGCTGATCTTATTAACTGTTAGCCAGTAACTCCTATATATATCTCATGTGATAACTTGCTCGGATATTGCTCCCTTTTTGATTCAACATCCTGTAGAATCATGTATTTGGATATAATCTTATTCTTGAAAATATAAGAGTACTTCTTTTGCAAAGTTATTAACTTAATGTAATAAGTACTTTGACCTCAGCATATCAGGAAAAATATTTTTGAGCACATTTGCTCTTTAAAAACTTATTTTTAGGGCACCTGGGTGGTTCAGCCCGTTGAGTGTCTGCCTTTGGCTCAGGTCATGATCCCAGGGTCCCAGGATCGAGTCCCACATCGGGCTCCCGGCTTGGTGGGGAGTCTGCTTCTCCCTCTGCCCCTCACCCACTCATCCCTCTTTTTTTCTCTCGAATAAATAAATAAAATTAAATTTAAAAAATAAACTTACTTTTAACAGCTTTGTAAGGAAGAGCTGTGCATGCCTTTTTGCTCAAACTCATTCAGGGCATCCCTCTATCAGATGCCTCCTCAGAAAGCAATGACAGGGGTACACATTGTTTGAGTCTTCCCCATCCACACCTGGTATCCCTAAACATTCACACTGCCCACACTATCACCTTTTGTTTTTATAAAAGAAACAGAGAGCCTGAGAAACTTGTGTGTGTGTGTGTGTGTTCAGACTTACTTTATTATTTTAACATCATGATATGTAACTATTTAACTTTTTGGGTTTTACCCTACTGCTATTCACAAATTGTAAAAAAAAAAAATGAAGCTTGAATCAATGTTTCTATCATTGCTTCCAATTCAGGTTGAAAACTGGCATTTCTTCCTCAGTTAAGTCTTGAGAGGGATTTTATTGCAGGTATTTTCTTTATAGTCTTTCCTCAAATCTGAGACTGGCTATTCATTTTTATATCATATTTTAGTGACTTGAGTTCCATAATCTCATCTTTTTTTTTTTAATAGAGAGGCAGAGAGAGAGCATGAACAGGGACTGCCGAGAGAGGGGGAGAGAGAGAGAGAGAGAGAGAATCCTAAGCAGGCTCCACACCCATCACGGAGCCCATCTCCATCTCACAATCCTGAGATCATGACCTGAGCCGAAATCAAGAGTTGGACGGTTAAACAACTGAGCCATCCAGGCACCCCTTCATCTTTTAATTAAACATGATGTGATTACCAACATAACTCTCATTTAATTAGGTAAGTTACACAAGTCTTCATGGATCTCCAGTGATTCTCACTAGTACTCCTGTAATGTGTTCACACGCTAATAGTTTGTGTTGATATTTTTGATGACTTAGTGAAATTGAGGAATGATTTAGATAATGTGTCTCACTGGTTCAAGCTTGAAACAGGACTCTTCAAGGCAAACCACAAAACAGACTCTTAATGAGAGAGAATAAACTGAGGGTTGCTGGAGGGAGGTGGGTGGGTGATGGGTTAGATGGGTGATGGTATTGGGAGGGCACTTGTGATGAGAACTGGGTGTTGTATGTAAGTGTGGAATCACTAAATAAACTAATATTACACTCCATGTTAACTAGAATTCAAATAAAAATTTGACAAAAAGAGAAAGAAAGAAAGAAAGAAAGAAAGAAAGAAAGAAAGAAAGAAAGAAAGGAAGAAAGAAACACGACTCTTCAATTTGATCATTAGCAGTTGTTTATACAGTGCTAAATCCAGCCTGACAGAAAACTTTAAATATTGAGTCTTAAATTCCAGGGAATACACAATAATTAAAAATCATACACCTATTACTTTTTAAAAGAAAGAATATTTACACCGAGCAGATATACATTGGAATATTTATGGATCCAAAAAGCAGAACATCTCAAAATGATGCAGCAGCAAGCCAAGCATGTGAGGCTACATTTGAAACAATCTTGAATTGATTTTTTTTTTAGATTTTATTTATTTATTTGAGAGAGAGAGACAGAGATAGTGACAGAGATAGCGAGAGAGAGTGTGAGCAGGGAGGGGAGGGGGAAGCAGGTTTCCCACTGAGCAGGGAGCCCGATGCAGGGCTCAACCCCAGGACCTTGAGATCATGACCTGAGCCGAAGGCAAATGCTTAACCAAATGAGCCACGCAGGCGCCCCTGAATTGGTTTTTTTTCACTTGAACAAATGATTTATGGAATTTGTTTCTATTATACTATCCACTTTTCTGTATTTAAAATTTTTTTCATACCATAATTGCAAAGTCAATTGCTTTATTTTGTAAGATGGTCTATAGGACTTAAAGAATGTAGGGAGATATACTGAATAGAATCGAACTCCACGTGCACCTTGCTAAAATGTTATTTTAAATACGTTAGAGAAAGGTCATAGCCAAAGAAGAGAATGGCATGTGCACTGTCATGGGGAAGAAGAAAATATTGCCCAGAGGATGAAGAAGGAACTAAAGATTTAGGGTCAATATTGGGTTATTTAGAGTGAACATAGCAAATGAACATCCTTAAATAGTAAGTAAAATGATTTTTATTTCATATTGTCATAAATTTAAAAACAGTAGTGGCATAGAAAAAAAATGAGTTTAAGAGAAAAATCACTGAAAGCCAGATAAAATGCTGGAATCTTGGCACTTGGCAAAAAAGTCCCAACTCAAATATGGTGTCCACAAGTGGGGTTTATTTTTGTTTTCATTTTATTTTTATCTTTTTTTTTTTGAAGATTTTTAAATTTATTTGACCGAGAGAAACAGTGAGAGAGGGAACACAAGCAGGGGCAAAGAAAGAGGGAGAAGCAGGCTTCCTGCCGAGTAGGGAGCCTGATGCAGGGTTCGATCCCAGGATCCTGGGATCATGACCTGAGCTAAAGGCAGACACTTAACGACCGAGCCACCCAGGTGCCCTCACAAGTGGGGTTTAGAATAGAAAGCCACAGGTGTTTAAGGAGATAAATTTCAAAAATGCGATGCAGACTGATTATATGAGTGATGATAAGGAACAGAAATGTGAGTGGAGTCCATATTTTCAGGGTCAGAGGCCTCAATAAAATTGTCACCTTCGATTATAGGAACAGAGAAATAAATACGTGACTACAAAAAAGTTTGATCCCACCTATTGCATCTACACTGCCACTTTGATTTCCAAGTGAATATACCTTGTTACAAGAACACCATATGGTTGATCTTATCTAGTTATACTTTTATATAATTTCTACTCATATATTAATTATAATTACCAAGAAACACCTCAAAATTTACTTCTTGGACAGCAGATAATTACATCTTAAATTCTGAGTAAAAGAACCAAAATGGCTTTCCAGAGTGGGTTTTAGCACCAAAATATTTATTTTTATAAGGTTTTCTTTTTATTATTATAATTAAGTTGCCCACGGGTGCCTGGGTGGCTCAGTTGGTTAAGCCTCTGACTCTTGGTTTCCGCTCAGGTCATGATTTCAGGATCCTGGGATCGAGCCCCGCGTTGGGCTCTGCGCTCAGTAGGAAGTCTGCTTGGGACTCTGTCGCTGTCCCACTCCCCTACCCCCTTCCCTCTCATGTGCATGTGTGCATGTTCCCTCTCATGTGCATGTGTGCACAGGGTACATGCACACACTCTCTCAAATAAATAGACAAATAAAATCTACTGTTAAGTTGTCTGGATGAGTTCTTATTCCTGGATGTTTACAAACATATTTCCCTTCCAACTGTTTGGATGACTGACTAGAAATCCAAAGAAATGAATTTCACCACAATTATAAATTTATGCATTTTAAATAAACGTATTGAGCAATCTTAGAGCCTGATATATATATATTTTTTAAATAAAGCTAACCTGAAGAACAGGTTTTAGTTTAATTTAAACATAAAGAAAAATAATAACTATGGCTTATAAGTTTTATACTTATCTCTAAATATCAGCACATGTTATTGATTTTTAATAATATATCTTAGGTTTATCCTTTCCAGTCCATTTTTTTATTTCATTCTATAAGAGGATATAATAAGAGCTTTTCAAGTGGTCCTCTTGCTTTCAAGGATTCATGATACAATCCACATTGCAGAGAAAATACATCTTCCTAAAACATCACTTCTTTGATGCCATTGCCCTAAACAAAACTATAGCATATAATGTATGGCCCACCCTGGTCTTAAGTTAATATGCTTCCCAACCACCAATTATTCTTTAAACTCTGTGCATGAACCACAGTGTTTTGTTCATTGAGGACACACCTCGCTTACCTTTGTCTCGGATCATAAGCTGAAACTGTTTTTCTTTGCTGGAACCTCCTCCTCTCTTCTACTTTGAAGAATTCTTATATATTCTTCTTGATGAAACTCATTGTATACGTCTCAGAATTATTTACAAGACATGCCAGCACTATAACAGTTAATTCCTCTGATTCAGTCTTGAAATCAGTGTAACTATCCATCCCTTTAACTCCTCCATACGCTCTTTTATGTTGTTCATAAGAAAAAAATCATGTGTATGTATTCATTCACACACACCAAATACACACACGTACATGCAGCATGAAGAGACGTGTACATTAACTCCTTTGTGAGTATAATGAAATTATAGGATTTAAAGTACATGGAGTGATCATTTATATATTTATCATCTATCATTTCCCTGCCCAAAGGCTTAGCATAGTTTTTTTCTCATAATGAAATATAAATAGGAACATTTAATTGTGATTCTGTTGTGCAGTTTGAAATATGAAGCATCCCTGTGTATAAATAACTCTCTTAAAAGAGATGCATATAAAAATTTAAATTGGCATTTCAAGAAAAAAGAAATTTAAAAAATCAACAAATACGTATTTACAAATCATCACATTAGGCATCAGGTCTGTGGCCTCAAAGTATTTTTAAACCAGTCCCAGTAGCCAGTTAAAAAATGAAAAACAAATTCTTCAGGAGGCAGTGTCAATATGGAAGATTAGAGGCATGTAGTAGGCGTTTGTAAACTAGAAATGTTGAAGGGAGCTAGAAGGAGAAGCGGGGGCTACTTTGGAATGAGAGAGAACGTCTGAGTAAAAGCCCTGAGTGAGAAAGGCATTTAAAGTTTTAAAAAACGATTCAAGAGGCTCTTGTAGGAAGAGTGGAGGTTTAATACAAGTTGCAGCAGGAAGAAACTTGAGAAAGCAGGCTTGAATTTTTTTATGACAAGAGTACTGAATAATGAATATTATCTTTACAAGTATGAAAGTGCTGAGTGGGACAAACATGCAAACAAGAAAGTAAAAGCACATACTTGTTCCTATTTCCTTTCTGAAAAACAAGGCTTTGCAATCATTTATGACTGTTCAGTAAATTTATCCTAGTTTATTTAATCATAAATGTGAAGGAGGAATCATCATTGAAGAGAATCCTATCTGAGGCAAAATGGAGATGTCGTTGACAAATATCAAAATCTCAAGTTCTCTAAAGTAAGGAAGCCTGATTATTATGATGTAGATATAGAAATATGTGAAAACATAAGCTTTGAAGACATGAAAATAATTATTCAATACAAAGCCTGGTTCTGAGGAATGAAAATTAAACTAAATTCAAAGGAAAAATATATGCATGCATCTTTGGGACTACTTTATAGGAAAAGTATGGCTTGATCGTACTGTTTTCACCAAAAATGGATTTTCAAAAAGAATGAAGCTCATGTGTTGGGGTTTACCACACCCACACTGAGGGAGTATAAAAGTCCAGGCACAGGTGGTGATATTCAGTCTCAAGAAACTCACCTCAATATCAAACCAAATCCTCAAGCCCTGACTCAATGAGCTACTACTACGGCAACCACAATGGTGGTCTTGGCTGTGGCCTTGGTGGCTATGGTGGCCTGGGCTATGGTTATGGTTCCATCTATGGCCTTGGTGCCTATGGTGGTTATGGTTGTGGTTACTTTCATCCCACTTTCTATAGGACGTATTGGTCTTCTGGATTTTTCTAATATTTTTTATTACCCACTTATCACTTTTTAATAATTTTTAATGAATAGTTCTTTCGTTTCCTTCAAAATCAGCAGTGAAATTTCTGAGAGAACAATGAAGAAGATACTGCAATGTAGACTGATATCTTGAGAGGGTGGAGACATATGTTCCTGAACGGGACCTTCACTAGTCAAGCCGAACATTCTCAATCTTATAACATTACTGACATGTAACCTCTTTCGGTATCTATTCTGTGATAATTTGGGGGCATAGTCTCTAATAAACATTTTCCACAAATATAAAAATGGGTTCATTTCTTTTCATTCATTTCAACACAATTTATTTCCAAGTTTTTCAGTATCTTAATGTTTTTACAACAAATAAATTTTCTGGGGCACTGGGGTGGCTCAGTTGGTTCAGTGACTGACTCTTAATTTTGGCTCAGGTCATGATCTCAGGGTTGTGAGAATGAACTCTGTGTCAGGTTCCATGCTCAGCATGGATCCTGCTTGAGATTCTCTCTCTCTCTCTCTGCCCCTCCCCCGAGCAACTCTTTCCCTCTCTCTCAAATAAAATAAATAAATCTTTTAAAAAAAAAGGACAATTTCCCCATGGAATTATTTACTTCATACCATGTTCCATTACACCTAAGACTTATTGATGCTTTAAGATTATAACTGCTTTGAACCATGAGAAACTATGGACTCTGAGAAACAAACTGAGGGTTCTAGAGGGGATGGGGTGGGGGGATGGGTTAGCCTGGTGATGGGTATTAAAAAGGGCATGTATTGAATGGAGCACTGGGTGTTATATGCAAACAATGAATCATGGAACACTACATCAAAAACTAATGATGTACTGTATGGTGACTAACATAACATAATAAAATAAAATAAAAATAAATAAAAATTAAAAAAAGATTATAACTGCTTCAGACGTCTGGATGGCTCAGTCTGTTCTGCCTCTGCCTGGGATTGAGTCCCCATGAGCTCCCTGCTCAGCAGGGAGCCTGCTTCTCCCTCTACGCCCCCCACCCCCCATGCTTGCTTGCTCACATGCTCTTTCTCGCAAAAAATAAATAAATAATAAATAGATAAAAAATAAATAAAGAAAAAATAAAATCTTAAAAAGATTATAACTCCTTCAAGCGATATGGGTTTTGCTTAGTCCGTGCTTCCATTTGACTTAAAATCCAACATAATCACATCACTTTAGACACTCTACATTCCAATGAAGATAATTTCCCACTACAAAATTCAATGTTCCATGTTAACACCTGCTCTCTTTTCAATATCATTCTATACATTACTAGAAATCTTCAGTGCTGTCAGGCGGGGGTGGGGGGATGTTCTTCTTAGTGATGTCAGATTTTGTGGAATTCCTAAGCTGTGCAGAAAACACATACACGTGGACAAGCACTCTGTGTTCAGGATACTTTGATGTCATGTGTCTTCTAAGCACCCAAAGGCATTATGATATATTGCTCATAACCCTCACTGCCTCTGTTCTAAGTCAGAATGATTCTTTTGCAGTTTTCCAGCTGTTTGGTTACTGCTATTTTTTCTTTACATAAACCTTGACAGGAATGATTTTCCAGATACTGTACTTGGCCTTTTGCTTTTACTCATGAGACTTGCCATTAAGTTCTGCCTCATGTTTGGCTTCCTTATCTCTGTCTTATGCCTGAATCTCACATAATATTATTCCTGGCTTACTCATTTGCATGAGCTTCTTATGTTTTCTTGTTTCACAATTGATTCTCACAAATAATTCAGCAATGCATTCAAGAGAAAAACATGTAGGGCCAGTGGTGATTCCTTTTGATAACTTGGAGAAATTAGGGTTGATTAAAAGAGTGGCACTCACCAATCCCATAGAGAATTGGAGCCTTTCAGCCAATTCAGTAGCAAGTATCTACAGAGTACTGCAGTGAATCCAAAAAGTGATTCTACCTAAGCAAACTTATTTTACCAAAAAATGAGAAAGATAAAATATAACTGGTCTGATTATTTTTAATGTGCCCTTATATTTTTCATATTATGTTTTTATGTTTTACACACGTCACACTATCTTCAGATAAAATGGTATGAGGTCTGGATTTATTTTTTTAATTATAAAAAGAAGGAGTTGGTATAGGCATAAATTAAAGATCGCTGGCAATAAATTGATTCTAGCTGAGGATGGATGACATCTACAGGCTCATTATATTATCCGTGTCTACACTTCTCCATGCCACAAGTATAGAAAAACTGTACCACAATTAAAAGTTCGATCATGAAAAAACATGCACTATAGAGCTTAAAGAACATGGAAAGATCTATCATACAAAACTAATCAGAAAGGAGATAATATTTTACCTGAACCTTACAAAAAAGTTGAGACATAAACTAGTTGAACAAAAGCATAGCAAATGATGCAAATAGCATAAACATTGTTTCTGATTATGTAAAAAGATGCATTATATTTATGGAAAAAATTAAGACCTAAAGGTCTACATTTGATATTGGAAATTTAGGCTGAATATAGCATTTGGAGCACTTCAAAAGACAAGTAAGTTTTCCTTACCAGGTATATTTTGAAGATTTTTGGAGGAGTGGGAAGGGGGAAAAAAGTCCTTTAAAAGGTTTGAATCTGGAAAAAAATACTGTTGCAGCTTTCTTAGCAACAAGATTCCAACTCCTTCTCTGTGACTTGATTTAGTGATGGAAATGAAAATAAATGGGTTTTAAAGATACATAAAATATTTAAGAATAAACTTAGTCAAAGAGGTGAAAGACTTGTATGCTGAAAACTGCGAGACACTGATGCAAGACATAAAAGAAGACACAAATGGGAAGACACATTATGTTCAAATCCTGGAAAAAGTAATATTGTTAAAATATCCGTACTACCCAAAATGACCTACAGATTAAATGCAATCCTTGCCAATGGTGTTTTTTACAGAAATAAAAAAATAAAAAACCCACAATTCATAGGGAAGCACAAAAGACCACAAATAGCCAAATTATTTCAGATCTTCACATGCAAATCACCCTGGTATCAGAAAGTTATTATAAAAAGTCATATCTTTTGTGGCAGTACCTTGGATAAAGCCATAGAATGATCAACTTTTCATAAATGACAGGAAATGTGTAAAGGTCTTCTTTGATCTGGAAATACCATACTTCTCAATCTTCAGTATTTTTTGCAGAAGTTTTCTGTCTGGTCTACATGCACAACTTGCTTAGTATTGCCCCTTAAGTATTCATTAAAACCATTGCATTTGATAGGGTCTCCTCCTCTCTTCTTTGTTAAATATTTATAAATTGCGATGCAGCCTAATCTAAACCTTCCCCAAAACTTATTTTGCAGGACAACTCAGCCCACTTCAGCTTTGCTTTCTCGAAACAAACAAACAAACAAACAAAAAACCCAAAAAACTTCTCAAGTAATTTTAACTTCCTCTAATTTTGTACTTCCATATATTTAGCTTTGCACCTGCACATGCAACACATACACGTTAGAAATACACACACACACACACACACACACACACACTTCTTATGACAGTAATGAAAGCATCACTTTATAGGACCATGAAATGATCATTTCTTTCTTTCTTTCTCATCATCTTGTCTGAAAGTTTGGCAAATTACCTTTTATATAATAAGGATTCAACTAGCAGTGTGGAAAGAGAGTAGTTTAGTAGATGACTGTGGTCTGAAATCTTTGAAAGAAGCTATAAGGAGAATATATTTCACAGGTGTAGGAAACGTAGGAATACTCAGTAAAAAGGTGTGAGGATAAGCTTAGAATGTAGATAAAAATTTAAGTTTTAAAGACACCTGGATGATCTTTCTGATTAGAATGGATGCTTCATGGAAGGTAGTAATGGGAAGTAAGTAGGGTTGTGTTGGAACAGGGCTTGACTACAATCTAACAGAATTTGACCAATACAATTTTCAGGAAGTTAAAATGTTGTTTCACAGAATAGGCAAACGAATGGATGGTCAAATATTTGTTGTTTTCTCTAAATAAATTCTGCCTTGTGCTTCAGAATTATATAATTATGCATGACAATTTTATAATTTGTATGCTAGTTCACTGAATTTTAAAAGGGGAAAAAAAAACATGATATCTGGCACAAATTGAACCCTATTGTACCTAAAGCGAAGAAACCATCATTTGACAAACCCAAATTTTCAGCCAAAGCCAGGAAGGGGCTGCCTGATGCAAGGGATTATGATTATAACATTTAAATATAGAATATAGAAATATACATAGTCATTAGCTTTAAGCATGAAGCTTATTTTTCCATGTAAAGACTGATTCTCTAATTCTTAGACATGACAAATAAAATCAGAGGAAAACTTGGTTTCAGGCATGTTTGGAACCCTTAGAGAATAAAGGTATGGCCTAATGGTACTCTTTTTCACCAGGGATTTTTTTTCAAAGAGAGTGAGGCTCGTGGGTTTTGGTTTGACTCATCTTTCACTGTGAATGTAAAAACGTATTAGTTTCTTTGCAAACATCTTTCCTGGGACATTCATCATTATCAAATCATATCTTCAATTGGTAGGAATATTCAATGTTATTTTTTTCTGAGTTTTTAGAGGCTAAATATAGACAAGCATATGAATGAGAAACTACCAGGGAAACAATGTGAGGTGGGTATATTTTTATTTATACTTCTATCATTAAACATACACATGCTGCCATCTATTAAACCAATTTTATTCTCCACTTACTTGCCCATTCAGAATGAAATGTGTTGAGACCAGATAATATGTCAGTCATTTTTGTACTTTATTTAGTTTAGTAAACATATTACTTTTTTCTACAACATTCTAGAGACAATTATAACCACTGGAACTATGAAGACGAAAAACATAAAATCCATTTCTTCAGGAGAATTAAATGTTATACCATTTTTGAGGAAAGAAAATACATAGCAGAACTATCAGTTTCAGCGTAGTAATTTTTAAACTCAACTTTGGGTAGAAACTTTTCACAGATGATGTGAGGCCTCAGTTAAGTATTGAATGATGTATTTTATCCTTGGCAAATAAGAAGGTTGAAAGAAACAAGATGGGCTTAGGGGCATGAGAAATGATGTCCATGCATGAACAATGCCAATTACAGTATAATCTGTATAATTATGATATAGCATAACTTCCCTAATCAATACTACACCATAAAATTAGAAATCTTTTGGAAGATATTATAAAGCCTTCCACAATTTGACATCAAGCCACCATCAAAGCATAGGTTCTGCAAAGGTCAAAATCATAATTCTTATAAAAAGAGATAGTAAGCATGTGCAAAATTTTATTTAATGTATTAACCAGGGAGCCAGCAGGATGACAAACCTGGTTCAGAGGAAAATATGAAAACTCAGGATATTCATTATCAGTGAATAAGAGAACTGCAGAGATATCTACAAAAAATTGATTCACTTGCAATGGACAATAAACAATAATCTTTGCAGTTTTCTCTTTTGTGAAAAGAACATCATCACACTTCCTTAGTTTTATAACTGGAAAAGGCTGGGCCAAAATCCATTATGCAAATAAAGTTTTATTCTTCTAGGGAGTCAGATGACCCTTAAGTGAGTTTATTAGAAATGTCTTTAGCATATATTAAAGGTGATATATAAGACTTCGCATTTCAGCTCTGGCATGTAAAAAGCTTGGAAGTGTTCACTACAGTCCTTACGGCAAGAGAAGTCTGGCCAAAACAAAAATCAATGTTTTTATTTTTGGATGCATCAGAGAACTAAGGTCACTAGGCAAACTCCCACTCTCAAACTAGAAAGACCCATACATTAAAAAATATAGAGCTTCAAAAATCTTCTTATATGAAGCAGAAGCTGCTTGAATTGGTAGGAACATTCAATGTTATTTTTTTCCGAGTTTTTAGAGACTAAATATAGACAAGCGTATGAACAAGAAACTACCAGGGAAACAATGTGAGGTCATCCCCATACTTTACTGGGCAGATTTTTCCCTGTGAACAATCAAGAAAGATGTCCTCTTGATTCCAGAAGTAGGATGGGAAGGGTAACTACTGTGATATACACCCAAAGTCTTTTGGATAAAAGAGACCTAATCTCCAGGAGAAAACACAAAAACCAAAAATCAAAAAAACATTGCCAGAGTGTAATTCTGAAACTGTACCTGAGCTGAGGGAGGAGAAATTCTCACCATCCAGCCCTTCCAGTTGTCCTGTCTCACCTAACGTGGGAGAGGTGCATTGACCACAGAAGACAGGGCTCCAAGGAAATCCATGAAGAATGCCGCAGCCAAGGGAGAGGGAAAAGGTGGGAAAAGCTTGTGAAAAATTAATAAAAGGAATCTCCTTCACTAAAGTGGACTTGGGAAGCTAGAGGGAGAGGTTGATAGGAGAGCCTTACTACTCCATGTCAAATATAGCAAGATTTGTCAGTTAGAGACCCCTAACCAAAGAATCTCAACAGGAAAGAATCATCAATTATAAGCCCCAACAGGGAAAGATACACATTGCATCCTCTACAAGACATCGACCACCCCTGCAACTCAGCCAATGAAAAACCCTCATCAACTTAGGGGAACTCTTGCTTTTCTCCAATGGACTTTTGTTCAAAACAACTCCTCCCAACTCCCCCCTTCTCCATAAAATAATGTTCCTCTCCTTTGTGTGTTGGACTTGCCTATGGTTTAGTCATAGCTTATTTGTCCCAGGTTGAATTCTCTGCTATGCCCAAATAAACCCATTTTTGCTGGTAAAATAATTGGCAGTTTTATTTTAAGGTTAATAAACTGTATAACTGGAGAAAAACTTACCAAGTTTACAGCACTAAGATCAGTCCCCATGCAAAAAAAAAAAAATGGATATTTAATCAGAAGATTATAGAATGGTCCCTTTACACAGATCTTATCACCAAACCAATAAGGCTTTGATATAATAAATTCCAGTGGATTCAAACCAGAAGTGTTACAAGACACAAACTGACTCTGAGGGGGTGATACATAAAGAAACCGAAGTCCAGAGAAAACAACAAAACAACAAAAAGGATACTAGAGGAATTTGAAGACTTTGGCACCTATTGTTACAGTAAACATTAAAAAAGCCAAACCCCTAACCAGATTAACACAAATGCTTACACTGAAAGCTTCTTTCCTTCAATTCAGTTTTTATTAACCAATACATCATGTCCAGCTTTCAGCAAAAAATTGCAAGTCATGCCCAAGGAAAGAAAAAGCAGATTCTGAATAAAGCAATGATCTGAACTGGAATCAAAAATGGCATAAATGGAGTTAATAAGACATGAAATTTAAAATAGTGTGGTTAATATGTGAAGAGCTCTAATGGTGAAAGTAAATGCCTTAGAAAAATGGATGCATGATGGAAGCAGAGAGATGGATACTTTAAGACACGATCTAAAAGAAATGCTAGAAATAGAAAAGGTAGTCTGAGAAATGAAGAATGCTTTTGAGGGGTTCATTAGTAGACTCAACACAACCCAGGGAGGAATCAATGAGCTTGAAGATAGATCAAAATAAACTGACCAAAACGAAGTGTGAACAGGGAAAAAAAACAAAACAAAACAATAAAACACCCAAGAACTGTGGGGCAATATTAAAATGTGTATTAAAATGTGTCAAATGAGAAGAGAGAACAAAGTAGAAAAAATTATATATTTGAAGCAATAATGGCTGAAACTTGCAACATTATAAACATGCCAAATCATAGATCTAGCTTGTTCTAAGAATATCAACCAAAATAAAACAAAACAAAATAAAGCAATCTGCAAAACCCTGACACCTAGACATATTACATTCAAACTAGAAAAAAATCTAAGACAAACAAATTTCTTAGAAAAAAAAGAATGTAAATTCTGGAGGAAAAATGTTAAGTATTACTGTGTATTTCTCATATAAAATTATGCATGCAAGGAGAGGGTAAAATGGAATACTAAGGTATTGGAAGAAACCCCCACAAACCTAGATTTCTATACCAGAAATCACCCTTCAAAGTAGGAGAATAAATACTTTCTAAGATAAACAAAAACTAAGGGAATCCATCACCAGTAACCTGCTCTGTAAAGAAATACTAAAAGACATTTTTTAAGCATGAAAATGATAAAGAAATTTGGATCTACATAAAGAAAGTGTGAAAGAAGATTTAAAAATAAAGTAAGCATTGCTAAAAGAGTTACTCAAAATAGAGTCAGAAGGTCATTGAGGAAGTAGGGCCTATGTGGGTCTTGTGCTTCAATTACCAAAACACCAAGAACTTCTGATTTTTGTCAGTTTCAGCTCCACCACCTGGTAAAACACATCTTCCTATTTTGGACTGAAATACATAATGTAACACCCATTAGCTAAATAACGAATCACATATAGTCAGTTTAAAATCTGCCAGCACCAATCATAACTCTTACAATATAAACTTATGTAACCTTGCAGGATTCCTTTGCCTTTATAAGCCTGCACTTTCTTTTTTAAATTTTTTTAATTAACATATAATGTATTATTTGTTTCAGGGGTACAGGTCTGTGATTCATCAGTCTTACACAATTCACAGCGCTCACCATAGCACATACCCTCCCCGATGTCCATCCCCCAGCCACCCCATCCCTCCCATCCCCCTCTGCTCCAGCAACCCTCAGTTTGTTTCCTGAGATTAAGAGTCTCTTATGGTTTGTCTCCCTCTCTGGTTTCATCTTTTTCATTTTTCCCTCTCTTCCCCTATGATCCTCTGTCTTGTTTCTCAGATTCCACACATCAGCGAGATCATATGATACTTGTATTTCTCTGATTGACTTATTTAGCTTAGCATAATACTCTCTATTTCCATCCACATCATTGCAAATGGCAAGATTTCATTTCTTTAAAGATTTTATTTATTCATTTGAGACACAGAGATACAGAGAGAGAGAGAGAGAGCATGAGCAAGGAGAGAGGCAGAGGGAGAGGGAGAAGCAGGCTCTCCACTAAGCCAGGAACCCGATATGGGGCTCGATCCCAGGGATCATGACCTGAGCTGAAGGCAGATGCTTAACCATCTGAGCCACCCAGGCGCCCTGGCAAGATTTCATTTTTTTTTTTTTTTGATGCCTGCACTTTCTGCTTGCACCTTGGAGCACACTTTTGATTTCAGGTGACTCTCTTCTAGTTTGCAATCCCCAAAGTGCCATATAAACATTTTCAGTTGCTTTACAGCCTCATTGTCTACTTGGAGGCAGAATGGAACTGAGAAAGAATCAAACAGGGTGAAGTAAAATCTTTCTTTATCCTTAATTGATCTAAAATGTAACTGTTTACTTAAGGCAATAATAGTAACAATGTATTTAGTAAAATAGCACAGGGATAAGTGAAGTGCTGTAAGAGGCAGGAGAGGGGAATTTAGAACACTCTGTTATTAGGTATCCATAGTACTTGTGAAGTGGTACTGCTATTTGAAAATGAACTTAGATTAGCTTAAAATGTGTGCTGTAAACTCCAGGGAAAACACACACACAAAAAAAAGTATAATTGAAATGCTTTCTAAGAGAGGAGATAAAGTGTAGCCATATAAAATGCTCATTAACAGCAGAGAAAGAAGAAAAACATGAGAAGAAACAAAGACCAAATGCAGTAGATAGAAAACAGTTACAAACACGGATATTAATTCACCTATATAAACTATATAAATAAACACTTTTAATGTGAATGATATAAATCCATCAGGGAAAAGACAAAGATTTTCATCATGGATTAAAACAAACAAATAAATAAAAACACCACCTAAGACTCAACTACCATGTTACCTACAAAGAAAAACCTACTTTAAGGTTATAGTAAAGGGTTGGAGAAAATACACCATGCAAACTAGGGTTCTTATTTCAGATAAAAATACTTCAGAAAAGGGAAAATGAATAAGAACAAAGAAGACAAAACAATGCAAAACTACATGCACTTAGCAGAAGAATGCAATACTGAGACAAAACCTGATGAAATTTATGGAAGAAACAGACAAATCCAGGCGCGCCTGGGTGGCTCAGTTGGTTCAGCATCTGCTTTTGGCTCAGGTCATGATCTGGGGGTCCTGGGGTCGAACCCCGCATGTGGCTCTCTGCTCAGCAGTGTGTCTGCTTCTCCTTCTCCCCCTGCCCTCCACCCTCCCCTGGCTCATGTTCTCTCTCTCTCTCTCAAATAAATAAAGTCTTTAAAAAAAAAGAAATAGACAAGTCCAGTCCTGTAGCTGAAGACTTAACATGTTTTGTTAGTAACTGATCAATCAAGCAAAAAAATCAATAGAGATATAGATGACATAAAGAATTCACATGATCTGTTTGATAGAATTCATATCTATAAAATATTTCATCCAATAAGAGTAGAATACACTTTCCTCAAAAGCTTGCTAGGAACATTCATCAAGATAGACCACATTCTGGTCCATTAAACACATTTTAACAAATTTAAAAGGAAATAGAAAACATACAAAGTATGTTCTTAGACCACAATGAAGTTAATTTAGAAATCAATAATGGAAACATAGCTGGAAAATCCCCAAATGGTTGGAAAATAAACAGCACACGTATGAATTAAAAATATGTCTCAAGAGAAGTTGAAAAGATATTTTAAACTAAATGAACTAAACGCAAACTAAACTAAATGAAAAAATGCAATTTAGTGAAATGTGTAGGACTCAGCAAAAACAGTACTTAGAGGGAAATTTATAGCATTAAATGTATATATCAGAAAAGAAACAAAGTGGTCTAAAATTGATAACCTTGCTTCTACCTTAGGAAACTAGGGGAAAAAAAAGAAAAAAGTTAAGTCCAAAAGAAGCAAAAGAAAAATACAGAATAGCACTAGAGAAGAAATCAATCAACTTAAAAAGAGAAAAATAGGGGAAATCAACAAATCCAAAAGCTAATTCTTTGAAAAG
This sequence comes from Callorhinus ursinus, assembly GCF_003265705.2. Taxonomy (NCBI): domain Eukaryota; kingdom Metazoa; phylum Chordata; class Mammalia; order Carnivora; family Otariidae; genus Callorhinus; species Callorhinus ursinus. Next base: position 6,571,941 of record NW_027397063.1, read on the forward strand.
ATGCAATAATTGATAGATTTCTATCAGTTCTAGCCCCACCTTACTCATATTAGAAATGAAATAGAGGTCATGACCACTGATTTCATGGACTTTAAAAGATAATAAAGAATGTACAAATAATTCTACACCCATAAATTTGATAACTTAGATCAAATGAACAAATACTTTTTTTTTTTTAAGATTTTATTTATTTATTTGGGAGAGATATTTGAGAGAGAGAGAGAATGAGAGATAGAAAGCACGAGAAGGAAGAGGGTCAGAGGGAGAAGCAGACTCCCTGCTGAGCAGGGAGCCCGATGCGGGACTCGATCCCGGGACTCCAGGATCATGACCTGAGCCGAAGGCAGTCGTTTAACCAACTGAGCCACCCAGGCGCCCCTGAACAAATACTTTTAAGATACAAACTCTCAAAACTCAGATGAGGATACATAGATCATCTAAAAAGGCCTATATCAGGGCGCCTGGGTGGCTCAGTCGTTAAGCGTCTGCCTTCGGTTCAGGTCATGATCCCAGTGTCCTGGGATCAAGCCCTGCATCAAGCACTGCATTGGGCTCCCTGCTCGGCAGGAAGCCTGCTTCTCCCTCTCCCTCTGCCCCTGCTTGTGTTCCCTCTCTTGCTGTGTCTCTCTGTCAAATAAATAAATAAAATCTTTTTTTTTTTTAAAGAAAACTGGTTTAACATTTGCAAATCAGGTAATGTAATATACCCTTATCAATAGGCTAAAAAAAATCATATGATCATATCACTAGATGCAGGGAAAGCCTTAAACACCCAACTCCCTATTATGTTAAAAATTCAACTCCAACTAAGAATAGAGGAGAACTTCCTCAGCTTGGTTAAAACAAAACAAAACACCAAAAAACTGGTAAGAAAAATCTATTGTTAATCATAAGAAACTACGTTCTTTACCCTATGATTGGGTTATTGTATACAGGTTAACTCAGCTGTTTTCCCTTTATACAGGTTAACTCAGCTGTTTTCCCATACCTTTTTTCCACAGCAATTAACTTAGAAAAAACTTTTTATATGCTTTCCTCTCCAAATTGCCTTTTTTCAAATTAGTTTCCTTCATTCTTGTTGATTCTAAATGATAGGCTTGGGTTACATTATTAAATTACTTCTTTTTCCTGTAGGCTTAAACAAGCAAACATTGTTAAACTTCTAATATCTCAAAAAGACTTATTTCTCCTATTCTTCACCAACTCTGATCTCACTTTTGTGCATTTCAAAGTAGTATGGAATAAGTTTAAAAATTGAATGGTGGTTTAGATAGGATAAGTTATTGCTAGGATAGCTCTCAGTTAAAAGATAAAAAGACAACTATCTAATCCATGAGCTGCTTAAATATCTCTTAGGTCAATAACCTCCTGAAATATTAGCAGCCTCTTTGCTTAAATAAAAGGACTGAATAAGATCAATCACATCCCTCCACTTCTTGGATACCTCTGTGAGCTTTCCAATACCTACAGTAGGAATTAGTGGCAAATAGTAAACATTTTAGGTTTTCTGGTCAATTATTCTCTAGCACAACTACTCAATTCATTGTAGTAGTAGGAAATCAGTCACAGACAATACATAAATGAAGAGTGTGCTTGTTCAATAAAACTTTATTTATAATTACAAGTACTGGCAGGATTTGACCCCAGGGACGGCAGTTTGCTGATCTCAGAACTGGAAGATAAAATAAAAATACTTTAATGGGCATATAAGATTTTTTTTAGAAATGTAGACTTCTTTTTGTCTCATTTTACACCAATCCCTTCCTTGCTCTTTTTATTTTAGGGTTATTTAACTCTATTCGATGTATACGCTATGTACTATGCCACTTAAAGTTCCTTCAGAATAAAAGTTTATTTTTCCTTTTGTTCCACCTGTTAAATTCTTATTTACATTTTCTGAAAGATCTAATATATATGCATTCATGTCTAGAGAAAGTTTGCTGGTTTGACCCTCTTAGATATGAATTACTTCTAGGTGACCAACCAACCTAGTTTACTCATGACTGAGAGTTTTCCCAGCACTTGGTATATTTAATGCCCAAACTGACACCATCCATGAAAACCAGGCCAGTTGGCCACCCTGCCATTTTATCTTCAGATCTCTTAAATATTTAAATTTAATATTCCAAATTTTAAGATTTTAGATTTTACCACAACTATGTCAATATTAAATTATAACACATATACTTTTTTCTATTTATTTTCCATAATAATAAATTCTGTAACAGTAAGTTATTATTCATGTTTTATTATCCTAAAATATTGTATAGTTTCCAAACATTGAGGGGAAAATATGTGTGTGTGTGTGTGTGTGTGTGTATATATATATGGCATTAGAATTCAGTTAAGAGCAAGAGTGGAAAGCAAGAAGGAAGAAGGAAGAAAGAAAGGAAGGGTTATCTCTATGTAAATGGACTATAAATGAAATACAATTTCCATTTTAATAACCAAATAAGATTTATAGTAAAAAATATAAAATTGTTTGACCTTGCAAAATGTAAAGAAAGATTTTGGCAGAAACACTAATTATTCATTACTCCTTTTTGCTATAAGGAATGAGAGTAATACTGACAGAAGAATATGAAGATGTATTATTTCTTTCTATTATTGTAACATAAATTATAAATATTAAATAGTGGCCTCATTGATTGCCTACTAAAATGCCAAACTCAAAATCTTCACCTCTAAAATACTTTTGTGTTACCAAAGATTAAAACATGTTTCAGGAAACAAATGTTAAAATGTAACATGAGCTAGTTCACAAAACTTGAATGGGAAAAAGTTTTAAAAATACATATTTGATACTACATGGTTGTCCTCTTGTCATGTTCAATTAATTCCAATTTTATATAGTATTGCAACTTCAGTCAGCAATAGATCTAACAAGTATCTTAACAGTGAATAGATAAAAATAATGTATACAATTAAATTTGGTGAAAAATAAGTGGCCAAGGAAATGGACTGAATAAGGAGATACTATTTCAGGTGACATCATCAGAGGGCTGCCTGAGGCCTCCAAGCCTGGCCTATAGTTGACTTCGTGGAGGATTAAATCATGGTTGGCCTTGCAGGGCCCATGAACTCTTCTCTTTATGTGCAATAGGTTTCGTGAAATGCAAACTCAGCAGGAAAATCAAATTAAAAATGTAAGTTTCCTTAATTGGGTCTTTTCTAATTAAGAAAAGAAAAGTTTAATTGGATTTCTATAGTCAAACAGTCTTGGTTTTGAATACGCTTGAAGTAAATCAGCATGGTTTGCCACATGGACTGCTGAGGTAGTAGATGAGCCTCTCTGCAGGTGCTAGTTCACACATGGAGGAACTTGGACAACCCTCAACCAAACCCACAAGTCCTCACACTAGCAGCTGTTATGGAGGCCTGAGCTTTGACAACAGTGGTCTGGATTCTGGTTCTGGTTGTGCTTTGCAAAAGCTCCCATGGTCCGATCTATGGCTTAGGCTCTAGCTATGGAGGTCTTGGTCCTGGCTCTGGCCTTAGAAGATGTGGATTTGAACTTCTACTGAAAAATCTATTGATGTTTCTGCACCCCAGAAACAGAAAGCTTGACTTTCAGATCCTTTACTCCAAAGAGTTTTCTAATATGTTCCTCTTGGATTCTATAAAAAGCTTTCATAACCCTGGTGGGACCTTCCACAAGAACAAGGAGTGGCAACAGCATCACCAGCAAGACTGGAATCCAGGGTTGAAACCAATCATGGATTCATCTCTAAACCATTCAACTACTCATATATCATCATTGCTTCCATTTCTGTAGTAATTTTTCAATAAAGCTTTAGTGACACCACAAATTCTCCTCTTCTTTCCCTACCCCCAACTGATTAAAAATAAAGAACATATCCAATCAGGAAAATGAACTTCCTTTTTAGAGTGGGATTTTTCCCCTCATGGTTGTTTCCTTATCCATGACCCACTTAGGTGACTGAGCCAACGTATTCCAAGGAATATTGTGACTTGCTTAACTGATGGTGCTTAATTTTTTAAAAGAGCTACAAGTTAAGAGTGTTAACATTTTCATGTCTTCAGATAAAAGTCATAGTAATATTGACTCTCTTCCAAATGCATCTTAGGTTTCAGGTGAGGCTTCCTCCCCCCTGCCCCGCCCCAGTGTAAAATAAGGGTAAATGGGCAAATTGTGGCACTAAAAGAATTCCATTTTTGGTATACTCTTAACAGATTCAAGGAAGCATTCTTTCAGGAATTTTTTTCTCTAATAAATTAGTTTGACGTTTAAAGAGTAGGAAAAAGGAGAGCCCCTCAAGTTTGGATGAAGACCTGCTATCCTTGCAATGCCAGAAAAAGGAACTTTGACTTTTCCAAAGTGGGCATGAGTGAACTTCTGGGTGAAAAGCAGAAACTTATTGCTTCTATGAGTGCCAAATACAGTGTCATGGTGATTGAGATTTGTGTATATAGTAGAATCAAATGAAGGTACATTCACTCGATAAGACTTATTGAACACAGACTTTATGTGGTAGGCATTCAACAGATAAAAAGATAAACCTATATAGAATTAACAGATCTTATCTGGTGCTTACAGATAAGTTGTAGAGGTTGAACTGTCATCAAATATCTACAACAAAACATGATATAGTCAATGGTAGAAGAGAGATAGAGACAAAGTTTGAAATGGGTGTTTAAAGGGATCTATAGATTTTTTTTCCCTAAAAACAAAATGATAATATCATTCATGGGGCAAGCACTAAATCTCCCCAATATCTAAATTCAGGATTATCAGCAGCCTGGTATTCTTGCTTGAAGGCATAATAAAATAAATTTATACTGAAGGTGAATATGTGGCAAACATAATTAAAACCTAATAACACTAATTGGAAAATATTGATTGATCTGATCCACCAAAGCAAGTCTAGTTTTAATAGATGTGAGGCCCCCTTTTTTCATGAGAAAGCAGATTACTGAGGTTTTCTTCCATATGTCCTTTGGTATAAATATTATATAGAGAGTAGCTAAGACTGTCACACTTAAATGTCTTTGACCATCAACTCTACACAGTGAGCTAACTGGCAACTACCTGGGATGCCTGGATGCCAGCTTCCATGATCAGGGCTATTGCAATGACCTTGGATGTGACAGCTTTTGAAAACAAGGTATGGCGGTGGTGGATATAAATGCTGCCATCCAATTTGTTGTGGAAGATGCTGGACACTTGGTTTCTACTAAGTTTTAAGATCTAAGATTCTTGGGAGAATGATCCAACAATAAGATTTAACTTCTCAAATGTTTAATTTTATCAAATCTATTTCCAGCTTATATCAGCCAGAGAAGACGAATTGCAGGCTCACCAACTTGTTGGCATAAGATTTAAGAGTTGTCCCTGTATATACAGCTGTTCAAGAGCAATTCAAACTTATTCTATAAATATTGGATATTTTATCACAGCCATTAGTCTCCTTTCACTCTCAAGACACTCATTTTTCATCGGAAATGTCTTTAGTGTGTTTTATACTGGGAGAAATCTCTATAATCATTTTCCACTAAATGTGTTTAATGTGGCATTACAATATGGTCTTAACTTTAGTCATTTATCTTAATAATTTTCCTTTGTTTTATGATATTTCAAATGAAGGCAACTGTTTCTCTTCCTGAGGATATCATTTATTTACATTATTAAATCAGTGAAAAACAAATACAGATTTAGCTTGAGAGGGAGAGGTTGCTGGTCTTTTCCAGCTTGCTATTTTTCTTCCCTCTTCTGTATTTGTGAGTCAGGATCCTGACTTCCAGTCCCAAGTAGTCTTGTCAGTGATCACTGAAGGTACTTATTAAATAGGAAATATGCCTTAGTTGGTTTTTTGAATTCTTAATCAAAATTTATATTTGAGCAAACTCCAATTTATGGCATTGATTTGGAGTGCTAAAATCCCTCCACTAAGATTCTGGTTATAGTCTTCATATAACTTTAATTTATTTGGCCAGTTAGCCCCTGGTTCTATCCACAGTATTCTGAAGAATATTGATTCTTCAGAGAAGAGAAATTGATACCAAGGAGCTGTGTGAGAGCTTTGTAGTGAACTGCTAGACCAAGGAGTCTAACAATCCTACCCCACAGACCCTGTTACTCATTCTCTTTTCACTAGCTGCCTCTTGAGTTGTTTGTAGGGTGAGGACTACTTAATCTGCTCATCAGCCAGAACTTTTTGGGCCTGATGTTTTTCCCCCAAGTATTTGTTATTTCCACAATTGAAAATTGCTTTAAATTAAACATGTTAGCAGAATTTTTTGAAGTATGGTACTGTGTGCCAAAACTTTAGGCTTAAACTCTCTTGGGAATCTATCACAAGATGATAATTCCAATGGAGATATTAGATTGGAAATTGTATTAGAAGTCACATTAATAAAAATTAGAAACATTTTTAAATCAACTCAAATTTTATGTAAGTTAATCTAAGTCATAGTTATTGAGTAAGGAAAACAAATTTTTTTTTAATCTTAGCACTTCTAGTGGTTGAGTAGTGTGATGTAACTGTGGTTTTAATTTGTGTTTCCCTGATAACTCTGATAACTAATCATGTCACACAATTTATTTGCTTATTGTATATCTTCCTCTCAATGTTCTCAGGTTTTGGGGGTATATTTGTCTTTACACATTTGAGTTGTAGGAGATCTTTACGTATGATGGATGTCTCTATCTCCATCATCTCTATTCTCTATCTCTGATCTATATCCATACCTGTCTGCATCATCTGCCCTCTATTTCTATAGCTATACTGTTTTTTTTCTGATCTGTGGCTTGCTGTTGATGAATTTCACTGCACAATGTTTTATTTTACAGTCAGTGCTTTCTGTGTCTTAAAACAAAACAAACAAAAAACCTTCTAGAAGCCTTAAAGTTTTAGTTTTTATGCTTTGTTCTGTCATACATTTGAAGTAATTTTTTGTGTAGACTATGAAGAAACGAAGGTCATTTTCTTCTTGTCCCAATAAATATCCCATTGTTTCAGTACCATTTGATGAAAAGTCTTTTGTTTATTTTGGAATCTTTGTAGGGAAAAAAAGCCTAATTCTAGACTCCCTAATATTTTTCATTGACTTATTTGTGTATCCTCACACCAATAACAAATTTTCTTGATTATTCGAGTTTAATAAGTGTTAAAATCAGTTAATGTAGAGTTTTTTTCCTTTTTAAATATTGCATTGGATAATTTAGGTTTTTTGGATTTCCTTATACACTTTAGAATCTTTTGTAAATATATACATCATACTGTCATTTCAATTAATGATTTTATTTAATATATAATTTGGGAGGTATTCTACCCATGATCAATATATGAACATTTTATATATGTCTCTCTCTCCATATATATCTTTATTAATTTCTTCCAGCATTAATTTGTAACTATCAAAAACTAAGTCTTGCACATTTCTTTAAATTATTGTTATTTTATTTTTCTGATATTGTTAATGATATTCTTGCATTTTATTTTCTAATTTTTCATATATAATTGAATCCTGGATTTGTACATTGAGCTTATTTTCTGAAATAATTAGTGTAAAATTAATACTATTTCTTGCAATAATTAGTATTATTATATAAATAAGTAGTTGCTAAAATTCACCACTAAAGCAATGTGAACCTGCAGTTTTCTTTGTTAGAAGTCTGTTTTTTTCTTTTTAATACAAACTTTATTTCCCTAAGAAATATACTCATTAAGGTTTTTGCTTCTTCTTGTGTCAGTTTTAGTAAACTTTTTATTTGAGAAATTGTTGAGTTTTATGCAGTACAAGTATATTTCAGTACAGAAATCAAAACTGAGCATTTGATTTCTATCTCATTTGATATTAAGGTCTTTGGAAAATCAGGTTAGTTTATATTCTAATGTATTAGTCCTGCCTGGGGTGGAACCAGTACTAATGCTGTGATTTACTGATCAATATACATACAACTATAATATTGATATAGCTCAACAGAATTCAAAATTGAATTGTTGAATAAAGCAATGGTATTAAGTATTTTGTGACTTTTTAAATCAACATAATTATCTTAGAGTCATGTGGTAATCTCTCCTCAAAAGAACTTTAAATATGCTCCTTGTCATTTTTAAATTAAAAAAAAATTAAAAAAAATGAAACACATGGATATCAGGTAGTAGAATATCAAATACCCCATTAATATTAAGTGTAAACCCTTAACAAATATTTCTTTAATTTTCTCATCCTTTGGGGTGATGGATTTAATGTGAGTATCCAAATTAACACACACATACACAATATTAAAGATATCCTTAGATTTATCTCTGAGAGAAATCACTATGACTCACATTTGTCTATGTTTTTGTTTCTCTTCCCAATTCCTGCACAAGAAGATCAATAAAGCTATTTATTTCTTCTGGCATAATACCATGATCCTGGATCCCATAAAGAAGTCCTAAATTGCCAGGATGCCCTCTTGACCTCTTTCAGGTCATAATTGCAAAGGATTATTGACATTTATTTAACTGAGGCACCATCAGTTTTGACTAGGATTAAATATGGGGAACAAAGAATATTTATTTGTTTTGTTCTTTCTCCCTCTCTTCTTCCCTCTGTTTTTTCTCAAGTTTGGAAGTGCCTTCTTTAAGGAGGCATCAGGATTTTAAATATTTTGTGTCAAAGATTAAGAAATAAGCCTAATGAGACACTGTAAACGTAACTTGTTCTGTGTTGGTCTTGTACTGCACAAAAGTCAAGTAAAATTTGTTTGTATCTCAATATGTTTAGATATTTGACATCTAAGTTGTTATAGTTTCTTTTTTTTTAAATTTTATTTATTTATTTAATTGACAGAGAGAGAGAGAGAGAGAGACAGCGAGAGAGGGAACACAAGCAGGGGGAGTGGGAGAAGGAGAAGCAGGCTTCCCGCCAAGCAGGGAGCCCTGTGCAGGGCTCGATTCCATGACCCTGGGATCATGACCTGAGCCAAAGGCAGTTGCTTAACCAACTGAGTCACCCAGGAGCCCCAGGGGTTATAGTTTCTAATTGGGTGTGGATTTAAGAATAACATTAGTGCCCTGCTTACCTCAAATAATAAGAAGTAGTCCTCTCCATGAAAAAATAAAGAGAGAGCGTATGCGGTAAAGTGGTGTCATCTTGATGATGTCGTCAGACAGGCACTTGACTGAGCTGTAGAGATCCTCAGAAACCAAAATAAGGTGGAGTTTATGTGAATCTTGATGTAAGAATAGTCTTTGAAGTTGTAAATAAATATTTCTCATTATAAACAAAATTTAATAAAAGGAAGTGAGCTAACTGAGCTTAAGATTAACTTAAAATTTTTACTTCAGTGGAAGATCACTCCATGCATATTAAACAAAAAAACCAAAAATACCTGTTTCATGAAATTTCTTCTGAGGAAGGAAAATGAGGTATATTTGGGATGATTTACCACATCCATACCTTAGGGTGTAAAAACCTCTGTGCAGATTTTGAGATTCATGCTCAGGAAACACACCTTCCATAGCAAACCAAACCTTCCACCCCTGACCCAAAGGGCTACTACAGCACCTACTATGGAGACCTGGGATGTGGCAGCTCCCACAGATGGGGTTGTGGCTGTGGCTGGGGAGGCTACAGATATAACTGCTGTCGCCCATCTTGCTATAGAGGATATGGATTCTGTCTTCCATTAAAATTCTTCTTTATGAGTCTAATATCTGCTTCTATGAGTGGACTTGCACAATCCGATTTCAACCTCTGGGTCAACCAAGATTTTGCTGGGTCCATTTACCAAAATAATTAGCACCTAAAGCTCCCAGTACATTTATAGTTACACAGTTTTGTATCTATCATGTCTCCTTGATTTCTTTAATAAAGTTTCTTAATTTGAAAGCGTAGCTTTTGTTTAATTCTTTATTATCAATTATGTAACTAAAAATAGATATTACTCAACTTTCAATGAAGACTCCAATATGCTTTCTTGTGTATTAAATATTTATTTACCAAACAGATAAAGACATAAAAAAGAACAATAAATTTAGACTGAAATGAATAATAACTTCTCAAATACCTATTGATTTTTCCTTTATTTTAATCAGATAATGCTTAGATTTAAATTAAACAAGAATAAAAAATGAAGTCTAACAATTTTGATGTATTTATGGCAACAAATAAAAATAATTTACATGTTTAACATTTTATACAATTCCATTTACCAATGCAGTCCAAAACAAAAAATAATTCATCCTTCTTTCAAAATGTGTCCTTCCTTAGTTCTTTCACAGTAAGAAAAAAAAGAGTGATAGATCAAAATATTTCTCTGAACTTCTAGGAAAGGAAAGTGTTTTTTTAAATGAATTTCTTGATTATATATAATATTTTTCTCTATTTCTTCTACTTGGCATTCTCATGAAAATAATTATTTTATAAATATATTAAAATACTTCAAATTAGTTAATTAAAATATAGGTAGTATTAAGGATATAATTGGTTTAGATTTTTATCATATCACTGTTCCTCTGTAGCATGCAGTGATATTCTTTTTTTTAAGATTTTATTTATTTACACAGAGTGCAAGTGTAGGGAGGAGCAGAGGGAAGGAGAGACAGCATCTCATGGAGACAAACGTGGGACTCAATCCCATGACCCTGAGATCATGACCTGAGCTGAAATCAAGAGTTAGATGCTCAGCTGACTGAGCCACTCAGGTGCCCTGATATTCTTCTTTTTTACTTTCATCATCATGATCTTCATGGCATTCAAGGCTTTTGCAACTGTAAATGAAATGTAAACACCTAGATACAACCAGGAAATATATCACTCTGTAAATTTACTTAATGAGAATCATCATTCATCCAAAGGATTTTTAAGTAGTTTTCCAATCAATTACCACTCATCAAAAGCAAGCACGTTATTGTTGGTATTTTACATAATAGAGTATGTAAAAGATGTAACAAAAATATATTGCCTTTTTAAAATTTGAATGGCATATTCAGGTAATGGAACAAAATAAAGTTTTTGTTGCTGTTTGAGTTGGTGAAATCCAATAATACAAGGACCACAGCAGAAGTGAGAGCTGACCTAGAATTAAAGATTGTACTGTGCTGCCCCTTATATCATACAGGTGCAGAAACTCCAGATGGTTAAGTGATGCCTGGAGTCACAAATACCACAAGTGTCAGAACCAAGATCAGAAACCAGTTCACTGAAACCTGGTGATCTACACCATCATGCCAATTCTTTTTCATTATATATTTACAAATTTGATACTCTCTGTAAAGTTCTTGTCTTATTTCCATGAGTAGTTACAATTTTATAGCTGAGTTTATGGGGAATAGTTCCCTCTGTTAGATTAACTACCTTTTATTGTGTTTTCTTTTACATTTTTACTGTGAAAATTTTATTTTATTGTATATAATCTCTTCTCAATTTCTAATTTAGTTGTACTTCAAGGCAAATGAAGAATGAATAGTGTTAAAACTCAATCCTCATCATGGTTTTTTATTACAAAGATTTGGATTTGTTTATACAACCTGAAGATAGAAAAAAAAAATCAGCCAACTCCTGTCACTTGTCCTATCAAATGTTGTACTTTCACAGGTGAGGACATTGGGGATACAGTTTGGTCAAGTTTTTAAAGAACTTTGACTCCTATAACTAAATTTCATTTGAAATTATTCTATTCTCACACATGTCAGTACCTTTGCAGCCTGAGGAAGGTGTTACAAAGTTACAAAGAAAAAGAATTATCAATATAATTAGAATGAGAAAAAGAACATATGTGACATTCCTAGGATAATATAGTATATTTTTGTGACCTACAACTTCATATTTTATTGATTTGTGTCTGAGTTACAGGACAACTTTTGGAATTTGTAACAAAAGTTTCCTTTATTGATATGTAAAGACTATTATTTATCCCAAGTGAAACCACATTTTCTTCTTTCCTACCCATTATCATAGTGTTATTTAACATGTATTTCAAAGGAAACTTCCTAAAAGTGAAAAGAAGAATAAAATAATCTACTTTGGGTCCAGCAACTGAACATAAAAAATACTTCTACAAAAAATATATATTCTTCATTTTCTAATGGATACTTTCATTTTGATAAGTTTTTCACTTAGAGAAAAAAAGACATATTTTTTCTATGTATTTTATAATACTTTACTGTTGATATTTTGCTGCTCATTAGCAATAAAATTGGTTTTGTGTAAAACTATCACATTTTATTCCTTGAAACTATTTTTATTTATTTGACTATTGAGGTTTTTCATTTTTGTTGTTTAGTGCTCTATCTCAGGTGGATACATCTCTTTCAAATCCAAACAAATGAAAATTAGCCATTAATCACTCTCACATGATGTGGCTGCGTTATATGGACAAATTATTCCTTATTCCAGTCTGAGTTATTTATGGTTCTCTGTATTTGAAAGGACTTACTGAGAATGAAAAATTCAGCTTATCAATTATTTCTAGTTTAGGGTGAGAAATAATGAAATAATATTAGGATAAAAGAAACTTGGGATATGTTGGGTTATGACATATCGAACCATATTTTGGCTTTAAAAAGATAGCTTGCTAAGGTGGAGTCAGCGAGTTGCACAGATTGTGGTAGCCATGATAGCTACTGTTAGTTTACTTATAATTTCTTCATTAGTTCTATAAACAGTGTTTAATTCCCTATTCTGCTGTTTAAGATTAAAACATTTGAGGAAATTTACCTTTGATAAAATACTTGGGAATCTCATAAAAACTCAACTGTATATTCAAAATCACGTAAATTAAGGGGCTCCTGCATGGCTCAGTTTGTTGAGTGGCTGACTCTTGATTTTGGTTTAAGTCATGATCTCAGGGTTCTGTGACTGAGCCCTGAGTTGGGCTCCATACTCTGTGGGAGTCTGCTTGGTATTCTCTCCCTCTCCCTTTGCTCCTCCCCCCATGCTCTCTCCCTCTCTCTCAAATAAATAAATAAACCTTTTTAAAAAATCATGTAAATTAAATTTTTTAGTGACCCAAGTCAAGAAACTTGAGCCAACCTTGGACATAGTTGACTAACTCAACCAAGTTAATGGAGGGATTCTATGAAGTCCAAGCCAGATGTTCTCACACATTCCTTGGTTCTGTCATTTCACTATCGTGTCTTCATTTTGAAAACTTTGAGGATACCCCTAATTTTAAGATACTTTTAAAATTCTGAAAACCCTGAGTTATTGTATGTTTTTTTTAAATGAGACCTTACTGAGCAATTAACAAGGTAGTAGAGAATAGTTAGAAATTGCCTAAGAATAAATGGATAAAGAATAGATTATATAAACAAAAGGAAACATATTACAGTAGATATAAAGAGGAGATAGAAAGAAGTATTTGCTAGAATAAGCCAATAGAAGGGGTGAGGGGAAACATTGTCAACTTGAAAATTTTACCTGGTAGTTCCTAGTAGGTTTTGAGAGGAAGGGAAGAAGAATAAAAGCCAGGACGAGAATGACAATAGAAGTCTTATATGGATTACTAAAGAAGGGTAAAGAAAGGAAGAGAATGGCATGTACAAAAACATGGGGCAGATGCAATCTGCAATTTTTGTAAAACTTCGAAGAGAATCGTTATGGAGGAGGTTTTTAGGATTTGAAATGGAAATTGAATTTCTACTCTGATAAGCCTGTCTTTGAGATGGATTTTATGCAATTTCTGAAATTAATTATTCCATGTTTTGCAACCAAAAGGTTCTGAAGCTAGTGTTTAAAGCCAAAAATATTATAAAGGGATTGTAATTAAAATTCTAAAAATCAACTGCACTTTCTTTTTAAAAATGTTTTCTGAACAGAGGCACTTTCTTCAGTCTTCACCTTCATAAATGAATTTGCTTTTTGAAAAATATTGATTTAACAGCTGTAAATTGGACAAATATCTGTGAATTTAGCTAGGTATGGAATTATCCACTTGGGAGACGACTGAACAGAGAAAATGTTTAAATATAAAAAGAATGTCATCAAATGTAAATGATTAATATATTTGGTAATAAGCAATTCAATTTAGGGTTTGGAATGTACAAAATTTAAAGGGGCAGCCATTTCTTCCCATGAAAGCCAAACAACAGGTTCAAGGACATTCTAAATAAGAAGGTAAGTAAACCGAGGTATTTTAATGGGAATGAGGGCCTCTCCCTGTGTCAGGAGACAGGAGAATAATGAGTTATAACATTACAGGTAATATGCAGCATGACACAAAGGAAGAGTTACGTGTGATTATCATATGTTCTGCCCAGGGTATATGAGCATCCCTCTACACATACTGACATTCACACTCAGGACCTTGCCTTCAACAGCAACCAAACTCATCACACCTGACACCATGAGCTACTACAGCAACTACGACGGAGGCCTGGGCTACGGCTGTGGAGGTTTTGGTGGCCTGGGCTGTGGCTGTGGTTGGGGATGTGGCAGCTTCCACAGACAGGGCTGTGGCTGGGGTTGGGGAGGCTACAGATATGGCTGCTGCCACCCATCTTGTTATGGAAGATATGGATTCTGTGGCTTCTACTGAAATCCTGCCCCAGACGTCCAACGTCTGAGGCCACAAAAGGATTATCTAAATTTGACTACGATAACTAAACCAAACAAGATCGTCCAGGGCCAAGCCAAGATCGAAAACATTTGGCATCTAAGACTTTAAGAATATTTACCATTTTATAATGGTCTCTTTCATGTCTCCTGGTGTCTTTTATTTCTGCTTTTATAACTGTGGGATTTCTCTGTTCCTTTTGCAATAAATTATCCTAAGTTAAAACAGCATACATGGTTTTCATTTTTTTATGAAACTCAAAATATCAAAGTGATTATTTGTAACTGCACCCAACTGGCAATGAAGAAAATAAATTGCTCCACGAAAAGCCAAAGTCATAGGAGAGATATAAACACACACCCATATGGCTAGAAAGATATATGTAAACCATAACCTTCAGTTGAAATGAAGATTTTTTCCTCTGAACACCAGAAAAATCTTATTCAATGCTTTTAGTTAAATAACATTGTTATATAATTTAGTAATGAACTAACTTTACATATTTTCATATCTGAAATGAGTCTGACATGAAGAGTTAAGTACTTTTCTGTTTTGTTCAAAATTTATTTTTATTTAGCCATTTTAGTAATAAGAAAAAATAGTGATAGAATAAAATATATCTCTAAATATATAGTGAAAATAAACATTTTTGTGTGTGTGTGTGAAACCCTATCATATTTCCCCCATGGTCCTCTGTGATGGGACATGGCATAGTTCTTCAATATTGTCAGCACACTGAAATATTTTGCTATTCATCATGGAAATTTAAAAATCACTGTCATCACTTGTGAAGTAATCTGTATTAAGGCTATGGCTGACCTGGAGCTTTATACATTATAACAAGTGTCTTGTAATGCTGGCCTTCAAAGAGTGAGCATTTCCTGTTAGTACTTCAAATAAGTATTTGCCTATGAAAAATACAGAATAAAATATCATCATTCGCTCCCCCCCAGTTTTATATATTTAGGTAGTAAAACAAAAGTGAATATGTTCTGTTTGAGTTAAACCAAATTCAATAAAACCAGTAGAATTATGAAGCTGGCAGGGGTCCTGTAAAGCTTACAGTATTGCCATCTTGGCTGGGAAAGGACTCCAAAAAGTGAAATGAATTGCTAAGGCTCAAGAAGGGCATAAGAAATAGAGCCTAAGACTGGAACAGGTTTTACTGAAGACCAGGCATCTACTTCACCATGCCTACTACCACACTGATTTCATACTTCCCTTCTTGAGTGCTCTCAAATAAAACATCTTGCTCTCATCATGCATCTTTGAAGAGCTTAATTATCACAGCTGATTGACCACATCTATTTATTTTGATTTGTAAATATCCTGATGTAGAACCTTGAACTACTAATACCTAATTTAGCTGTATCTGAGTAAAAATAACTAATAATAGGGCTAAATCTAAACTCTACTTTAAAAACTTATAATGCATTTGAAATCTCAGACTTGTTTACTGATTGCATGGATGAATTTGCTCAGCCAGATTGTGTGCTTTCAGTCAATTCAGGAGAAGTGTCGTAGCTTCACCGTGAATGGATCAAGGTAAAGACATTTTAGTATTACCATTAGAGGACGGTACTCTTTCGTTTCAATGAGTAAAACATAATTTCACATAAAACTATTTTACTCCCTAACTGGAAAATAGCATCATAGTCTGAGGAAAAACTTTATATATCTAAAGAAAATAATCAATATAACTAATTAGAGAAACTAGCAGTCTTAGTATAATGCAGTTTTAGCATGTTAGTATACCTCTTATTGTTAGTTTGTATTGATTCATGTTGGAATTAAGAGAAGAGCTCCAAGAACACATTTCCTTCCAGGAAAAGCAGTCACCTAGTTCAGAGAATATCCATCATAAGATCATCAGCTGCACAACTGAGAGAGGATCTGTCAGAGTTAAATAGACTGAGTGTGACATCATTAAACCTGTTTGATTTATTGGTGTTTTTATGGCTTCCTGTTGACTTAATGAGAATGAAATATTCAAATTAACAACTGTTTTTTTAATTTAGGATGAACAATAAAAATGGAGCAAATTCTGAAGAGAGCAGACAAGGAAATTAAGGAATAAGATGTGAGGCAGCCAAGAATGTCTTAATTAAGATAAAAAAAAGTATTAAACATGCACCTGGGTGGCTCAGTTGGTTAAGTGACTGCCTTCAGCTCAGGTCATGATCCTGGAGTCCTCAGATTGAGTCCCACATCAGGCTCCCTGCTCAGCAGGGAGTCTGCTTCTCCCTCTGACCCTCCCCCCCCATGCTCTCTCTATCTCATTCTCTCTCTCAAATAAACAAATAAAATCTTAAAAAAAAAGAAAAAGCATTAAACATAAAATTTTTTCTAAATTAATGAAACAGGCCCATTCATTATATTAAGAAGTTCTGCTCATATATAGACACCATTTAAAGTGAAAAAAAAATAAGGCATATACAGGAAGAAAATATTTCCAAAACACATATCTGACAAAACACCAGTATTCAAGTATATAAAGAGCTCCTACAAATCAATACTAAAATATTAAAAATTGAACTAAAAATGAACAAAATACTTGAAAAGACACTTCAAAAAAGAGGATATCTAATTGATCAATAGGCATATATATAATGGAGCCCAATATCATTACTTCTCAGGTAAAAAACAAATTAAAACAATACTCCAATATTATCACATGTCCATAAGAATGATCAAATTAAATAGTCTGAAAATAACAAGTATTGTCAAAGATGTAGAGCAACCAAAACTCTTACATTGCTGGTGGGACTGCATATCTAACAACCATTTTGGAAAATTGTTAATATATTTTTTAAAGATTTATTTATTTAGTTGAGAGAGAGAAAGAGCATGCACAGGGGGAGTTGCAGAGGGAGAGAATATTCAAGCAGACTCCCTGCTGAGCATGGGGCCCTACAATCAAGCCAGGCTCCATCTCATAACCCATGAGATCATATAACCCATGAGATCACAACCTGAGCTAAAACGAAGAGCTGGCCACTCAACTGACTGAGCCATCCAGGCACACACCGCCCCCATTTTGGAAAATTATTGAGAAGGCCTACTGAAGCTGTTGTCAAAATCTAGAAGGATGGTTATTTCTATAGGGTGATGTTGACCAAAAAGGAACAATAAAGACATTTTAGGCATTAAGGTATGCTTGGTATAGGCAGTGCATGCATATTTGCAAGAATTCATCAAATTTTATAACTAAATTTATATATAAGATAGACTTCATTATTATGCTTGAAAAAAAAAGAACCAACCCAAATTATATGATGGTTATACATTCCTCTAAAGTCAGAAAGCCTTTTGAGCTTATTCCTCTTTTAAATCCTTATTGTTTACATGCAGCCAGAATTGTTATCCATACCTGTGAGAAACATGGTGCTTATTTTTACAGACCTTAGAGTCCATTCGTCCTTTCAGCACTTATTATTTGTGTTTCTATTAGATGGTAGATATTTTAGAAAGTAATGAAATCTAACTGGAAATTGCACTGTTTGAAAATTACTTATAAAACAGAGAAAACCTGAGATGCCTGGGTGGCTCAGTTGGTTAAACATCTGCCTTTGGCTCAGGTCATGATCCCAGGGTCCTGGGATCGAGCCCCACATCGGGGGTCCCTGTTCAGCGGGGAGCTTGCTTCTCCCTCTGCTTGCTTCTCCCCCTGCTTGTGCTCTCTCTCTCTCTCTCTGACACATAAATAAATAAAATTAAATTAAAAAAAACGAAGAAAACCTGAACACTGTATTTGAGGTCATATAAAATTCTAAAGAACTTAAAGATTCAAGCTTAAAATTAAGGGCAGCATTGGAAGAACTTAACCAGGTTTGGGTCAGCTTTGACAATAAGTGGCTAACTTCTTAGAATTAGCTGAGTGACTTTTGCCTTCAATTTTTTTCCCCCACTCTTTATCTTTTAACATTATAATTCACATTTTGGAGATTCTGAAGCATTTCCAACATATAATGAAATCTTACTGAATTTGACAGAGCCCTTGGATTTGTATTATCTTTTTGACACTGAGAACTTAACAACACATATTTGTTAGTAGAGAGTAGGATGGTATTTCCTGAGAAGAAAAGAAAAAAAAAAAGAGCACAGAATAAGCAAAAGGAATACAAGTGGAAAACTGTTGTTTTAAAAGGAAAGGTACAAGAGGAAGGAAGAAAATGGATTGACTATGGACTGAATGAAAATTGACGGGTGGCAAAGAGAAACTTTACGTACTTTACCATTTGCTCTAGCTGCCATAGCCTAATGGTTAGTGGGTGACAGAGGCTCAATGATATTCTAAAAGAAGTTGTAACATACCTATTAAAATGGCTAAAATTCAAAACACTGACAACAACAAATGCTCACATGGTTGTGGAGCAACAGCAACTCTCATTTATTGCTGATCAAATGCAAAATGGTACAGCCACTTTGGAAGACAGTCTGCCAGTTTTGTACAAAGCTAAACATAGTCTTATGCATAAGATCCAGCAATAACTCTCCCTTGTTTTACCCAAATGAGTTGAAAACATGTCCACACAAAGACGTGAACACGGACGTCTATAGAAGTTTTATTCTTTATTGCCCAAACTTGGAAACAATCAAGAAACAATAGGAGAATGGATAAACACATTGTGGCACCTCCAGACAATGGAATATTATCCAGTGATAGAAAGAAATGAGCTATCAAGCCGCAAAGGATGTGGGGGAATCACGAAAGCTTATTGCTAAATGGAAGAAGTCAGTGTGAAAAAGCTACATACTGTGTAATTCCAACTATGACATTCTGGCAAAGGTGAAACTATGAAGACAGCAAGATTAGTGGTTGCAAGAGTTTGTGGGGAGGGAAGAGTGGGTGGAGCACAGAGGATTTTTGGGGGGTTTAATGGTGGTTACATGAAATTATGCATTTGTTAAAACCCATAGAATAAGAACCCTAAACTATAAACTTTAACTAATAACAACATACAAATATTGGTTCATTAATTGTAACTAATATACCATACTAACTCAAATGTTTAATAATAAGGGGAAGTGTGTGTGTGTGTGTGTGTGTGTGTGTGTGTGTGTGTGTGGAGGGTATAGAAACTGTATTTTTTACTCAATTTTTCTGTAAACTTAAAAGTGTACTAAAAATGGTCTATTAATTTAAAAAGAGAGATTGAATATGATGTTAGATATATGGGTGATGAAATGAGAGGAAATAGTGAATGTAAAAATAAAGAGGAGATATATTCTGCATTTAAAAAATATATATTTATTTATTTGACAGAGAGAGAGAGATAGAGCAAGCACAAGCAGGGGAAGCGGTAGAGGGAGAGGGAGAAGCATGCTCCCCACCAAGCAGGGACCCCAATGTGAGGCTTGATCCCAGGACCCTGGGATCATGACGTGAGCCGAAGGCAGATGCTTAACTAACTGAGCCACCCAGGTGCCCCATAATCTGCATTTTGGGAAGTAACTTGGATAGATTTTATACCAGAGAAGAGAGTTAGGATTTGGGAGGATAACTTTTAGTCAGCTTTTAAAGATACTCTGAAATAAATTTTTGGTTGCTGTGACTTGCCTTCAGTTTGTGAACAATTTTATCCCATGCTTGTCAAAGCCCATGGAACTGTACGACACAAAGAATGAAATGTAAACTATGGATTTTAGTTAATAATTATATACCAATATTGGTTCATCAATTATAACA
This sequence comes from Callorhinus ursinus, assembly GCF_003265705.2. NCBI lineage: Eukaryota > Metazoa > Chordata > Mammalia > Carnivora > Otariidae > Callorhinus > Callorhinus ursinus. The sequence goes on from NW_027397063.1 coordinate 6,592,139, forward strand.
AGCAAAAATGGTTTTTATTTTTGAAAGTAATGTGAAAAGTATGTCGGTTATGTGGCCAATGTTCTAAAATCAAAGAAAACATAGATCCTTTATTTATTTATTTTCTAGAATTCCTTCTGAATTCTTCTTGGCTCTCAAATGTATCCAATTCCTTATCTCTGAAAGAGGTAAATAACTCACTTTTTAGACTGAGGAATAAGATACTTTAAAAGGATATGATAGATGATAGAGCTTTGATTTTGACCCATTTCTTTGATTTAATTTGTAAATGAAGCACAGCAATCCAAAAAAAACCAAACAAGATGAAGAAATATTTCATTAAGAAACACAACACCACCAGATATGATTGGCATGCCTAGCTATGAAGAATTCTCTCTGGGGTCTGGTATGTTCTATGCAGCCTTTGAAGATACTGCATTCCTTCTTACAAAGCAATGCAATAACTTTTAGAGGCCACCCTAACTAGGCACCAAAGCAATCTCAAACATTTTAATGAGTGTGAGGGCCTCTCCCTGTGTCAGGGGACAATGAATGAATGAGTTGTATCAAGTAGGTAATTAAGAAATGACACAAAAGGAGGGTATACACGTGATTTATTACATGCTCTAACCAAGGTATATAAGCAACCCTTTACACATGCAGACATTCACACTCAAGATCTTTCCTTGAAGCAAACCAAACTCAACACTCTTGACACCATGAGCTACTACGGCAACTACTATGGTGGTCTGGGCTGTGGCAGTGGCTGGGGATGTGGCAGCTACCCCCAACTGGGCTGGGGCTGGGGAGGCTATGGATACGGCTGCTTTCGCCCACTGTGCTATGGAAGATATGGATTCTCTAACTTCTACTGAAATCCTGCCCTGGAAGTTCAACATCTGAGGACATCAGGTGATTAACTCAAATTAACCAAAACTTGAACCAAGCAATATCAGTGGGGACCAAGCCAAGTGAAAAGTATTTAGCATCTTAGATTCTAGGAATATTTATTATTTTCTGTTTGCCTGCTTCATGTCTCCTGGTATCCCCCATATGCACTTTCATAACTGTGGAATTTCTCAGTTCCCTTTGCAATAAATTATCCTAATTTAAAATGGAACATATGGCTTATATTATTTATTTATTTAACTGAATTCTGACTTTCTCTTTCACAGTGCATTTCTCTTCTTGTGTCCTTTCAAACAAATAGTCCTGAAGTTCTAGTTACATGTCCCTGCAATTATCATAACAATATAAACACAGAGTTTTTCTATTCTATTAATTCTATTAATCTCTAGTTTAGCTGGATATGAAAAAATAACTAGCAAGCAATGCTAAGTTCAAATGTTATTTAAAATATTTAAGATGGATTTGAAAGACTCAGACTTGTTTACTAAATATAAAAATAGATTTGTTTAGCTAGATAGTAAGACCTACCCTTTTAGTCAAACTACTTGTAGTATATTAGCTTTACACTGGCTAGATCAGAGAAAGTAATAGCTTGATGACTTCCCTGGATGACTATACTATTTAGCTTGACAGAGTACAACAATAGCTATTCTATTTTCTTTTTTTCTTTGTATTTTTTATCCATTTTTAAAAATTTTATTATGTTATGTGAATCACCATACATTACATCATTAATTTTTGATGTGTTCCAGGATTCATTGTTTGCGTATAACTCCCAGTGCTCCATTCAATACGTGCCCTCCTTAATACCCATCACCAGGCCAACCCATCCCCCCACCCCCCTCCCCTCTAGAACCCTCAATTTGTTTCTCAAAGTCCATAGTCTCTCATGGTTCACTATTCTATTTTCTTAATGGTTAATAATATTTCTCCAGAATTTGGAGAAAGGCCTTCTGTAGCTATAAAGAAGAATAATCAATACCACCACTTGGAGCAGACGTTTGACATTTCTAGTATAATATTATATTATTAGAATTTGAAATGACTGTTTTTATGGATCTCTGCTGGATTTGGAGAAATGCTCCAGCATATCTTTATTTCCAGGGAAAAGCTATTACTTATGTTAGGGAGAACACATCACAGCAAGGTCACCAACCCCAAAACTGATGCATATCTGGTAGTCAAATAGGAAGAGTGTGACAATGAATGAAACCTGTTTGACTTATTTGTAATTTTATGGCTTCAGCTTGACTGAATGAGAATGAAATATTCAAATTATTGACTGCTTTTTATTTTTAGAATGATCAATGAAAATGAAAAAAGTTCTGAAGAAAAGAGACAAAAAGAATTAAGTAACACTGTGTGAGGTAGTCAAAAATTTAATTAGAACCAAAGACATTAAACATAAAAGAAAAAGATGAATTATTATATTACAACATTATGTTCATATACAGACAGAATTTAAAGTGGAAAAATACCAAACCACACACTAGGTGAAAATAATTTTAATACATAAATCTGACAAAATGCCAATACCCCAAAATCTAAAGAGTTCCTGCTAATCAATTATAAAATATTGATTAATTGATTAATATTAAACAAGCCCACTTAAAAATGGACAAACTACTGGAACAGGCATTTCAAAAGAGAGGATATCTAAGTGGCTTAGAAGCATATGTAAAATTCCCAACATCATCATTGATCAGGAAAACCAAATTAAAACAATATTCAGATATCACTATGTACCTTAAAGATGATCAGATTAAGATGCTGAAATGACCAATGTGGGTAAGGATGTGGAACAACTAGAACTCTCATAGACTGCTGGTGGTATTGTAAATTTAGCAACTGTATTGGAAAATTATTTAGTAGAATCTACTGAAGCTAAATATATATAGTATGAATTAGCAATGTGTCTCCTATGTATATCCAAAGTAAAAGAATGTCTAGGTCTAAAAAAAGAATCTCTAGTAAAAGGTACATAGCAGCTTTATTCATATTAGGAAGGAAGGAAGGAAGGAGGGAAGGGAGGAAGGAGGGAAGGAAGGAAGGGAGGAAGGAGGGAGGGAAGGGAGGGAGAGAAAGGAGGAAGGAATAAAGGAAGAAAGAAAGGAAACTACACAAATACAGATTTACCAGAGCAAAACAGTAAATAAATTGTGCTTTAGGGCTACTTTGGAGTAATGGGCTACTTTGCAGTAATGAAAACAACAAAACTAATGTTACATGCAACAACAATGATGTGTCTCACAGAGACAGTGATGTACAAAATCATTCAGGAGAGAAAAGTTGCTGGTATACCATCTGATGCCATTCATGTGATGTCCAGATCAGGCAAAATTCTAGGGAGTAATACCAACTGGTAGGGTCAAGAGAAAATCTGGAGAGCTTGGGTGTGATCAATATAGGTGGTCTGTGAATAAAAGCAAAATATCATTAACTTGTACACTTAGGACTTGGGTATTTTATAATATGCTTTAAACAACAACAACAAAATCAAATGAAATGATGGCTTTATGTTTCTCTAAAGCAGGAAAACTATTTGAGCCAGTTCATCCTTTAAATCCTCAGATGCATTTATAGAGATATCCATGTCTACGGAAGATGTGACCTTTACCTGTAAGAACCTTAGAGTGTATTCACCCATTCAACTCTTCCTTATTGATTTTCTGCTGCATGCTAGTAGTTGTTCAGCAGTCAACAAGTCCAGCCGGGAAAAAACATCATTTGATAATTGCTTATAAGCTCAAAAGATCTGGACAGTATATTTGAAGCCATGAAAGTTTAAAAAGAATTTAGATGTTCCATTCAAGTTAAGAGCATATCTGATGGGGCTCAACCAAGATTTAGGTCAGCCTTGGGTATAGGTGATTAACTTCTTGGAGTAAGCTGCAGGACTTTTTGTCTTCAATATGTCTTTTTCCACCCTGTCTTTTTACATTATACTTACATTTTTGGAGATTCTGAAGACATTTCCAATGTTAACAACCTCTTACTGACTTCACAGGGTATTAGGCATTTTGTTTTCTCAGCATCTAAGATCTTAATAAGCATCTCATACCTTAGCAGACACTAAGCTATTAGCTACTTTCTGAAACAGAAAAAAAACCCCACACACAATAGGCAAAGAGACGTAATGAGCACTGGGTGTTATATGGAATTGATGAATAACTGAACTCTACATCTGAAACTAATGCTACACTATATGTTAATTAATTGAATTTAAATAAAATAAGATAAAAAAACAATAGGCAAAGAGAATACAAAGGCAAAAAATATTATGGTAAGAGTGAAAATATATGTGGAAGAATTTAAGTATGAATTGGATAAAAAATGGAGGGAAGCCAAAGATAAATTCTATATGTTGTATCTATTTCATTATTTCACCTATTTCCCTGACCCTAGTGGGGATTGAGAGGAACTAAGACAGTGATATTTGAAAACTGATTAGAGTAGAGGAAAGGGAGGAAAAGGTGTCTATATGGCAGGAGACAGATGTAATCTATTTTTGGATAGATGATATGCCAGAAAGGGAGTCGGGATGTGAAAAAAGGAATTTTGAACAATTTTTAATGTTGCTTATGAAATAGATTTTTGATTACTCTGATTTGCCTTTAATATTTGAACAATATTACTGCATGTTGTTAATCCAAATGTTCATTTTCCAAACTAGTAGGCAAAATCAGAAAAGAGAATATTTTTATGATGGCTGTTATAAAATAACAGAGAAAAGATAGCTCTATTTCAACTTTATTTTTTCCTGAAGTTCTATACTGGTGTTCACAGCAGGTGAGATGATGCCCCCAGACTTTCAAATGTTTCTTTAGCTTTGCAAAAAGACTACTATGAAGTATTAGGTGCCTTTGAATGGATATAGTAGATTTTAGCACCTTGAATTTAACCAATTTCTTTCATTTAATCTTAAGTGAAAAATAACAAGTCAAGGTAAGTCAGAGATGATGCAATATTTAATTTTAAAACATAACACTAGCAAATGTGTTATGCAATATGCCTGGCTATGAGGAATTTTATTTTGTCTGGGAGTGTCCAGACTTGGAAAATACAGCAATTCTTTCTCATAAAAAGGATGCAATATATTTAAGGGACACCATGACTAGGCAACAACGCAAGCGCAAACACTTTAATGAGCTTGAGGGCCTCTTCATATGTCAGGATTGTGTCAGACAGGGGTAACACATAGAATGACACAAAAATAGGTGGTATGTATTTTACCACATGATCTGCTCAGGGAATATAAGCATCATTCTACACATGTTGCCATTGATACTCAATATCTTGCTTTGAACAGAAAAACAACTCACCACCCCTGACACCATGAGCCATTGCAGCAACTACTAAGGAGGCCTAGGCTATGGCTGTGGAGGATTTGGTGGCCTGGACTGTGGATATGGCTGGGGATGGGACAGCTTCCCCAGACTGGGCTATGGCTGTGGCTGGAGGGGCCACGGATATGGCTGCTGCTGCCCTCTGTGCTACAGTGGATGTGGATTCTCTGGCTTCAACTAAACTGCTGTGCCAGTAACCCAACATCTAAAATTATAAGGGACTTCCCAAAAGTGAGTTCAGTGTCTGAACATTCAATATCATGCTGGGTTTATTTCCACAAAAGTACTTAACTTCTCAGAATTTTGGAGTTTTCAATATATTCCTACATCTTCATCATAACTCTAGAATCCTCTTCTTTTGCTTTTATACCTATTTAGATTATCTGTTCCCCTTCTAATAAAATGTTAACTTTGAAAACAAAATATGGTTTTTGTTTTGTTCATGGAACTCAGTTGTGTGGAAGTGATACACTCTTTTTATTTTTAGCCCTATAGGACACATCCACAGATTTTAGAACTATTACCTGATTAAGTATGAAGTGATAGAGCCACACAATAGTTATTTTACCTGCTCTGTACACTGAGACTCTAAAAGACCCAGATGAGATTGACTGAAGGGACAATTCTACTCAATTGTCAATAAGGGAAGCAATCTCTCTGGCTTAGAATTATTTTTTTTCATATACCTCACAAATATGCATACGACTAGTTGTAAAAACTAATAATTCTAGACCGAAATGAAAAAAAAGTTTCAATTGGTTAGTAATTTAATATTTTTCAATTTTTTGCTTTTATTTAGATAATGTTTAGATTTAAGTCAACAAAAAGCAATGGCACTTTAATATATCTATGTATTTATTTATCAAATTTATGTGTTTTATATAAGTTGAATCACATTTTTCAATTCAGTACAATGCATAATAAATCTTTTCATTTATTCAAAATTTATTTGGCTTTTTTTATTTTAAGCACAATCAAATGATAATAGATCAAACCTTATCCCTAGTCTAATTATAAAGTAAACCACCTTTCCAAGAATTTTTGAATTTGAATAATTTCATCCTGTGTATCATACTCTTCTGCACATTATTTCAAATATTTGACATTTGCATCAAGCAGCTGACCTTTAAGTCAGTAATGAATTGGGGTAAATTTTTTCCTGTGAGATCATTTTACTCAAAGCATTTTAACTAAAATTTTTTAGTTAGCTCTCTTATATTCTTATTGCATTTTCACGACTAGACATGGCATTCTTCTTTACCACCATTCTTATATTGAAGAAATTTCTCAGCCCAATAAGGGAAAGAAACAACCAGACATAATTTCAAACTAATTTAATTTTTAGCTTAAACTGATGCTAAACACAGCTGAACCCACAGAGCCTTCTTATAGATCTGAATTTTCCCTGATAAAAATTGGCAGGAGGGGACATTTTATTGATGAAATAAGAAAAAAGATATAAGGAAATATGAATGTTTTTTCCTAAAATCAAATGATATATTCAGGTAACAGTATAAAATTAAGATATTTTATTCAAACGTGTCAAAATAGGTAAAATATGTTTGATTCAATTAAATAGTAGTGTCATAAACTTGCCAAAACCAGACATTAAATGGCAGCAGGGCCATGCCTCTTATCTTGCAGGTAAAAAAATACACAGACACAGACACAGACACACACACCCCTCAGAAAAGTAATTGGCTTTTGTAGAATTATGTAAGCACTGGTAACAGAATCAGGATCAAGGCCAACGTTTTCTGAAACTAGGTGCAACAGTGTAACCTCCTTTGCTCTGTATATTCTCCCTTCATGGAAGTGTCCATGAACACAGGTGTATTTATGAGGATGTGAAAGATTACATTTCTTAAGTAGAAAAAGCATTTCTATAACATTTTGTTGTTATGACATAGAGAATTAAAAACTTACTTTCAATATTAGTTTTATCCAGGTTTCACCTATATGTATACACATCTCTATCATCTCTATCTCTATCATCTCTATCATCTCTATCTCTATCATCTCTCTCTATCATCTCTATCTCTATCATCTCTATCTCTATCATCTCTCTCTATCATCTCTATCATCTCTATCTCTATCATCTCTATCATCTCTTCTCTATCAACTCTATCATCTCTCTCTATCATTTCTATCTCTATCATCTCTATCTCTACCATCTCTCTCTCTATCATCCTATCATCTCATCTCTATCATCTCTCTCTCTATCATCTCTATCACCTCTCTCTATCATCTCTCTCTATCATCTCTCTATCATCTCTATCTCTATCATCTCATCTCTCATCTCATCTCTATCATCTCTATCATCTCTATCTCTATCATCTCTATCTCTATTATCTCTATCATCTCATCTCTATCATATCTATCTTCTCTATCTCTATCATCTCTATCTCTATCTCTATCTCTATCTCTATCTCTATCTCTATCTATCTATCAAAAGTCTTTCTTCAAAGGCACAGACTTATTCAGTCTACCTAAAAATAACTTTGCTTGGCCATCAGTTATCACCCAGCTTTTTAGTCAATCCAATCTGGGTGTTGTAGACTCTCAGTGTACATAGCAAATGAGATACAGTTGTATAGCTCCATTGTTTCACACTTGATCAAGTAATAGTTCCACAGTCTATAAACATGCCCTATAGGGCAAAAAACAAAACAAAACAAAACAAAAACAAAAACAAAGCAAAAACACAGCCATCCATGTCATTAGATTGAGAAACACTGTCTATGACACACGTGAAGGAAAAATATTTTGAATTTATAACAGAAGTGCCCTTAACTTCCAAATAAAAGCTATAATCTGACCAATGGAAGAATATATTTTCGACATTTTGTACAACAATACAGGATCTGAGTTTCACATCAAGTCATTGTCTTGTTGTAGAAAGTTCCCGAAAACAGAATGACAAAGAATTGTCTAAGTTTTTGAGGCCACTGAATTAAGAGAAAAACAGACAAAAACTCTAAAGACATATACATTTCCCAGTTTTCAAAGATAATTCATATCCAAAGGATATTACCATTTTTCCATTTTTTAACTCAGGGAAAAGAAAAACAATAAAAAATATTTAGTTCATATATTTGACAGTATTCACAATTATTTTATTTTATTTTATTATGTTATGTTAATCACCATACATTACATCATTAGTTTTTGATGTAGTGTTCCATGATTCATTGTTTGTGTGTAACACCCAGTGCTCCATTCAGTACATGCCCTCTTTAATACCCATCACCAGGCTAACCCATTCCCCCACCCCCCCTCCCCTCTGGAACCCTCAGTTTGTTTCTGAGAGTCTATAGTCTCTCATGGTTCGTCTCCCCCGCCGATTCTTCCCCTTCGTTTTTCCCTTCCTACTATATTCTCTCTTTTTTTAACATATAATGTATTATTTGTTTTTAATCATATACCACTTTTCTTCTTTGAAAATACATAAATAAGGGTACATTTCACCGTTGAACTTTTTTAAAAATTTGCAAAATATATTGATTTTTATCTCATATGGACATAGTTATTTGCATCAGAAATATGAACATAAATTAGTCATCACAGTCAAACAATCTAGCAGATTTACTCAAAATCTTAAACTTGTTAGATTTATTTGTGGGATTCTTAAACTTGTTAGCTTTATTTGTGATTGACTTCAAAATGACTCCTTGAGAATTAAAAATTTTTCCAACTTTTTTTCACAGTGAAAAGTAGAAATGGAATAAATTTTGATTAAAAGGAAAAAGGATTTAACAGCCAAGGCAAATACTGGGTTAAATATTCCTTTAAAACTTGAAAGCCATTTTAATCCATATTCCATCTTCGAGAATTACTACAAGTTATGGCAGGTAAAATTCACTCTTAATTAATTCAACAAATATTTTTGTTTGTAAGAACAATGAACAAATCCAGTTGGGAGAATGAATTATCAAAAATGTTATTGGGGTGCCTGGGTGGCACAGTTAAGTGTCTGCCTTCAGCCCAAGTCATGATCCCAGGGTTCTGGGATGATCCCTGCTTTGGGCTCCCTACTCAGTGGGGAGTATTCTTCTCTCTCTTCCTCTGCCCCTCCCCCTGCTCATGCTCTCTCTCATTTGTTCTCTCTTTCTCTCAAATAAATAAATAAGATATTTAAAAAATGTTACAAAAACACTAAGTCAGGAAGTTATATGCACTGCATGTTCACTGCAGCATTATTTACAGTAGTCAACATATGTAAGCAACCTGTGTCCATCGACAGACAAATGGATAAAGAAAGAATAACACACACACATGCATGTGCATATAGAATGGAATATTATTTATCCATAAAAAAGAAGGGAATCTTGCCATTTACAAAAACATGGATGGACCTTGAGGACATTTGCTAAAGTGAAGTAAGTCAGAGAAAGACATACACCGTATGATCTCACATATATGTGGAATCTAAAAAAACAAAAACCAAAAACTGAGCTCATAGATACAGAAAACAGATTGGTGGTTGCTAGAAGCAGGGGATGGGGATGGAGTAGGAAAAATGGGTGAAGGGGGTCAAAAGGTATAAACCAGTTAAAAAATAAATAAGTCATAAAGATGTAATATACAGCACAGTGACTATAGCTAATACTACTGTATTCCATTTTTTTAAAGTTTTTATTTAAATTCAGGTTAGTTAACACACAGTGTAATATTAGTTTCAGGTGTACAATGTAGTGATTGAACACTTCCATGTATCAGTCAGTGTTCACCACAAGTGCACTTCTCAATACCTATCATCTATTTTTTTATTTAAATTCAATTAGCCAACATATAGTACATCACTGGTTTTTGATATAATGTTCAATAATTTATCAGTTCAGTATTGCATATTTGAAAATCTCTAAGAGAGTAGATTTTTTTTTAAGATTTTATTTATTTATTTGACAGATAGAGAGGGAACACAAGTAGGCGGAGTGGGAGAAGGAGAAGCAAGCTTCCCGCTGAGCATGGAGCCTGATGCGGGGCTTGATCCCAGTACTCTGAGATCATGACCTGAGCTGAAGGCAGCCACTTAACTGACTGAGCCACTTAGGCACCCCATAAAAGAGTAGATCTTAAAGGTTCTCATCACAAGAAAAAAATTGTAACTGTCTATGGTGATGGATGTTATCTAGACTTATGGTGGTGATCATTTCACAATACATACAAATATTGAATCGTTATGTTGTACACCTGAAATATGAATAATATTATATGTCAATTATATTTCAATAAATAAAATGTTACTTACACATTTCAAAACAAAACAATACAATACAACAATAACAAAACAAAACTTCTGTAACATGTCTAAGGTCCTGTAAAGTAAACATGCTGTTAAAGACCCAAGTCCAAGATATGATCACACTCCACTGGGGTTTAAACTTTGGGTTTGGTTTACTGTCTTCATAGAGTGAGCTGAGCAGACTGTGAGCACTGGCTTCCTTGTTTCCTGACTCAGTCATTTCATGACTGCACATTCATTCTTGGAGATTTTCAAGGCATCAGGATTTTAAGAGACTCTGTTAAAAATATTACATGATTTTAAGAGTATATATTAAAATAAACTAAAGCCTTATTAAATAAGTAATAGCGTACAAAAAAATGTTTGCTGATTGCCTGAGAGAAAATAAAGGGCTGGGACACACAGAATTGGTAAAGAAAACATAAGAACAAAGATACTATGATGAAATTAGGGATATGAATAGAGAGTTGAACTACTGAGTGGAAAAAATGCATAAGAACAAAAGACCTAGCTAGTGCAAGTATGTATTGGGGATGAATGTAGAATGAGATTTAAAGAGAGGTTTGATAAGAGATATGACATATGGATTATGAAGAAAAGTAAAGAAGAAAAAAAATAACTGTAAAGCATAAAGCCAAGGTCATCTGCATTTTTAGCTAATACTTTGGGGATGGCCTGGTCTGGAAAAATGAATAATGTGTAAAGAGAATATTTTTGAAGAGCTTACAGATTGATTATAGAAGTGAGTTTGGTCTCTCAGTTTCTGAAATAAATTTTACTATGTTGATTAAACAAAAGGATGTTTACAAGCTGATGTATAAAGTCAAAATAGTTTTCTTTTGTGTGTGTGTGTTTGTGTGTGTATTCAACTTGAGAAATAAATTTGACATTTGGAGAATTTGATAGATTTAAGAATTTTAAATGTGATCAGTATATTTTAATCTAGATGGAAGTAAGATACAAGTACCCGGAGAATTATATGAAAATGGGAAATGAGAAAATACTTAATGAGAAAACTACCATCGAATATGAATGATGCAATATGTTTAGTGATGAAGAATTCTATGTAAGGAATTTTTATTTTGTGACTTTGAAGACAGATTTCTTTTCTCATTAAAACAGAAAGAATGTAATGAGTTCAAGGGTGTTCTAACGAGGCAGCTAAGCAAGCTCAGAAATTTTAATGAGTGTGAACCTCTCCTTGTGTCAGCAAACAGATTAATGAGTTGCCTCAAGTGAATGAGTAATTTGGAATGATACAAAGGAATGGCCCCATGTTTTATCGCACTTTCTGCTCAGAGGATATAAGCACAGCTGTATGACATTCACACTCAGGATTTTGCTTTGAACAGCAAACCAACTCACCATCCCTGACACCATGATTTACTATGGCAGCTACTATGGAAGCCTGGGCTTTGGTTGTGGGGGATTCTGTGGTCTGGGCTGTGACTGTGGCTGGAGATGTGGCAACTTTCACAGACCGGGCTGGGGCTAGGGAAGCCACAGATACGGTTGCCACCACCCATCATGCTATGGAGGATATGGATTCTCTAGCATCTACTAAAGTACTGCTATAATAACCCAAAATCTGTTACCATGAGCGGATTTGCCATAACATTCTTCAGTCAATGCAGTGGGATTACCCTAGGCTTATTTGCCAAGAGAAATCTAAGAATTTAAGAGAATTTATTATTTTAAGGTATCTGCATTATGTCCTCTGGCATCCCGAGTTTGGGCACTAACAGATGATTTATGTTGAATGCCAATAAATGACCTAACTTGAAAAAGAAAATACGGTTTTGGGGAGGTTTGATTAATTCAGTTATATGCACATACTTATATGTAAGTGTTACTATTTACAATTAGAAATACAGAATACACAATTACATATGTGTGTGTACATATTAATGTATAAAAAAGAACTCTGGTTTGAAAATTAGTAATTTGGAACAATAGAATGTTACTTTTCTTCTTTATTTTAGTTATATAACTTTCAGAATTGAATTTAGCAGCAAAAAATCAACTATGGAGTTTTAAGTCTTCCTACGTTTTAAAAAATATAGTTGTTTTACATATTTCATATTTATCTATTTCTATTTCTTAATGGAGTTCAAAATTTGCAACTAATCTTCCACCTCTATTGTCTCCCTTTATTTTGTTTTATAAAAACAGGTGGTGTTACATCTACATATTTGTAGTTGCTAGACAACCACATCCTTACAACTACAATCAGAGCAAACTTTCCACAAATCTCATAATCCATATTGCTAAATTTTCATAGAAAATAAGCTGTTTTCCTGTGAATCTTTGAAATATATATTATCTTCCATTATTCATAGTCTGTTTTCATCTATTTATTATGCACATAAAATAAGACAGACATAAAAGTTATTGTTAACCTGGATAATCAAATGTGAACTGGAGTCATTCATCTCCCTCATCATCATCCTTGTCACACTGAAGTATCTGTAATCCAGTAAGAATAATATACAAACAGAAATATCATTGTGAAGCAAAATGTTGTATGGTTTCAACTAACCAAAAATACCATTCAATAATTAAAAAAAAATTAGACCCCATTCATCCCTTCAAGAATGACTATTTTATCGACAGGACAGTAGTCCCCCCCTTATCAGTGGTTTTATTTTCTGTGGTTTCAGTTACCTGAGGTCAGCCATAGGTGAGAAGCAAATGATCCTCCTTCAGGAATGTTGTCAGAAGATCAAAAGCAGCTTCACGCTACCTCACAATGCCTATGTCACTCACCTCATGTCATCTCACTTTGTAAACATTTTATTATCTCAAGAAGAAGGATGAGTACAATAAAGGTATTTTGACAGAGAGAGCACATTCACATCACTTTTATTACAGTATATTGTTACAGTTGTTCTACTTAATTATTAGTTATTATTGTTAATCTTTTCTGTGCCTAATTTATAAGTTAAACTTTATCACGGGGATGTATGTATAGGAGCAAACATGGCGTACATAGAGTTCGGTACTATCTGTGGTTTCAGGCATCCACTGAGAATCTTGGGACATATCCCCTGTGAATAAGGGGGGAATACCATATAAGAAATAAGGAATAAAATAGGTAAAATATCAGAATTTCTAAATTTTTCCTAAAACTGAATGGCATCTTCAGGTAATGGTATGAATCTATTGATATTTGCTATAAGCTGGGCCAATGTAATAAAAAAAGGACAAAATGAAATCACAGAATTAAAGATCTGAAAGGGACAATAAACTCTGTAATGTTGTCCCATAGTCTTGCAGGCAGGGAACCTCAGAATAAGCCATTTTAAGACTAGAGTATTCGATTATACTATGCTGCCTCTCTCTTTATCTATTTTCTCCTTGAACGTTGTCACATAAACCATTTTGAAAGTTCTGGTGATGCTTATAAGGAAAGCTTAGATGCAGCAAGATGGCGGCGGTCTCAATGTCAGAGGGGCTGAGGCAAATGTTGTGGGAGAAAAGAGCAGTGGCTGTAGCTGCCATTTCTGTTTCCAGGGTTCCTATCAGGTGGTTAAGCACTTCCACATGGAGGCTGGCACAGGACCAAGCTTGGGACACGCAACTCATAACAGTTGATGAAAAATTGGTTATCACTACTTTGGTGTTCCAGAAGAGCATATCAAAACTAGAAAAGTCAGGATCTTTGTTCCTGCTCGCAATAACATGCAGTCTGGAATAAATAACACAAAGAAATGGAAGATGGAGTTTGATACCAGGAAGCGATGGGAAAATCCTTTGATGGGTTGGGCATCAACAGCTGATCCCTTGTCCAACATGGTTCTAACCTTCAGTACTAAAGAAGATGCAGCTGCCTTTGCAGAAAAAAATGGGTGGAGCTATGACATTGAAGATGGGAAGTTTCCAAAACCCAAGTCCAAGTCTTATGGTGCAAATTTTTTCTTGGAACAAAAGAACAAGAGTATCCACAAAATAGGTTGGCACTGACTATATCTCTGCACTTGACAGTGAATAAAGTCAGCTGTGCAGTATTTATAGTCCATGTATAATACATCTCTTAATTTCCTAATAAATTTGACCTTTAACCACAACAAAAAGCTGATTTTTATGGAGATTGATCCCTTTACTTAGATTAAGACCTATGTTTCTTTAACATTTTTATTGTTCTGATATAGAGAACTGCACCTGTCAATTTGTAGGTTATCTGCCTTTGGATATAATTAAATAATGAGCAATGTTAAACTTGCTCATGTTAAATTCAACTTTAGGTAACAAAACAAATGAAAAAGACCCATGATGACCTCTTCTTTCAGTCTGTGCCATCTAGGGGTTGTATGGGCTGAGCAAGGGAAGTAGGGCCAAGTCATTTACCCTATTGAAGGATCACACTGTGGAGTTTGATCCTTTCATTTGGTTAGTATCTCCAAGGACAGGCACTTTGGGCCTGACAAGCAGTAATCAATATAATTATTACTGCTGTTGACATTCTTAGTATAATCAATATTATCATAATTTTGTTTTGTTTAGATTATATGAATCTGCATCTAAGGTGAGAGAAAATGTTTGGAATTTATAACAAAAGACTTCTTCACTGCTAGGGAAAATGTAAGAACATTTTTCACTCCTCCATCCATCAGCATCAATAGCAACTTGGGTCATGAGTGAAAACTTAAAAAAATAATAATAACAATGATCCACATTTGCCTTTGATCCACTAAATGGGCAGAAAAATAATAACCCCGAAAGAAATTTCCAATGTAAAATTTTCACTTATGCATATGGGAAAAAACATTTGTTTTGTATTTTTCAAATTCTTTTTTTTTGTTTACAATGGATGGACATTTATAAGTGATGAATACCAAAGTCATGTGTTTTCTTCTTTGAAAACACATTTAGTGTTTATTGCTAGTGAAATTTTTCATTTGTGTCCCATATTGTTTCCATCTATAAAGCAGAGATAGTCTTAGACGTTAAAAAAATAATTAAAAGCCTTTAATCATAGTTACATGCTCTGACAGAGCTACACAAAGAGACTATGGAATCCTTAATGCTATGCAATTTATTCATACTTCTAAATGATTCATTAAAAATGAAAATATTCATTCTATCAATTGGCTGATTTCTGAAATGAGGAATAAAAATGGAATGGATTTGGGTTAGAATAGCATGGAGATTAAAGGCTAATATTGGGGTTAGTGCCACTCTGAAACCAGAAAGCCTGTTGGAACTCATGTCAGCCATAAAACATTTCCTAGAACAGCAGATCAGTTGCTTAGGTTATGATATGCATTGTCCTTGCTTTAAAAAAAATATTGAGTGCCAACTAAATGCTAGGTTTCGTTTAGATACTAGGTCAGGTCAGTGAACAGACCCATCCAAAAACGATGTCATATTACTTAGAAATCTCAACAAAATCTTAGCAAAATGGTTATTGTCATAGAAAACAAGTTTCTTGAGTCCCAAGTGTCAAGGGATGGGCACATTTGCATAGAGCTTTAGGTATCAATGATTAACTCTCTGGGCTGAGGTGAGGAACTCTGTGAATATCAGGCCAACTGCTTCCAAAGAGTGCTTCTTTATTTCTTGTCCTTCTTTATTTTCTTATTTTTTTATTATTATTTTAAAATTTTTATTTACTTATTTGAGAGAGAGAGAGAGCACAAGTGGAGGGGTGGGAGAGGCAGAGGGAGAGGGAGAGGCAGACTCCCTACTGAGCGGGGACCCCCCCCCCACACCTCCAACATAAGGCTCAATCCCAGGACCCTGAGATCATGAACTGAGCTGAAGGCAGACGCCCAACCAACTTAGCTCCCCAGGCACCCTTCTTGTCCTTTTTTAAAAGTATGCTACACATGAAGGAAATTTCTTACATCTTCTAGGTTGTACAAGGTCTTTTAAAATTTAAGATGATTTTAGGAGTTTTAACAACATTGTCAATATCTTAGAAAGGTTTTGTTGATATCTTAGGAAAGACAAGCTAGAAATTACCTACAGACAAAAAATGGGCACAGACTAAGCAAAGAGAAGACAGGGGCAGATATATAATATTGACTCTGGAGATCTAGGTAGAAGGATGCTGTGTTCTTTTAAATATAGACTTAGAGCCAAAACCATTTTTCTCACTTCACACTCATACCTGGATGCAGCAATGAATCATGGAGGAAGGAAGTTGGGTGATGTTTGGCGTAAGATTTGAAGAAGATCTAAGATACATGGATAAATGATGAAGGGCAGAGAAAGAGGGGGACATGGTGTAGGGGGGCAAATATAATCTGCATTTGTGGTAGCAGAGAGACTAGAACATATTCTGGAGAAAGGGCCCAGGATATTAAAAAAAAAATGTACTGTGGGAAGACTTCCCACAAGATGGATTTTTGATCACTGTGATAGTCTTTCCACTAGTGATTCCAATTCTGCTATGTATTTAAACCGAACAAGTATGCTGGCATTTAAAGCCAAAAATAAAACTATTAGTTGTACATTGCCAAAATTTTAAAACTCTAGAAATCAGGTGAGCTTTTGTGGTTGTTTTCTGGTATACATGGCAAGTGAACCAAATCTGTCTTGACATAAAGTGTTCTTTTATATTCTAAAGAGAGGTGCATCATTTGCTTCTCATGATACAAAATACATGTGCCTTTTAAAGAAATTGGTAAACTTAAGAGCCTTGATCTTAATTATTTTTTGCTATTTTGTAGAACCAATTACAGTAACTCTCAAATGCTGGTGATGAGAAGATATTTAATTAGAAATTCAACAATATTTAATGTAACTGATGTCAAGTGACTGGCAATCACGTATTCTATTTAGGCTTTGGTATGTCAATACTTTGAAGAAATAGCAATTCATTCCAAGAAGATTATAGCAGCAAGCTCTGCTCTACATCCTATGTAGCCAAGCAGGTGCAGACATTCTTTTTTGTTTAAAGATTTTTTTTTTTTAAAGATTTCATTTATTTGACAGAGAGAGAGACAACGAGATAGCGAACACAAGCAGGGGGAGTAGGAGAGGGAGAAGCAGGCTTCCTGCTGAACAGGGAGCCCGACGCCAGGCTCGATCCCAGGACCCTGGGACCATGACCTGAGCTGAAGGCAGATGCCTAACATTCTTTATGCCTGTGGTCGGGGGTCCACAGATTAATAAGATGTGTCAGGCAAATATAATTCATGGAATGACACCAAAGGAAAGGCATATGTTTTGTCACATTTTCTGATCAGAGTACATAAGCCTCCTTGTAAAGATATCGACATTCACACTCTGACTCTTGCATTGAACCGCAAACCAACTCACCACCCTTGACACCATGAGCTACTACTACGGCAACTACTACGGAGGCCTGGGCTATGGCTGTGGAGGCTTCAGTGGCCTGGGCTGTGGCAGTGGCTCGGGATGTGGCAGCTTCCCCACACGGCTGGGGCTGGGGCTGGGGAGCCCGAAGATATGACAGCTGCTGCCCACTGTGCTATGGAGGATATGGATTCTCTACCTTCTACTAAAAGTATTTTTGAAATTGGATGCAAAGGGAAAGCCTCCAAATTTATTTGGTCCTATTTTTGTACTTTGACTCCCAAAACATCTATCTTATATTCTCCAGGACCAACTGATAGCTATTTATCAATGGTTAAACTGCTTCTACAAATATTTGATGCTTTTTACCTCCAGAACCCATCATCTTTTTTTTTTTTAAAGATTTTATTTATTTATTTGACAGAGAGAGAGAGCACAAGCAGGGAGTGCGGCAGGCAGAGGGAGAAGGAAAAGCAGGCTCCCCACGGAGCAGGGAGCAGGGAGCCAGACACGGGGCTCATTCTCAGGACCCCAGGATCATGACCTGAGCCGAAGGCAGATGCTTAACTGACTGAGCCACCCGGGAGCCCCTAGGACCCATCACTTTAAGTGAATATTCAATATGTAAAACTGTCCTAGTTTGCTCTCCTCAGTTTAGTTTACTTCTCTTGCCACCATTACCAAAATGTTATCTTTCTAGATCTTAAAGAAAATTTGTATTTTGCTTTTGTCCAATAAAATGATTTCTCAAAATCTAAATACTCTGGTTTTGTTTGATGTTTTAATTTTTATTATTTTAACATCTTTTGCAACTAATATAAAAAATTGGCTTATGAAGCAGTAAGTTCTGTGGCTATTGATATGTAGAGTATGATACAACAGTTTCTAGTTCACCACATTATGCAAGCTTGAGAACACATAGGGAGTAATACTAACAGTTAATGAAAATGATTTGCCCTGTCTGCTACATTATATATATATATATATATATATACATATATATATATATATATGTATGTATGTATGTATCAGTCCTCTCAAATGTCCCTTAAGTGTTCCTGGAACAGGGCACCTGGGTGGCTCAGTTAAGTATCTGCCTTAGGCTCAGTTCATGGTCTCGGGGTCCTGGGATCAAGTCCCGCATTGGGCTTCCTGCTCAGCGGGGAGCCTGCTTCTCCCTCTCCCACTCCCCTTGCTGTGCTCTCTCTCTCTGTCAAATAAATAAATAAAATCTTTTAAAAAAAAAAGTGTTCCTGGAACTACTAAGGAGTGTGTCATTCTCATATTTCCATTCAAGTACATGTTTCTGTGTGACTTTGCTACCAGCTAAATATTTTCTTTCTTTTTAAGGCTTTGTTTTAGTTTCACAGCATAATCAAGAGGAAGGTACTGAGCGTTCCTACATTCCCTCTGCTCCCACACCTGCACAACATCCCCCAATATCAATATGCCCTATCAGACTGGTACATTGGTTATAGCTAATAAATCTGCATTGACACATTATCATCACCTAGCCCACACATTAGGGTCAATTCTTGGTGTAGTACATTCTATAGGTTTGGACAAATATACAATGACATGAATCTATCATTATAATATTATACAGAACATTTTTACTGTTCTAAATATCTTCTTTTTTAAAGTTTTTACTTAAATTTCAGTTAGTTACTGTGATTTGTAATACTAGTTTCAGGTGTACAATGTAGTGATTCATCACATTAAGTGTAATCCTTAATCCCTAAATATCTCTTATGGTCTTTCTATCCATCCCTTCCCTTGCCGAATGTCTTCTTAGTACCACTGGTCTGGCCAGACATGCCTTTGCTTTCCTATAAACTTTGTCTTTGAGCAGGGGAGGAGTTTGGAAAGCATCATTCATTTCCTGAGCAGGAACTATACTTCTATAGTTGGCATCTACTGAGGGCTATCGTCCCATATAAGGCCATGGTGCACTGGAACTCAATGCTACAGAGTTCTATGGAAAACAAAGGTGTATGGGGTGTTCTTTTCTGATTTCTTTTTACACTCTGTTAGAAGGCTCATAATATTCTATAGATCTTCTTATGAATAAACAGTGGTACAAAGTCAAACCTCAGGCACATACCAGTTGCTTTACTGATAAGAATCTCCCATGGCTGGAAACTCTGGCCTCATTGCTCAGTCAGAGTCAAACAACCTGGCTTTTTCTTTTTTCAGAATTTACTCTCTCCCAAAAAAATTCCTCAATCTCTCATGAGGAACTTTCTTTTAGGCTTATCCCATCAGTTCACCCTTTGGAACAAGCCTCTTGGAACATCAACAGTGAGCACAGATTGAATTCTCTTTTAGAAGGTTTCTTAACCAACTTTTAAAGTGACCAGAACAGCCTGTTTCACCAGTTTGTCTGACATGATTGGACATGTCTGAATCCACTCAAATTCATACTTGGATCCATATGACTTATGTCTTGAGAAATTCTTTTTATCCTTCTGTAACTGAAAGGAAAAACATTACTGGAAGAACAATTTGCCACAGCAAGAATGGTTAACTTTTTACCTGCACTGCAGTTTAGATTTTAAATCAGAAAACCAAACAAGAAATAAGAGAAAAAAAATGAAAGAGAAGAATTCATAGAACAGGCCTGCCTGGTGACTTACATAGAATATGCCTTCCATATTTTTGTGAGGTTGACATGAGAACAAGAGTGGTGATTACCTGCCCAAGTGCTAATAAACTGGAAGGTGTCAATTCAAAGGTTCTCCAAAAGATCCCTTCTGCATTCATTTAATCTCGCTAGTAATGCATAAAGCTTAGTATGTTCGTACATAAAGCTTAGTGTGTTCTAAATCCCTATGATAAAATAGAATTCTTCAGGTCATTAGTTTTTGTTCTAACCAAACAGTACAGTGCAATGATCCCTGTAGATTAATGATAATGATAACTGTAGCTATTTTTCTATGCGATTTGTAACTTTGGTTGTTCATTTTCCACTGTCTAAAATGTAACAATATGCGAACTAGTTTGCACACTTACATGTGCTCTATAAGAGGTGTAAGTACATATAAAGTTTGCCCTGACAAACGTATATAAGGAATTACAGGCCTTTTAAAAGAACCATTACTTGGAATACAGAGTATGTGATTGTTCAACATAATTACCTCTGGACAGACAGTACACTGTACTGAATATGACCTTGCATATCATGCATATTAGATTTAAATGTTGCCCTTATTTGAAGGTCTTTTTTATTTTTGATCTGCACTGTCCAGATGCTATTAAATTTGATTTGGGGCCAAACATAATTAGTGATTCTCCTGAATGTCATGGCTTTTAGAAGCATATTGCAAAAGCTATGTTGATGTTCTTGGTTACACTCTTGGACACTTGGAAGCTGGGAACATGAAACGCGTTTCTAAATTGCAGTCACTAAATAGTTCTGTTGGGAGAAATTTTGTTTATATCTCTTACATCAGTAAGATGTTACATTCTTCTGAATGTAAGTAGGGGGAAAATATCCTGATTAAAGATAAAGGTCCTAATTTTGAAGAAGGCATGACAGCGTTAGGTGAACCGCTTGTGGGCTAAGGAATAGAGATTACATAATTTAGGATCCGGGATTAATGTTAAAGGATAGAGTGAGAGGGAGAATAATTTCTTGAAACCCAGATGCAAAAAGTAAAATGTATTACCTCCACTGAAAATAGTTTTAGAGACATAATAATCATAATCACATCTCATTACTGACTTCAAATTGGTTATAGGCAATCTAATGGTAAAAATCAATATAAAAACTCTTTAACCAATAAAAGTTGCTCTATTGGGGCGCCTGGGTGGCTCAGTTGGTTAAGCGACTGCCTTCGGCTCAGGTCATGATCCTGGAGTCCCGGGATCGAGTCCCGCATCGGGCTCCCTGCTCAGCAGGGAGTCTGCTTCTCCCTCTGACCCTCTTCCCTCTCGTGCTCTCTGTCTCTCATTCTCTCTGTCTCTCAGATGAATAAATAAAATCTTTAAAAAAAAAAAAGTTGCTCTATTAATAGGAAAGGGCAGTTTAGTAGATATTTTATCATATATCTGAATAGAATAAAAACTTAATATAACCGATTGATTTTCCAAGTCTGAATAAAAGGTTTTTTTTTTATGTTTATATTCAACAAATAAAATTGCTGGTCTCCAAAACGTGGAGGACTAGGGTGAAGCTATGCATCGATCTATGGCTCTAGCTATGAACTTGGAGATTTTGAGGCTTAATATTGTTATAGATTTAGTTATGTTTCTGCCAAGCACGTTGTTATGGGCTATAGGAACCATCTAGGTTTTATAGTTCAGTTGGTTGACAGTGGCACCATGATCCATACAGCCACTCAAGTCAGAATTTGTGGAGGCTTCCTATATCTCTTCTCTCATCTCTGCAAGCGACTGGTAACTGCTGTCCTACCTCCTTAATGTACGTATTTCATTTTACTCATTTTCTAAAGTCCATGGTCATCATTTGTCCCTAGGACTGTGGTTATACCTTCTCATCTATTGGTTTCCAAGATGCAAAGCCTCCCTTCACCTTTTAGTCCCTTTATTAAAAGCCCTTTGTTTAAAATGTCTCTTTATGTTGTCTTGGGATGGCACGTAAATCTATTATGAAGAAAACATGCAGCTCTCAGTGTGCTGGAATGGAAGGAAATCTAAGACAATTCAGTTAAAAATCAATTTGCAAAAAAGCATGGACCAGAGAACTGGTCCATCAGACATATAGTTCAGTAAACATTAGCTATATTAATATGTGTTATTTCCTAAATAACCCATAATCGTTCTCAACTTATTTGCCTTTATCCTAGCTCCTGCATCACCTCAGGTGGTATGCTCTTCACTTTGCATCATGAATTCCTACTCATCTTTAAAAATCAACCTAATTTTTATCTCTGTTGGAATGTCTCCCCTAATTGCCCGAGATAACCTGGTAGCATCATTTATGATAGCATCATGTCACTTCCTGACTACCCTACTGACCTCTAGTCCTTTATATAGCCCTTTCCTCATAATACTTATCACCAGTGGGTGTATATACTGGCTTGTTTCCTCACATATTTTGTGTCTTCCCCAGGGAAAGCAAAATCTATAAGGGCAAGGACATTCTGTTTTATTCACTGCTGAATCCTCAGTGCCTAGAGCAATGCCTGATACACAAACAGTATTTCATAAAATATGTACTGAATAAATATGTGATAGTACCAGCCTATTAATTATATCTCTCTCTATATATATGCCAAATTATCCATTACATTAAGAGTCCTCTTATTATAATGATATGAACCTATTGATAAAAAAACACAAGCTTTTATTTTTATTTTAAACTTCATACTTTATTCATCATTTCCATAGATACATATGCTAGGCACTCTCCTTGGTACAAAGGTATAGCCACAAGCCAATGTCAATATAACTAATAATGATAACTTATATTCACTGTGTACTTACTTGGTCTGACATTATTACAACTAAACTTCAGAATTTAAGAGATAGTTATTGCTATTCCATTGGAATAGGTGAGAAAATTGTAATTTGGAGAGTTTAAATTACTTATTCTATATCATACGATAGTGAGTTTTGAGTTAAGAATAACCAATGATAAATTAAAAAATAGAGGGTTTTCAACCTCAGCACGAGCTTGTGTACCTGAGCACATGTAGTAAAGATGTTTATAAGAAAGCTACTTGCCAGGGCTCCTGGGTGGCTTAGTCGTTAAGCGTCTGCCTTCAACTCAGGTCGTGATCCCAGGGTCCTGGCATCGAGCCCTGCATCGGGCTCCCTGCTCGGCGGGAAGCCTGCTTCTCCCTCTCCCACTCCCCCTGCTTGTGTTCCCTCTCTCACTGTGTCTCTCTCTGTCAAACAAATAAATAAAATCCTAAAAAAAAAAAAAAAAAGAAAGAATGCTACTTGCTTGCTACCACAACATTGCTGCATAACAACCACAAACCTCAATGTTGTTTTTTTTTAATTTTATTTATTTATTTATTTGAGAGAGAGAGAATGAGAGAGAGAGAGAGCACATGAGAGGGGGAAGGGTCAGAGGGAGAAGCAGACTCCCTGCTGAGCAGGGATCCTGATGCGGGACTCGATCCTGAGACTCCAGGATCATGACCTGAGCCGAAAGCAGTCGCTTAACCAACTGAGCCACCCAGGCGCCCAAACCTCAATATTATATAACCATAAGTTTGATACTTATCCATCTGAGAGCTGGGTTCACTAACACAACTAGGGGTTGGCTGACTGTTTGTGTGGGGAAGTGGGTGACCTGGCTCTGCTCCACATGTCTCTTTTTCTCCAACGGATGACCAGATGTGTTCTCATGAAGATGGCAGGAGTATGACAGCAAAATAGACACCTGCAAAGATATTGGACACCTATACCCAGAATGGACACACTATTAATTCTGTCTCATGTTATTGGTCAAAGCACATTATATGGCTGAGCCAGGAAGCAGAGTGGGAGAACACTACAAAGTCATAAGGCAGAGTAAATGAGAGAGGGGCAATGTTTTGCCTTCTATCATAGACCCCACAATCTACCCTCTCCTTTGAGCAATTCTATTTCTTAGGTAATGTCATCTACTCAAAGCAATCCATGGTCTCCTCTCTGCAAGCTGATGACTCTCAAATATGTAACTCTAGTGTGTGGGGATGCCAGATAAAATGTAGGACAACCTGTGAAGTTTGAATTTCTGATAAACAACAAAAAAAATGTGTTTTAAAAAAATCACATGGAACATGTAGTAAAAAGAAGTCATTTTTCTGAAATTGAAATGTAATTGGCACTTTGTGTTTTCATTTGCACAATATGGTGTCCCTCCCAATCTGGCCTCTCTTCTGATGTTTTTCTGCTTGAAGAGTGTTTCCAAATGTGTATCTATATAGGCAACTGAAACTCAACATGTCCTGACCAATACATTATTCTCTCACACGTTACCCTTTCTGCCCCAGGCCTTCCATTTCAGCATTTCTACAACCTGGTACTCCAAGACTGAAAAATCAGTAATGAAAGTAATTCTCAATTTCCCTCCTCTCTTCATTCACTGATTATGAATTCTCTTTAATTCTCCATTTAAATCTTACTGAAAGAGGGTGTGCTTGGGTAAGTGTCAACTCTTGGTTTTGACTCAGGTCGTGATTCCACCTGGGGGCTCAGCTCAGAGTCTGCTTAAGATTCTCTCCCTCTCCCTCTCCCTCTCTGTCTGCCCCTCCCCCACCCATGCAAGCACACTCTCTCTCTCTCTCTCAAATAAATAAATACATTTAAAAAATAAAATAAAATAGATCTTGCTTGAAGAGGTCCCATCTTCTTCATCACCAGTTCTCCTTTCTTATTTCAAGTCCCTCCATAACATAATCCCAATATTCTCTCTTAAGTGTCATCCTAAATCCTTTTTTATCCCGTTCACATCTTAAGGGGCTATTCTTCTTCATGGCCATCTTATTGGTTAGAAACCCAAACTTCGAAGTCAGACTGCTTGGGTATCAATATCTATGTTGATTAACTCCAAGACCTTGGGCAATTTATTTTACTTCATTAAGTCTCACTTTTGTTATCTGCATATAGAAGATGATTTCATGGTTTTCCCTGTAATGTGGAGAGGATTAAATGAGCTAAGGTTCGTAAAGCACAGAGGAATGGCCAAGCCCAGATTAAACAATATTAGCTATAGCTATTATTTTTACCTTAATTCTTTTATCTCATTATAATACCTTTTTTTTCCCTGTATTTCATTCCATAGGAAACACCTCCTCATCCTGTAAGGACTAGAATATAAAAATTCCAGAGGAGGGGGAAAGCCTAGCCTCAATGATATTCTTTTCACCTATTTTCTTTTTTCCACAACAAACTTTATTATACAATGTGATGTTTGCTTATCTTTCTCCCCCTCTCAATAGTGAGCTTGTTCATTGAAAGCTGAATTTACTCAGCTTTAATGCATCTGCATTGAAATTCATTACAGACTCATGTAGTAAAATGTCTTACTTTCTTATTTCACTCCTGGCTATAATACTAGATGGTTATTAAACTTGATATGATCCTATTGTAAGTTGAGTTTCTTTCATGCTATATTTTTATGTAGAAATGGTAACTGAAATAATTTGCTAAAAAGTTTAAACAGCCCATATAGAACAGCGGATTGCTTCTGGGCAGACAGTAAATGCACAAGGCAATTACAATAAATTATTAGAACCTCCATTCCAACAGTCATTTGTACCATATGAAGACACCCAAACTCAAGTTCTCCCCACCAGTCTACTCCAAGGCTCTGTTCAGAGGTCCTAGCGCAGTGCTATTAAATTAACAAGGAAGTAATTAAAGGAAAGATACCAGGACTATATCATTGTCTTCACTGTGTACTTTTCTTCCAGAAATAGGACTGAAGAGAAAGACAATTTATCTGAGACGGTTCTTCATTGAAAGAGATGGAAATCATTTAAAAAAAATAAACTTTTTTTTAAAAAGATTTTATTTATTTATTTGAGAGAGAGAGAATGAGAGATAGAGAGCATAAGAGGGAAGAGGATCAGAGGGAGAAGCAGACTCCCTGCTGAGCAGGGAGCCCGATGCGGGACTCGATCCCTGGACTCCAGGATCATGACCTGAGCCGAAGGCAGTCGCTTAACTAACTGAGCCAACCAGGCCCCCTAAAAAAGAAACTTTGAGAATGTGGGTAAATCAAAGAACCTGTGGGTAAGTGGGGAGATGAAGTTGACAAGATATATAGGGCCCAGGGATATAGAGACTGCTGGAATAGCGACCAAGCTAACACTGCAGCAACGGTTTTGTTACGCTACCACTTCTTCCATTACCGTCACAGATGCTTTTAGCCACTACTGGACACCACAACTCTGGATGAATTTTGAATTATTCTTTTGTCTTTGTATCACTTCGTCTAAGATCCAAGACCAGGTGATATCCTAGTTCCTAATTCATGCATACAAGATATCACTATTAGGAATAGTAAAAGGAATTGTCTCGTCCTCCTCAGGGTCTGTATTGGGAATTACAACACTTCTTCATTCTGGAACAAAGCTTAGCTACTGAGTAACCCCTTCGCCCTCCCCAAAAAGCAATGTCAATGACACAGAGCTGAAATGAATCCACATTAGATGTTTTCTTCCATACCAGATTCAGCCCAGAAAATAAGTACATGGTCCTCTTAGCTCCTGTGATGGTTTGTTTTATGTGTCAGTTTGACCGGGCTATGGTACTCAGTGATTTATCAAACAGTAATCTAGGTGTCACTGTTTTTGTATGCTGGTCTTAGCCTACCAATAACCAATGTTATGGTTGGACAAGACTTTGCAGTTCTTATTAAGATTGTGAGATGCCCTTTAGCAA
Organism: Callorhinus ursinus; assembly: GCF_003265705.2. Taxonomy (NCBI): domain Eukaryota; kingdom Metazoa; phylum Chordata; class Mammalia; order Carnivora; family Otariidae; genus Callorhinus; species Callorhinus ursinus. Next base: position 6,619,226 of record NW_027397063.1, read on the forward strand.
TAACCATGGTGAAACTTTAAAAAAAATAAAGGAAATTTACTTATAAGATGTAGAAATTACACAACACATCTGGGACCACACAGTGAGGTCATTGGGGGGAGAGAAAGAGAAGGAGTAAGAGAGAGAGAGAAAGAACATGGGCCTGGGGTTCTGCTTTTATTAGGGTCAAGGGTGGGAGCCTAGGGTTTTGCTGTTGGTGAACTTAAAACATGAGAGAGAATTTAAAGCTAGGAAGAAAAAAAAAAACAAATGGCCCAAATGGTCAGTTACTGAAATCAAGTTATATATCTCTAAAACCAAGAAGCTGCAGTGTGGGGAGGTGGCCTGGAGATTTATCCGGTGTGTGGCTGGAGATGTGTTCATTAAGGATCACCATCTTTGAAGTGGATGCCTCTTTGAAGTGGTGGCAATCAAAGCTTAACTCAGGTACTTGCAGTACAAAAAGGAAAACGACAACAAACATCTGTCAGGGTTTACTACACTGTGACAGTATTTTGAAGATGTGGTTAACATCTATAATCAGTTGACTTTAAGTAAAGGAGATTACTCTGGATAATGCAGGTAGATCTAATCCAATGAATTGGAGGCCTTAAAAGCAAACTGATGTTTCCCAAAGAAGGTATTCTGCCTCAAGAGAGCAGTATCAACTCCTGCCTGAACTTCCAGCCTGCATGATTTGCCAGCCACCACAATCATGTGAACTGGTTCCTTAAAATAGATCTCTTCATCTAATTATATGAGATCACTCACACATATATACACACACTATATATGTATCTCCATATATATATATATATATATATATATATATTTATACCGTAGTATATACAATATAGAGTAGTATGTACTATATACAAGAATAAATGTATATACTAAAATAGCATACACACACAGAGACACACCCAGTATTGATTCAATTTATCTGGAGACTCTGATACACCTCCCAAACCACTCCTCCAGTTTTCCATAGTTGATGAAAACTCTCCCTAAATCAAAATTAGCACTTAACGTTATGACATGTGATCATGGTTAGAACTGGAATTTCATTTGGGGTTGAGAGGAAGACCAACTATACATTGCTCCCAACCTGTCCCTAGACACTAAACACAAAAATCTGGGGAGGAAAAGCAAAGAGGAGAAGGAGAAAATGAAGAGACAAACCGCAGCAAGAGATGTAGTATCAAGGGAACAGGCTCATGTGGAATGCCACAGTGAGAGACCTGGACCCCAAGGGAGAGCCTGTGGGGAGTGAGCTGTAAGAAGAGATGTGACAACGGGGCGGGGCAGACACCAAAAGGAAATGGAGAAGGAGTCGAAGATCAACTATCTCTACAAAAATTATGGCCCAAGCTTTTATCGATCTAAATGTGTTGTTGATAACACCATCAAGTGTCTATATTACTCCCCTTCTGGAGGGCTTTCTAAATCAGCGGTGCAGGCAAGTGAAAAACACATAGGCTCTTGAGTCGAAGGCTCACCTAGGTTTATATCCAACTGTGTGCTAAATAGCTGTGATGTCCTTGCATATGTTATTACTTAAATTCTCTGAATTGAGGGTGATACTAGTATCTACCTCACAGGATGATCGTATTAAGTGTACATCTTAAGTTCCTGGCACAAAATAAGTATGAATAAACACTTAATATTCATATTCTCACTATTATTACTACCAAGGTGAGAGACGTGTCTGTCTCAGGGACTCAGTTGAAGTCATTAACCCTTCAGCAGAGGTTTGTTTTGAAGAATGGTTGGACAGATCATGACATTTACATAAGATATGTTCTTACAGAGAGTGTCAGAAGCAGGCATATATAATTAGTGGACCCAAATAATCTTTTGAAACACAGTATTACCTCATGTCATGGAGTGAGTTTATGGGAATCTAAACCAAGGTAGGATAAAAGCTAAGGCTTTGAGGATGGAAAAATTACCTCTAATAGGCACAAAGTTGATTAAAGGAATACTAAATTAAAACATGTTCACATGCTAGAATCAAGGGGATATTAAAGAGTTTGGGGGGGTTCAGATGCCATTTGAACTGTAGAGGCTGCAGGCTTTCCCAGCTTCACTTCTGAGGATTTGTCAAGTCCCTGTGCAGAGAGTGACATTTAAGCTCAAGTAACTCAGCTTTTACTACCCAACTAAATTCATTCCTGTAATAGAGAGTAAGCTGAAGTCATTGACAATCCAAGCTTCCACACAAACTTTATAATGGGTATTGTGACCTCAGGGTCTTAGTTACCACTCTCATTTGGACTTGGAGATGAAGACTCTGGAGGACAGGGTGAAAATAATATTCTGGCCTCTGTCTGGTCATGGAAGGTATATATTCTCAGCAATCAATTCAACATTCATTAATAAGATGTTAACATTCTGTATTCATTGAATTAATACCATCTTTGTCCCATTGCTGGGAGCTATTTTGATCACTTGAAGACTGGGATCTTTAAAGCATGACATTTGTCTGCCAAATGATTTCATTGAGTGACTATTTAATTGTATTTTATTTCCAGTATTTGTCATAGACTCTGTCTCAACTTTGATATCTTACAAATCACATTGCAGTATTCCAGGCTGCTTAATTTGTACCTCAGAAATCAATCCAAGGAAATAATCAAACAAGCTGGTTTTGCAACGTGTTGAGCAATACTGTTACTTATTTTTCTTTAATATATTTGATGCATTAAATATTTAGTCACTGGGGGAAAAAAACCTATATGACAAAAGACTTGTAGGATATGGCATCCTAATCTCAGTGAAGATTTAATAATAAAGAACATTATGGCATTGCATACAACCTACTTGACCCATTTTTGTACCAGTTCTTCCATTTAGAAAGTCAGTTTTACCCACAGCTTTTAACTTGGTGGTTGTATTTGTGCAGTCACTTTGTAATATTTGCTGACCTTGATCCCAAATATTCAGTTTATATCTTTCACAATGATTGTGTGAGGTATCAGTTTTCTCCTTGTATTTTTAGCTGGAATCTACTTATTATTGTTATAAAAAAGCAGTGATTTCTGAGTATCACGTTTCTTTGGTGTTGATTGGGTCTTCTAAATGAGCAATGATTTCTTATTTTTAGAGATAGTATGCGTTGTTCCCATAGACACCTGATTAAAATGACTAGGTAGACCCAAGTGTTTTTCAAAGCCAATTTAAATGATGTAGCTGATATAATAATCTTTTAACTCTTAACAAAAACACATCTCTTCTTTCCTTTTAGAAACAGCAGTAAGTAGTCCGTGGTAACTTAAAGTGTGACTTTACCTGTGGAGTTAATTTTTTCAACTTTTATTCCAAAGAGTGGCACAATACAAACATCATACATCATTTATACACCGTGCTCACATCCGTATACTGCTTCCATAGCTCACCCAGCTGCACTCTCCACATCTATTCCTCTAGTTTCATGACCAAGTTTTTGACATTCTGTGATTCCTGTTTTTACTGTTGCTACTGAGCAGTTTCTTTTTGAATACTAAAATTTCAAAAATCTTTAAAATTAGACATGTCCTTTTGGTTTAAGACAAATGGCTAAGAATTCTTATTACTACCACATTATTACATAATATATGTTTTTCTGTTTTTTTTTTTTATTTTATTGTAACAGAATTTCCTGAAATGTTGATTGCCTGTCTCAATTGGCTATCTGATTATCTATTAGGTAGCCTGTAATATCTTAAGGAAAATGCTACACCTTTCAAACCAGATATATGTTTCCAGTTTTACCTAAAGTACAAAGCTGTAAAAAAAATAACTGCTCTTCAGTGTTTACTGAAGAATCTAGTGAGGATTTAAATTCATGACTTGAAATAACTTGGGTTAACTGATTTTTATTTTCAAGACATTTTCTTTTGCTTCATAAATTGATGCTTATTGATAAAAATAAAACAAGCAAACATATGCATTTCGATGAGTTTGAGTTATGGTGCTCAAACTCTTAGTTTAGCACTTAGTTAGTCTGGCTGGCTTCAACTTTAATCACCTGAGATCAATTCATTTGGATTTAATAAAAAACCTACCATTTAAAGTTGAATAATTTGCAACATGATGAACTTGAGGACATCATGTCAAATGAAATAAGCCAGACACAGAAAGACAAATGCTGCATTATATCACTTATATGTGGAAACTAAGAACATCAAAATTATAATAACCGAGAATAAAATGGTGGTTTACCAGGGGCTGGGAGTGGGGGAAATGGAGAAACATTGGTCAAAGGATACAAACTTGCAGTTAAAAGATGAAAGTTCTGGAGACCTAATGCACAGCATGATGATTATAGTTAATAATAATGTATTGTATACATGAAATTTGCTAAGAGACTAAATAGCAACTGTTCTCACCACAAAAAAGAAGGTAACAATGGGAGGCGATGGATATGTTGGTTAGGTTGATTGTAGTAATCATTTCACAATGTAGATATACATTAAACATCATGTTGTGTACCTTAAACATATACAATGTTTATTTGTTCATTATGCCTCAATAAAGCTGGAAAAAAAAATCCACCATCTAAATATGCAATTTTACACTTAACTTTTTATCGTCATCATACATGTAGACAGGGAAGGGGCAGCCAAAAGGCCCCTCTGCTTATAAAGCTCATTAGAGTTTTTAATCCCCTTCATAACAAGGCAACAGTTGTCAAAAATGCTCTTGGGTTCACCAACTTTCTTTTATTTGTTTGATTCCTTTCTTCATTATACCTTCTTTACATCACTTTATCTTATCACCTAGGTCCGAATTTCCTATTTTTTCCCATAAATATTTCCAGTAAGCATTTTGTTTACTGAAACAGATGGAAAAGAATTCCTTTCCAACGTGTTTGCCTCCTTAAATTTTTCCTACAATATGTTATATCCCTAAATTAAAGTGATACAAAAATACAAGGAATCAGCTAATACATTTCTTGACACATTAGACAGAAACCACAAGTATCAAAGATAACTCCATTTTTGGTAAATATCAAGAATGTGCTTGCATTTGAATAAATACATATGTATGTTTATATTTGATTTTTTGAGCTTCCTATATGTGAGGACCACCCCTTGCAGACTACTTACCTGTGAAATCTGTATTAATCCTCATCTGAATCAATATTAGGAATATATTCAATTTTGGATGGCTGAAAGTTTTTTGAGAATCTAACCTAAGAGCAAGAAAAAAAATAAAAAAAAGAAAGCACTTTTTGTATGAGTTGATAAAGTATTAAAGTTGATGGTTTTAGCTTGAGTGTTCATCGGCTAGTGTCGCTGAAACTATGAAGACATAATTTTAGATTCATCCCCTTCTATGTCTTTTTTTAAAGCCTCTGAAGGAAAAGAATTGAATCTTCAGAAATCAAAATGAGAATTGCAGAGAAAATAGAAATGTTTTCCTAAATTGCTTTTACTCTTGTTACACAAAGGTTGGGAAACGGTATCATAGTTGGAAGGAGTGTGCTTGTTTCTCATATGTACCTGATTGCGCACCAGGAATTAATCACAACATTTATCTTTCATCTAGTGGTTAAAAAACAGCTTCTGGTAAGTTTAATAAACTCCTGTTTATACAAGCAATGTTCTTCTGAAACTGCAAGATACCATGACTAGCGTTTGAAAATTTACATACATTTCTAGACCTAAGAAAAATTTTATACATCTCTGTCAGTCCTTATTTGGTGCAATACTTCCTTGCTTTGCTGTTTCTTTCTCTTTTTGTGTTTTTCAAAGCCTACTTTATTGAGGTATGCGTGACATACAAAAAGCTGTATATATTTAATGCATACAATTTGATGAGTTTGGAGATAAGAATATATCTATGAAACCATCACCACAATCTATGCCATAAATATATCCTGACTTCCAAAAGTTTCCTCCCATCCTCTTGATGATATGATGGTAATGAAAACACTTAATATAGGATCTATCATCTTAGAAAATTTTTAAGTGAACACTACAACATTATTATCTATAGGCACTATGCTGCACAGTAGATCTCTGGTATTATCATCTTCCATAGCTAAAACTTTGTACCCTTTAACTAATACCTCTTCATTTTCCCTTTTCCCCCAGTCCCTGGCAATTACCATTCTACTCTTTGCTTCTATGATTTTGACTGTGCTAGAGTCCTCATGTAAGTGTATCAAGTAGTATTTGTCCTTTTGCGGGTCTGGTTTATTTCACTTAGCATAATGTCCTCCAGGTTCACTCATGTTGTCACAAATGCAGTATTTCCTTCTTTTCCAAGGCTGAATAATATTCCATTGTTTGTGTATACCACATTTTTTAATCCATTTGTCTGTCAATAAATACTTAGTCTGCCTCTATGTCTTGGCTATTGTGAATAATGCTTAGCAAATATGGAAGAGCAGATATTGTTGTTTCCCCTTCGAGTGAAATGTATTGACGTTTCCAAGGGTGGCCTTATAAGGCAATGACCTTATACAAGAAAATTAATAAGGAGAAAAGTGTGGTTGCAGAGAATAGAAATGAGATTAGCTAGCATTAAAGATACCAAGAATCTTAGAATTTGTAAGCATAATAATAGATACATAATACACCAAAATAGTATAACCATCACTTACTCATTACCTAATTTAAGCCAAAAACTTTGACTACCTTACATAACCTCTGAAAACATTATAATCTCCAATTGCAAAGATAAAGAAATTGAATCAGGAAATTTAAGTGACTTAACTCAAGACCACACAGCTAGTAGGTGATAAAGTTAGGATTTGAATTTGGATCCAAAACTCATGTTTGTTCTTTTTACTACATCCTGCTCTTGTCAGAGAACAAAGATCAGTAGTGATATTAGTAGTGATATTAAAATAAACTCTCATCGTGGAATATGAGAGATTGACTTTGTAGTCATCATTGGTCAATTTAGATTGAGCATAAATTGGCAAAACTCAATTGAGTTGTAGAAACAAGAATAAAATAAAGAGAGAAAATGAGTCTTGCCTAAGATCACAAGTTTTTGATTGGAGCATATCTGGGTAGAATGCACGAGACTCTAACGTAAGCCAAATGTAAACAGTTCTCTATAGTATTCTGTTTTAGCAAACCTGATTTTAGATACATTGAATAGATATCAATAATACTTTGTGTAGGGCTGTTGAACAAGAGCCATAATTCTAAATAGAGAATGGACAGAAATGTCACCTTATTAGAGAAAAACTCTCTAGGCTCAGGACTGCAACAGTGGGATTCAGTCTAGTGGGACGTGGTGAAGGAAAAGCAGACAATGCTAATCTTTCTTCATTCTCCTCTTGTCCTTCTCCCTTTCACCATGGAAAATATGATGGCTTAAACTCTATCTGATACCTTTTAAGGAAGATAAGGATTTTGCAAAAATGCTCCAGGAAAAACAAGGCATTTTACGGGAGATAGGCTAAGTGTTTGGAAAGAGGAAATTTAAAAGGATTACCCAGAAGGACAGAAAGTTCTGAAAAAAGGAAGGAGTCTCTCCTTCACAGAGCATTTTCCTAATTTACAATATTGCTTAACACATAAAGTTTAGCTTTTCTATGCTAAAGGTGATTGGACTTTACTAGAGGGCAGATGGTTTGAACAGCAGAGGTAATGTAAATGAGGTGCTCATTAGATAGGATTATAAAGAAAACAACATTTTAAAGTAAAAAAAAATCACAATTGGGAAGAGAATCAGTACGATTTTCTCACAATTCAAGATTCTATAGAAATCCCTGGTACAGACGACTTCTGTAACTTGAGTCAAGCAAAATGGCTGCAGTGGTGCCCTTGTACACCAGGGGGCGTATTACAATTGTTCACTGTTCACCACATTTTGAGATTTCTAAATAATTTTCAGAACTCTTTCATTCACTCCTTCTGTACCTCATCATCTCATTGATCATATGAATATCTTTCAAGACTTCAAGACTACCCTTGTCTCTTCTAATATTTTTCTGGAGGCCAAAGACCTGATGTAGGCTGGAAGTTTCTACTTTAAGTATCATTTATAGGCCAACTAAGAGCCATTTTAAGATTGGAATAAAACTTTTCAGACTTTCCATTCTTTATTTCCAAGCCTAAATTCTTTGTTCTATGAAGCCTGATATTTCTTCTGAGGCAGAAACCGGTGAGCATGATTTAGTTTTCAATAACTTATGTTTTGCGTGGTTGTCCTCCAATGCTAGCTTGCTGAGGATCTTCTGGACTTTACGTAGAACTATTCTCATTAAAAATCAACGCCAGATTAGGACACAAATGTCCTAAAATGTTGTTTAATGACTCCTAAAGAAAAATTATTAACAAAACTTCTTTCTTTTTACCTATTAAAGAGTATAGATTTTTGAAACTATTGTAACCTATGTTGTACAGAAAGTACTAGTCAACAAAAATAAAATGATGTATATATGATATATGAAATATATCATATAATACAATGATAAGATATAGAGATAAAATATGTATTTTATTGCAATAGATATAGTTTATATACATAAGCTTTTATGTATATAAATTTATGAATATTATATATAGTTTATTTCTATATATGGTTTATATATCATAATATATATAGTTTATTATAATTTCAGGACACATGGCAAATGTAAAATTGAATACAAAAAAAGCTATTCTTATACTTTCTTGAAGAAACATTTCAGAGTTTTAGCGTGTTGGACACCAATACTCTAGAGAAAGAGCTTTGTCAGCCAGTTGATTTTTAACACTTAACACAGAGTTTGCATCTCAATAACAGAAAACATGATTTCCTATGTTTCTTGTAGAGCATAGCCTTTGTAAGGCAAGTACCTCTTACAGATCGGAATTAGGGAACATACCGAGAGGCGAATGACGTAGTTTCTGAGGCATGTCATCAATCACACTCCATTTGCACTCTGGAAATGTCTCTGCTGGTAGTCACCTCTGTTTTCAGAGGTCAAGTGGAGTACTCATCTCCTCTTAAATGCAATGCAAACTACAAAGCAAAGCTTAGTGGCTGGATTGTGGCTTATTTCTCAAGAGACTCTGATAATTACAAGTGAAAAAATCGTGGACTGTTCTCATGATAGAAGGTTTTGGAAAGAAATATACCAATGCACAAGTGTTGCCTAGCAACATGGTTTTCATAAAGAAAAGCCAATTTTTGAACCTTTTAGAAAGTCATCACTGAGGATACCATATTCCTATTCCTTTAGTGAAAGGGTGGGAAAATTAGGTAGAGGACTAATTCCTTTTTGACCCCACTATCAATGCTGAACTAGTGACGCTTACATATGAAGTTCCAATATTTATTTCCTTATGCAATAATTCACATTTTATTGGACATCTGTTACAAACTAAGCATGTACTTCAGTGTGATGTCTACCCCTCACTCCACCAGAACATCATCCACTATCTCTTGAAGAAGTAGAAAATTACAAGGAAAATGATCACTATATCAGAGTATTTCCATATTACTTAATGGTTATAAAGTTGGCAAAGAGAGTAATATTTCAGGGATCATTATTTAAAACACTGACTGGGGAGCCTTTTCTAATTACAAATGCAATGCAATAAATATTAATGAAATATCTACTATATGATTGAAAAAAACTGGGCTAGATATTGTATTAGATTTTTAACGAAGGTAATACTCAAATGGTGGGAAATAAACATGCATGAGTGGCCATGATACCAGGAGAAAAATGGTAAGTACCATCTCATCAAGCAGAGGGACTCTTCCGAGAGGGTGAAAGTATGAAGAGGCTGAGAGTCTAGCATTTCAACATAAAAACACAGAGCAATGTCCCAAACAAAAGCAAAGGTATATCAAAGCTTGGCATTAAGAGGAAATTAATGAACAACTTGGAGTGTGGTAAGAAGTGAATCTGCAAAAGCAGTTTGGGACCAAATCAAAGACTCTTCTGTGAAAGAACTGTGCTGAATGAAAAGCAGACAGAGCTAAGTCCTGGTTTCAAAAACCATTAAGCATGTATCCTTGGGCACGTTATTTCTTTTCTCCTATCTTGGGTACCTACCACAAAGAGTTGTGAGAATTAAGTAAGATACTTCATGCAAAGACCAGACTCTATAAGCACCCAGTAATGAGAGCCCCACAGTTTATGTCAATGGGTATGAGAGAGCCATGAGAAAGGATTCAGGACATCTTATCTCAAATGCTATCGTAGGTCACATTTGGTTTGTTTTGTGTTCACATAGACACACTTGGTTAGTGTATTCAGTATGTAGACACAGTCTTCTTTCACAAGGAAATATGCTCTTTTGTATTTTTTTAAAACATACAGCCCTCTCTTGGGGCATGTGGGTGCCTCCGTTGGTTAAGCATCGGACTCTTGATTTTGGCTCAAGTCATGATGTGGGCTTTGTGCTCAGTGGGGAGTCTGCTTGAGGATTCTCTCCTTCTCCTTCTGCCTCTCCCCACAGCTCATGCTCTTTTTAGTTAACCTTTAATGAGTGATGGGAGGGGTTAGACAAAACCAAAGGTAAGAAGGGGACAGACACCTGGCATTACTTTGCCGAGGGCAAACCAGTAATGGATTAGTCTCTATGCTAAAATCAGCACTGGCACGAATGTCTTGGATTATTATTGATTTAATGACTTAACTTGGTAATGCCACTGGAATGTAAGGTCTTTGGGGTCAGGAATCTTCTCGGCCTCATTCACCACTCTGTACCCAGCACTTGCCTGACATAATCAGTTAAAGGGTGTTGACTGATTGGCTCATTGATGCAGAAGTCCTTTCTGACTCACCTGCTCTAGGGTTCTACTCGCACTGTATTTCCTTAATTGGATTCTAAATATCTTAATTGTGGGAGGTGTTGACTTTTAATTCTTTTGGTTTCCCACAGTTCCTTTGAATACATGTGATAGTTTTAAAAGTTCTCAAGAAAGGTGGGCTGCAATTAGTTTAAATTACAGCTTTTCATCTGATAAAGCTGTATTATCAGAATATTTTTAAAGGCCTACTTTTCAGGCATCCAGTTACTTCTGGTTGTACTAGATGCTTAGCCATGGAAAAGACTCCAATTCAATGTTTGAGAACTAATGGCTAAAATTATGTTAAACAATTTCTTTAAAAAGATAAAAGATTTGCAAAATTAAAGTATTTTATAAGATTTATAACATATAAATAGGTTTTCCTCACCACCAACTTGTAGGAAATTCAACTAAATATTAATGCATGTGACATATTCCTGCCAGCAATTTCATTAATGTGATAGATTGATCCAATTCATCATATTTAGATGTCACACCCACTAATAACCCTTTATGGGTTAGAGTACCAGGTGATACACTCTATCTCAGACCACTGTCTAAAAACGAATTCAGCATCTGTTGATAGTCTAAAGATATTCAGCATCTAAAGATAGTCTAAAAACGACTATCATCTGTTATTCTGGAAACTTCAGCCAGGTCGTTGAGGGCTCCCTTTAGCTTCTCTCCGGCAGTCTTCCTATCCAAGCCACTTTATCTACTGTCTTCCTAGTACCTTTCAAGATAGTTCCCAACTCCACAGTGACTGCCATGATTCTTTCCACAGTGCCACTGGCTACCAGTGTTGTGGTCAGTCCCTGTATTTCCAGCCCAGACTTTCTCCTTCTCCCATCCTTGACAAAGAACTTATAACAGATCTTGGGATTCTAGGAGGAGGTTCTACCATCTGGGCAGAGGATCCCTGGGGTTTCCATCATTGAGTTATTAACACCTGTGATATCTCACCATGTGGAGAAACTGGTCACCTGTGACTGACTCAGAAGCATCCAGGACCTACCACTGAATTTGCAGGAATTCTCAATCAATGTCCTGGCCATCTTTCGAGAAGTCTTCTAGTTAATGAATATTAGTAACCTGCAAAGTCTCCATTTTGAGGAAATTGCAATGCAATATCTTTGTGAAAGTAATAAATAACTTCAATAATACAATAGATGGTGTTCATGAGATAATGCATGTGTATTAAAGTCCATATAAACTGTAAAACTATACAAACATTAAACTTTGTTGAGTATTACTTAAAAGAATTCAAACTTGAATATCTACTTAATATCTTTCTTGGATCACTAATATAAGCAGAGATATACGTGGGTTATTTTTAAAAACATTGATTTAAACTTGTATCAATATACTTTCCAATTGTTACTTATCCCTTTTAGGGTAAAGGCTCTGATTTTGTCTTAACTATCTTTCAATCCAAGGTTTGCAATTTCATCTAATTAAAAAGTGTCCAGAAATCTAAAATTTCTTCAGTGGATGTCTAGTGACCTGTGGTTGAACCACAGTTTACTAGGAATTTTGTTCCACTTACTGGGAGGAGAGACAGTGGGCAGTTATATAAAGGAATGGAAACTTTTTGAGATCATTTCAAGCAGGAAGACACAGAATTAGCTGCTTTAATAACTCCCATGTGGGTAATCTCAATACCAAAAGTTTTCAATATCTGAATCTTGTATCATTAGTGGGTCACAAAATCTATTTATTGATGGTGATCAGTACTTCTTTTAATGATAACTAATAGAATGGGGTGGGGTGGGATGAGAGAGGATAGAAAATGGTAGAGTCATCTTACACATTTTTTTTTTTTTCTGAAAGTTTGGTTCTTAGGAAAGAGTAAGAGAGAGAGAGAAATACAGAGAGAGAAAGGAGAGAGACAAATAAGTTCCAAAGTAAAACATGTTTCTCAGTATGGGTCAGGGTCACACAAATTTTAAAGCCTCTGCTCTATAAGAATCTTCCTTGGCACCCATCCCTATGGTGTGGACACTCTGCAGTAGAGCTGCTCTGGATAGAGTTTTAAAGACTCACATACATAGAGGAAGAAGTAATAAAATTCCTACAGCAAGTGTCCGTTTGAATTGTATAGTATTTGAAAACAATTTTCTTCTTTAGCTAGATAAAGAAGAAATAAAAATTGTTTCTAATGCACTTAAATACACATGGGGATTTTCTTTATACTACTTTTTTTTCTTTTTTAACTGCCCTGTAGGTTGTTTGAGGGTAAGAACTATCTTCTCATCTTTGTAAACCCAAGGACAGTGAAGTGACCGCCACACAGTTGACATTCTGTAAATGTTTATTAACTATCCACTGAAGAAATCACCATGGTTGAGGACATGTAAATTAAAACTAGTAAAATAATAGCGGATAGAATCTAACATTTATCAGATTTATCAGCTGCCTTCCATTACATAACAAGTGTTTTTTTTTTTATGTAATGTCTCCTTTAAATCCTTAGACTAATCCTACCATATAGATGATTTTATCCAATTGTAAAAATGAAGAAATTGAGAAATTGAGGCTAGGATGTGAGTCACCCAAAGTTATCAGCTCACGGGCCAGAAAAAAACTTAAACTAAGCTTTAAAAAAAAAAGCTTAAGTAGATTTCTCAAGAATGCATGGAAACTAAGTGATGGAATCTTAAGTCATCTTTCTACCACATTCCAACTCAGAGGACACTCAGGCTCTTAGCCTATCAATAAATACCTCTCTCTCACTCTCTCTGTCTCTGTCTCTATCTCTCTCTCTTTGGTTACTTAGTCTTATTGAATTTATTTTTTTTAAAGATTTATTTATTTATGTGAGAGAGAGAGAGTGAGTTGGGGATGGGAGAGGAGGGAGAGGAGGGGAAGAGGGAGAGAGAATCTCAAGTAGACTCCACACTGAGCATGGAGCCCAGCAAGAGGCTGGATCTCACAACCTGAGATCATGACCCGAGCTGAAATCAAGAGTCAGGCGCTAAACAAACTGAGCCACCCAGGCGCCCCACTTTATTGGTTTTGGAAGACACTTTTAAAAAAGGGAAACATTTTCATTCTTAATAGAGCTCATGTCGGGGTGCCTGGGTGGCTTAGTGGGTTAAGCGTCTGCCTTCAGCTCAGGTCATGATCCCAGGGTCCTGGGATCCAGCGCCATGTCAGTCTCTCTGCTCAGTGGGGAGTCTGCTTCTCCCTCTCCCTCTGCCTGCCACTCCGCCTATTTGTGCTCTCGCTCTCTCTCTCTCAAATAAATAAAATCTTTTAAAAAAATGGAGCTCATGTCAAGTTTTATTCTTAATAGAGCCCATTTTATATAGCAAATACAACATGGTTGTGTACATAAAATGGTTATATATGCAACAGAATAAAAAATATAAATACATATTCAATAGTTATGCATACCCATTGAAATACAGGGAATCTTTGGAGGTTACAGGGAACAATGGACAAACTAAATAAATCCTTATTTCTCATAAAAGAATCTGTACAAAATTGGCATATTTTGTGATTTTTAAGGAAATAGAATGGATTTACAATTAATTGACCACAGCTTCACAGTAGCCTGGTACTACGAGCTTGAGCAATTTAGAATTTATCATTATAGACTTTCATTACTTTGTTTCAATATGCAGCAAAAATATTCTGAGCATGACATATGAAAGAACAAAATTAAAATGTTCCAAAGTCTTAATTTTCTTGCTGGTTCTTTTTGTGTTCCCTCTATAATTATGTAAAATCCAATTACTTAAGTCAATATCATAATAGTTAGAAATCGCTAATTTAGTAGTTAAGAGAATTTAGTAGCCAGTGGTTTTATTGGGAATGTACTGTATCTTATACCAGAAAGCCTGCTCTTTACTTAGGTCTTCTGCATGAACACTCCCGTTTTTGTGCAGATATGTAAATCTAGGGAGGACCGTTCTCCAACTGTATGTAATACCATCCAATTCTCTAGACTATTTCATATTGTCATTCTTCAATTTGCACTGCACTTGCTCAAACAAATATTCTTAAATATTTCATCATATGTCCTGCCATATCTATTTAGAATTTTTTTTAGCATTCATTTACCTTTTGCAGAGATTCATAAAATAAATTTGTGGAAATGCAATTCGTTAACGGCACAGACTCCTAATAAATAAATTCGACATTATCCAAGATCTTTGAAAAAAAGTAATGCTCACTATTTCCTTGATATCAAATGCTTGGAAATGTTATTAAGTCAAATAGACATTTTATTACCTAGAATATTGTGACAGTGCTCTCTTGTTTATTTATTTATTTATTTATTTATCTATTTATTTATTTATTTTTACTCATTGTGTAGGATTATATGATTTTTTTAAAAATAGAGTTTTAAAAGTAGAACTGAGTTTATAATATAATACTGACTAGCTGTGTGATTTTGGACAAATAACCTTCTCCGTACCTGAGATGTCTTATTAAAAAAACAAACAAATGAAACCAAATACACAACCCAACTCTTTGTACTGCTCTATCGATTATAAAAATACACTGCTATAGCATGTATAGTTAAAAATAAAAGCCCACAAAATTTTGACAACTGCTTTTAAAAATAACATAAAAGTGAATAGACTGATGATCTCAATTTTCACAATTAATTTTTATTTTTAGGTATAATGATGAATCAGTTGCTAACATTTTATTAAATGATACTCTGAAAGTAACAAATTATGCAGAAGATCACAGTCCTGTGTTAAGGGTTCCTTTCAGATAAGCAGGCAAGATTTGGAAAGTAGGATATAGCCCATAACCACAAAAATATTTCCAGTACCTCTGGCCAGGGTTCCAATGACAAAACAATCAAATAGAAATATTATTGTAAATGAAATATTGACTAAAACAATCAAATAAAAGTTCTTATTTAAAAATATGTCTCCCAAAAGCATATTAAATTTAGGTGACAGAAGGAAATTCTAGAATTACTACTCAGAAATTTCCACTGTTCTCCAGTTCCTTTCATAATATAATCAAAATTTGTTAGCATGATATCCATGGCCAAATAGCCTTTCTAATTCAAGCTCTTTTCCAAATGCAAAGGGAAAGGGAGGGTCCTTGCCCTTCCTCAAACAGGTGTTTTGCACACTGTACTTGTCCTACTTCCTTTCCTGTAACTTTACTCTGCCTGTCCAAATACATTATCCTCAAGGTCCTAACTGGAGCTTTACTTCTTCTGGAAAAACTCCTCCAATCTTCATTTCTTTTCTCGTGAGATTCTGCCAGTCTAACTAAAGTTATAGTTAGTTCATAATGTTGATAGCTGTGTGTCAATTCCATTACATTGTTGCTTAAACTTGCATCCTCCAGGACTTAACATAAACCCTGTCATGTAGCAGGGACAAATAAATATTTGTTTAATGAACTTGTTTTCTTGTATTTGAAATATGAATCCCTTTGAGCAGATGCTTGTTAACATGAAATATTTGGTAGACACAACTGAAGAAGTTCATAGTCAGTGAAGTGCTCATATGATACATTGAAATGTGGTGTTGAGATACTTAGAGAGTGAAACCCGTGATATCAGCTTCAAAGCTTCAAAATGAAGAAATGTAGTTTATGATCAGCTCCATCACTGCCGGTCGATACTAAGAGTTGAAGTCTTTTCTCGTGGAGTACACAGAATGAGTCAGACAAATTGAAGGAAGCCCTAAGAATACCCAAAGATATTAAAGCAGAGTCCATAAACCAGAAATTGGTCTCAGTTGGTCTTAATTATCTGAAATATAGTGAGAAGATAATCTAAGTCTTGCTATTTCTCCTTGGTCTGGGATGATCGAAGAGTGAGTATGATCCCAATAGACAACTTAGATGTTCTGCTACTGAGAAACTGGTCACAAAAAATGTCATTTTTTTCCCTCTAATTGCAGTTGAACAGGTCATTACAATTATGAATATCATCACAATTACTACATTCATGTGCAAGAGTGGAATAATATTTACCAATAAGTAGCTCAACATTATTTTAGATTTATGAAATATCCATGCATTTATTCAGTAGTTATCACTTATAATACCTTTTGCATGCTTGGAGTAATACAATATTTTATTTTCACTGTCCTATCTCCATCCCAAATAGGGGATAGGTCCGGTGTTCTCAGTTAAGAACTATCCTAAGCAGCTCATTCCCCAGATACCCATCTAAATCAGTGGTTCTAAACAAAGAATAATTGTGCCTCTGGCGGACAATTGGTAATGTCTGGCAACATATGTGATTGTCACAAGGGGGATAGGGTGTGTGTATGTGGGGGGAGGGTGGCAGTGCTACTGGCATCTAGTAGAAGGGGCCAGGGAAGCTGCTAAACATCTAACAATGCACAAGACACCCATATCCTGACAAAGAAGTACCCAATGCAAATGATAATAGTTCCAAGAGCTGTGGAAACTATGAAGAGAATGAACACTTGGTTAAAGTACAGGAAACAAAGCAGAAAGGTAGAGAATGATAAAGGAAAGTCATGATAAAAATGGGTGGAGTATGACAAAAGCTAATGAATGAAGCAAACATGAGAAATATGATGATCAGAAATAGCATAAGATGGGCAAATAGATTAAAAATTATCTCGGGGGTGGGGGTCGGGTGCCTGGGTGACTCAGTTAGTTAAGTGGCTAACTCTTGGTTTTGACTCAGGTCATGATCTCAGGGTTGTGGAATGGAGCCCCTCATTGGGCTTCATGCTCAATGGGGAGTCTGCTGGAGATTCTCTCTCTCCCTCCCCTCCATACCCCCACCCCCGCTCACGTGCTCTCTCTCTCTCTAAAATAAATGAATCTTTAAAAGGAAATTTTCTTGGAAACAAATTCCCTGAACATTGCCCTCTGCCCTAATATGTCTCGTGCCCAGCTAGGCCAGAGTTGTGTTCCTAGCAGGACTGCACTGGAGAGATCATTAGCAGAAAAGAAATTGTTCTTATGAACACACATAGACACGTATTAAGAGGTTTCCATATCCCAGTGAGCAATTATGAAACTGCTAGAAATCTCCCTTACAAATTAGACTTAAGAATATGAAAAATGATCTTTAAAAAAAAGAAGTATGAAAATAATTTTATGAACTGAGAGTAAGATTACTTACAAGTAAAATTTTAATTTACTCTTGCTTAAAGTCTTATGCACTAATTCATACTGTATATGTTATGAAATAGATACCCTCAGCCCAGATTTTCAAGAGAACGGAGATTGTGGTAGATAATTATTATGTGTCAACTGGACTAGGTTATGGTGCCCAGTTGTTTGGTCAAATACTAGTTTTGTGTTGTTGTGAAGACATTTTGTAGATTTAATTATCATTTACAATCAGTTTACTTTTAAAGAGATTGTCTAGATAATTGTGGGTAGGTCTTGTCCAATCAGTTAAGGCTTTAAGAGCAAGAACAAAGGTTTCTCCTAGAGGAAGAAATTCTGCCTCAAGATGGTAAAGAGAGCAAGAGGGGAAGAATGAAGGGGGGGGAATTGGAGGGGGAGACGAACCATGAGAGACTATGGACTCTGAGAAACAAGCTGAGGGTTCTAGAGGGGAGGGGGTGGGGATGCGTTAGCTTGGTGTTGGGTATTAAGGAGGGCACGTTCTGCATGGAGCACTGGGTGTTATACGCAAGCAATGAATCATGGAACACTACATCAAAAACTAATGATGTAATGTATGTGATTAACATAACATAATAAAAAAAAGGGTAAAAAAAAAAAGAAAGAAAGAAAGAAAGAAACCCTGCCTCAGTTTTCAGCCTCCTGGACTGCCCTGGGAGTTTTGGACTTGCCAGACCTCACAGTCATGTGAGCCAATTCCTTAAATCGCTGTCTGTGTGTGTCTCTCTCTTTGTCCATCTGTATCTCTCTTTCTCTAGTCACATCATGAAGAGAAGATGTGGCCACACCGTTTTATAGTTTTTAAGAATGTTCCAACCATCAAGAGAAGCTTAGACATTCATAAGGGGGAGAAGTTTACTCTCAAAGAGTTCATTCTGGTAGAAGGGTATCAACCCCCACCCTCTTCACAACACACACACACACACACACACACGCACACGCACACGCACACGCACACACACACACACACACACACACACACAGTGCTTCTCCTTTCTTGTGAAGCAAGAGAAGCTCATGAGGACCATGCACGGACAGTGTGGTGGCTGGCCAGAAGTGGCGACAGTAATCTTATCCTATACAATAGGAACATTTTATATAATAGGAGCTCAACAAATATTTGTTCAAAGAATGCCTAACTGAAAACAAAAATTTTTGAAGCAATTAGATGAATAAATGCACTTCTGAGAGAATATAAATCTCTCAAACATGAACTATGTCATATATTTCAATTCTTATTTAACCTTTCTTCTTTTTGTCCAGAAAAAAAATAGTAAAATATATGAAACAAAGAAAACAAAGAGTGTTGACCCAGTGAAGACTTTTGAAGTACGGGATGCATTCACTAAATGTGTCATGTTAATAAAAGGAATGGGATATCTGTGGGATTTTGTGGTCTAGAGCCACTGAGAGGACAATGCAGAAAATTAACTATGTTTCTTGGAGGCTGTGAGTTAGGGTAACTAGTATTCGCTGTTTCTCTCTTAAAAAGCTGCAGTGAGTCATTAGCATTGGCTGAGTGAAAGGAAGCTGCTCTAGGAGCAAACTCTGCTTCCATGGATAGACGGCTAGTGTTTGTGTTTCCTCTGGACCAAGAGGTCTATCTCTAGAGCAAATGGATGCCAGCAGAAGAAAGCTGGATGGGGTGTAGCCCTGATGATGGGTAGGAACTGAGGGTGAGAAGCTAACGAGAAGTTGTGGAAGAGTGTGCTGTCCGGTGAATGGTTCAGTGCAGGAGATTCCAGGGAGTTGGGTGGGGTTATAACAAGATGGTTTCTCCACTAGGGAAAGAGCCGGTACTCAGACACCTGTGAAAACTGAGGATATTCAGCAGCAAAGGCAGAATCACAAGTAGCACTAGCTAAGTGAAGACTTTTATGTCCCTCTGAACACCTTAGAGTATCACCAATCTGTTACTTAAGCAAAATGAAGCATAGCCGAACTTCTTGCAGTGAGGGGCAGACACCAGGAGAGTTTTAGCTGTGATTCCAAAGAGAGGTGTTAGAAGTGAGATTCTGGGTTCAAATGGTGTCAAGGTAGGAAATTGATTGGGACTGGGCAAACTTATTACATGATACTTTAGGACTAGTGAGCACAGCAAAGAGAACATACTGATAACAAGCCTCTCGATAAGCAAATGGTTGCTCACTTTGGTCTCTGTTTTTCCATGTCTACAGACCATTTTCTCCAAAAAGCTAGTCCATAGGAGTTTCCTCAAGCATACAGTGAAATGATTCCTTGGTTTAATCTCGTCTTTTCCTAGGGAAAGTTTCCTGAAACAAAGAAGTCACATTGACACAGGGCGTCTAAACCATACTGAGACAGATGACCTGAGTTCTCACTTTCTTTCCTCCCGTCCTTTCTCTCTGGTTTGAACAGGAGAAGTTGGGAGCAGCACTTTGATGGAAGACAAGGTAGAGCAAGGAGCTTAAATCAAATGATCATGCCACCAGTGGCCTGCCAAATCACATGACAGGTTTAAATTAAGGGAGAAGGGAAAAGACTTGATGTAGCTGTAAGGCTGGTTTTTAATTTCTACTGGATTAGAATTAACTACTAATGTGAGATAAAGATGTTTCTTAATATCTTAATGTGATCATAGATCTGCCCATGGAATTGTTCAGAGATCCAGGCTAGTTAGAGCCC
This sequence comes from Callorhinus ursinus, assembly GCF_003265705.2. Lineage (NCBI taxonomy): Eukaryota > Metazoa > Chordata > Mammalia > Carnivora > Otariidae > Callorhinus > Callorhinus ursinus. The sequence continues at coordinate 6,639,683 of NW_027397063.1, forward strand.
TCAGGTCAAGTGTGAAATTCAATAGCAGGAGAAAGATGAAGCAATTTCCTAATTATGCCCTACTGGGTCTAGCGTGTTTAACACATTAGTTATATTTAAAATCAAAGATGACCATCCAATAATTCTCAATTCCTTCTTATATTAAGCTGTAGAGTTAGAGTTTCACTCACTGAGTCCTAGATAAGGTTTGTTACAGTAATTAATTTTTTGATCAAACTAAGTAAAAAAGAGATAATGAACGTAATTCATGAAAAAATCCATCTTTTCATTTATCATTTCACCATTTATTGTAAATCAGAATGAACATCATGGAAGCTATGAAAACATAGCTCTCACACCTCCCTCTGCAGGGAACATGATTGACTGACATCTCCAGCTGCCAGTCTCTGAATCTACCACCACGTTCATGTCGACGTCATAACATGCCCTCTTCTTGGCCAGTTACTGAACTTGGCAGGGATACTAAGGCAGGCCCATCTCTGTGAGACACTGAACTCCTTTGATGGGTAACTTGGAACTGCCCTGAAGAAGGTTATTCCAACCCAACATTCCTTCTTTGCTTCTCTCTTTCCTTCACTGAATTCAGATCTGCATCGTGGTCTGATGACCCTCCCAGAATTCTCCAGCTACCTCTCCATTTTCCCTGACAGGCATTTTCTCCAATAAATTTCTTTTAGGTCAAACCCTGTTTGGTAGCTATTTCTTGAAGGACTACAACTAACACATTAGATCGACGAGAGTTATTTTTTTTTAAATATGAAATGGTAATTCTTTGGATTGTCAGTAATGAGTTTTATGTGATTTCCTCACACTTTTTCCCCCCACACTTTTTTTGAAGTCCCTGTTCTTTGTATTCCTATTGAACCTTAATTTTTTGTCCCCATTATTGTGCTTGCTGCATGATGATACGTTAGAATTGTACGTGTGTGAGCTTCATGAAGGCAGGGAATTTATGCCTTTGTTCAGCACAATGCCTTGTCTATAATCAAAACTCAGTAGGGACGCCTGGGTGGCTCAGTAGGTTAAGCGGCTGCCTTTGGCTCAGGTCATGATCCCAGGGTTCTAAGACTGAGTCCCTCATCGGGCTCCTTGCTACGTGGGGAGTCTGCTTCTCCCTCTGCCTGCAACTCCCCCTGCTTGTGCTTGCTCTCTGTCTTTCTCTCCCCCTCTCTCTGACAAATAAATAAATAAAATCATAAAAAAACCTCAATAAATATTTTGCAGTGAATGCCTAACTAAAAACAAAATTTTCTAAGGCAATTAAATAAACAAATTCATCTATCAGTGTACATAAATCCTTAACCTGTAAGATATATCACATTTTTTTAGTATACGTGCTGCCAAAGTGAGCACAAGATATATCACATTTTTAATTATCCTTTAAATTCCTTGTTTTCTATTCAGTAACATATTAATAAAACCTATGAAACAAACAAAACAAAACAAAAAGGTGCTTACCTAGTGAAGACTGTTGAAGGTATTGGATACATTCAACAAATGTATTGTATGAATAAGAAAAATGGAATGCCATAATTCATGGTAGAGAAAAGTTTATTTTGAATGTCAATTCTATTTGAAATACACTTAAGTGAAAGAATCCTAGGAGAAAAATAAGAGAAAAATCTTAGAGAGTAATGAAAGGGACTCTGAGCATTGACATAAAAATGAACATTCAAGGCTTATCTCATATGTCTGATTTAGAAAAGGTCACAGGCCAAGGTTACTTTGTCCACAATGAATCACATACTTCTGGGAGAGATGGTGATGGCGAGTCTTGGTGATGCAGATCATCAGTAATCGCAGATATTGGACAGGCTACATGTTAAGGTTTCATAAGGCACAGACATAATGGTGAGATAATGGGGAATATTCAGCAAGTTGATCCAAAAAAGCAAGAGCTAAAAGCTGGTTGGTAACAAGTTGACTGGCAACTCCTAGAAGAAAAGTAAGTTGGACGACTGAAGCTGGACCCACAGCCCAGAGATTGGAAACCAGTGCTTCCACAACCGAAAGACCCAAGGCCAATATTTCCACATCCCAGAGACCCCATGTAATTTGTTTGGCAGGGACTGAAGAAGAAGGAATTCTTTGGGCGGAAGCAGGATGTCTGGTAGGGTCTGGCCCCAGCACAGGATGTCCCGCAGCTGGTGCGTTCACAGCAGGTCTCCTGATAGCCATCAAAGACAGAGGAACCCAGCTGGCAGGTGCTGGGAGAGTAGAATTCATTGCTGGGGTAGAAAGAATCATAGGGAGAACCTGGGTACCCCAGGTAACCTCCGAGAGAGCAGGAGGAGAGGTTTCCAGGGCTGCAATTGTAATGCATGTCAAGTTCTGAGTTCAGCTGAGTGGCAGAGAGGTTTGGTGAGTGTGACTGTTACCTTCTACTGGACGCTTATATACCTTAGCAATGAGTTAGTAGCATGTGCCCAACTTAATAAGAATGCTTAATTAGTCTCCAGTCAAAATGAAATACATTAACCTTCAAAGGCCTTTTTTTTTTTTTTTTTTTTTACGAAAGAAAACTTTTAAATGAAAGAATTTCATTAGGTTTTCAAAGCAATTGTTTATGAGTAAAGATGTCATCTCTCATTCAACTAGCTTGGGTAGATGAATATAATTGTATGGTAATTGTCCCTATAAGATTGGTGTTTTATTCATCCTATTCCTCAAGATACTGTATCTGAATGGATAATACAGTGAGAATTTTGCTCCGTTTAAAGTTCTAAAAAAATACTCTGTTGTCTGGAGGGCATATTTATTTTGTTCCAAGTTTAAGAACCCAGTTGAGAACAGAAAAAAAAAAAACAACCACACTCCTTAATATCTGTTTCATCTCCCACATCTTGTGGACCTTATAGAAGAAATAACCCACTAAGAACTCTTAATTGGTAGAAAAGTTAAGTGAGTGTCCTACATATTTGGATTTTGGTTTTCTTACAGCACAAGTACCCAAGCTGCTTTTGTGTGTGTAAGTTTTTGATTTAAGAGTGAAGGGTCCAGGGGTGCCTGCATGTTCAGTCAGTTAAGCATCTGCCTTCAGCTCAGGTCATGATCCCAGAGTCCTGGGATCGAGCCCCTGCGTGGGGCTCCCTGCTCTGCAGGGAGTTTGCTTCTCCCTCTCCCTCTGCTGCTCTCCCTGCTTCTGCTCTCTCGTTTGTGCATTCTTTCTCTGAAATAAATAAATAAAATTAAAAAAAAAGAAGGGTCCAGGGGTGCCTGGGTGGCTCAGTCAATCAAGCGTCTGCCTTCTGATCAGGCTGTGATCTCGGTTCCTGGGATAGAGTCCTGTGTGGAGCTCCCTGCTCAGTGGTGAGTCTGCTTCTCCCTCTCCCCCTGCCCCTCCTCCTTACCTGCTCATGCTCTCGCTCTCTCTCAAATAAATAAAATCTTAAAAAAAAAAGAAGAAAGGGACCAATATTTGCAGGAGTACATTGAAGATTACATTGTAAAAATACTGAAGTCAAGGAATCCTTGCCCTGAAGTTGACTTGCTTTTTGATAGAAGACATTGATAAATTATCAAGCTTAATCCCCATAAAGTTTAAGTAAATTTTTGGTAGGGTTGATGTTTTGAGAACAAAAGAGTAAGCACTGCACATAAAAAATGGGCCTTTGTTCTCTTAGTTTCCATTCATAGGGTAGGAATTTTACTGCAGAAGGTAAATATAATCAAGAAAGTGTCTACTCCACATAGACTTCAAGGAACGATCAAGTGTTGGAAGAATTCATAGTTACAAATGATCTTTATAAGTTGATATGGGATGGGAGGGAATAAGAACAGATGGTAATGTGAAATAAAGAATGAATGCCATTGGGACCTCTGATATGACACATGTATCAAGTAACATATATATTCTGCCTAGAGGACTAGTATCGTAAGTATTTTTCTAGACTCTCTCATCAAGAGCATCATTGACGACCACAAGTAGAGTAGTGCATGGGGGCAGGAAATGGCTTAAAATAACCTGTGGGAATGGGCAAACCTCATAAGACACCCATCTTCAAAAATTGATATGTTGTCCAATGGAAATGAGCTGAAACTTATTCTAGAAAGAACTGAGATTACTAGGTGGAAGTTTTAAGGGAAGATTCAGCTAAAAATCTAAGACAAGCCACTTTTGTAGGTAATGAGATGTCCATCTTGAGGGCACTGGGAATACCTTGTCAGGATATTATAAATGGGATTCCAGTCTGGTAGGGGACTGGAGATAATTGCTAAACTCCCAAATTGTAAACTTTATGGGTCTGAACATTTTGAGTAGACAAATTGGTTTTCAAGCATGTTTCATTTATGACCTAAATATAGTTTGTCTTCTGTTTGTAAAGTAAACGATTCTTATTTATTAGGCTTCTTAATTATAAATAGCAAAAAGCATTCTCCTAGATCCCAAACCTTCCCATTTTACTTGTGAATAAAATATTGAACATTAAAACATACATATAGGTATTCAACTCACCTAAATTGAATTTGCTTGCTTGCTTCAATGTCATCCACTCTTAGATCAGCTATTTCTATGAAAGAATATTCTCTGAGTCAGGTATTTGGTAATTTTTGAACATTCTTTTCTCAACCAAATGGAGGACTTTACATTCCAACCCTTTTGTTCAGGAGTGGAAGGGAAATGCTTTACTGTGAAAGGAACGAATCAAACATCACAGAAGCCACAGCAAGATAAACCTTCTCAATCTTTCCTCTTCCTCAAGGTATCAATCTTCATTAGTCTACTACATAGAGGTGGAATACAAGTCATAGAACAAGAAAAAAATGACCATTATTTTAGAAATTTTGTAATACTTGTCAGAAACACCTGAAAACAATTTAAGTCAAAGTGATGTATGTTGCTTTCTGAGGCAAGGAAGAATCTCCTTAAGATGGTTCCTTTGGTCTAAAACTTCAAGGCAATTACCTTATAAACTTTTTTTAGAACAAGAACATTTTCCAGGTTCTGGGGAACTTTTTTAGTGATAAACACTGCCTCTGATTAGAGATAGAAATACGTGGGGGTGTTTTTGCCACCTTTTTGTGATTTTCAATGCTTTTTCAGCATCTTAGATGAATCACCTCCAGCACTCCAAAATCATATAAAGCGATTTTAATATTTAACTTATGCCACCATAAACACACACACAAAAGAAAGAAAAACTAAGATCGACTCCTATTGGTCTGCACACAGTTTAAGCAGGAACATGGGAAATAAGGGAACCTCAGTTAATATTTCACTGAAGCTGTTCAAATTGAGATCTGATTAAAAAAAAAATCCTCATACATCTTGCATATTACCCCTGCTGCTTCCTGAGGACACTATTCATTAAGTAAACTTGCTTGACAACAATCAATGTGTGTTTTTGTTTAAAAGAAATGACTATGAATAGATCAGTTAGTTAGCAACTTTGCTATCCAGATGGCAACAATTTTGAGACAGATTGTGAAAGGGGTATCAATTATTTTTAATTAAGCCAGCTTTCTTCATCCCAGACACTGTCTACCTCTGAAGCAGTTCTCTGAGTGATCTGCTGGGTGACCTCTGGCAAAAGGAGATGACTAATAGCTTTGAAGATTCAACACTATTATCTGAATTCCAAGGCACAAACATTACTGCATTTTCCAGTTGTAAAACCACAAACACTACATATGTTTGATTATGATGATCTTTTCAATTCAATTAAAAGCAGAAGGTAACCTGTTTTTATGTGTCATGTGGCTGGCACACCCAATGATAAGGGTATATAAATGCCCTAGTCCAAGAAGTGGCATTCAAACTCAGAACCTTCTCTTTGTACAGCACATCTCCTCTCACCATGTCCTACAACTGCTGCTCTGGAAACTTCCCCTCCCAGTCCCTTGGGCGACACCTGCGCTACCCAGGATCTTTCTGTGGCTCATCCTACCCCAGCAACCTGTTCTGCAGCACCAACCTCCACTCTCCCAGCACCTGTCAGCTGGGTTCCTCCCTCTCCAGTGGCTGTCAGGAGACCGGCTGTGAGCCCACCAGCTGCCAGACATCCTACCTGGTGTCTAGTCCCTGCCAGATGTCCTGCTACCCGTCGAGAACCTCCACACTCTTCAGTCCCTGCCAGACGACTTACACCGGGTCTCTGGGCTTTGGCTCCAGCGGCTTTCAATCTTTGGGTTGTGGCTCTCCCTCTCTGGGCTTTGGATTGGGTGCTTTCCAATCAGTGGGCTATGGTCCCAGTGCTTTTTCATCCCTGGGGTGTAGATCCAGCTTTTACCGTCCACTCTACTCTTCTAGAAGCTGCCAGTCTGCTTTCTACCAACCAACTTGTGGATCTGGCTTCTACTAATCTTATGTTTGAGCATAATACCTACTATGTCTAGAAATTTACCATAATACCAGCTATGTCAAGATCCATGCTATCTATTGATCTCTGTCCTAACATTAGCTTACAAATTTGACTTGTATTGTTACCTAATATGGTTTAGAAATAATTTGAATTCTGGTAATCGGAAAACACATTCATTGAAGAAAGATGTCAGAACAGCTTTCTTGTAGTTATATAAACATGCAATATTGAAACATATTTCTTTCTTAATATCTTTCTTAATATCTCCTAGTGCATTTATTTAAAATTTTACAAAATGGAAAAATGTAAGTGTAAATAAAAATGTTACATGGCATTCACATATATGTTTTTATATGATCTGTTCACTCTGTGTCTTCAAAACTACTTCTAACTATCTGACTGGATATTTCTGTATTTGTATTTATCATTCAAAAATTTTTTACTTAAGGGGTGCGTGGGTGGCTCAGTCGGTTGAGCATCTAGCTCTTGATTTCAGTTCAGGTCATGATCTCAGGGTTGTGGGATTGAGCCCCACATCGGGCTCTGTGCTCAGCACAGAGTCGGCTTCTTCTTCTCCCTCTGCTCCTCCCCACTCGTGCTCTCTCTCTCTCTCTAAAATAAATAAATACATATATATATATATTTTCTTTTACCTTAAAAAATAAAATCATCAACTGTCTTTTTGGTTTGAAAGAAATTATTTCGTCTTTAATGTGCACTCCATACCTTCATATGATAAAACTTAGAAACACATTTTTAAGACTGCAAACCATTGTGGCCTTTTGTTATCTATGGAGTCAGAAATTTCAGTGTTTTTATATAAAATAACTACAAATTGTAATGGATATTAAATACACTACATAATTTTGGGAAGGAGGTTACTCTAATAAAATATATCCTAAAGTACATGCAAAAGTGGAGTTAAACTCTCCAGTGGGAAGTTAGACGTACCAGTCCAGTCACCACACTCAACTGACATAAGAAACCAAGTCTCAAGTGTTGAATCACTATATGGTACACCTGAAACTAATATAACATTGTATGTTACCTACACTGGAATTAAAATAAAAACTAAATAATAATAATGAAAAAAATCAAGTCTCTAAGTGAAATATCTAATACATTCCAATATTTATTAGTAAGTAGGCCCAATATCATCAGTCCTGTAGGTCTGATAAAGTCCCAACTTGCTCCTGCTTTTCGGTTGTTCGGTTACTAACACTTGTTTGAAAACAACAGCAACAAAACAAAACTCAAGACCAAGGCAAATGCTCTTTTGTTACAGCATTCAGCTAAACATCCTGGCAGCCGATAACCCGGGAATCAGCATTTCTGCCCCAGACTTTTATCCACTAAGTCAAGGACAACATTACTAAAGGCATAGATATAACTAGATTCCTACCCACAGGTAACCATATGTCTTGGTTCATTCTGTTTGTCTCAGCGACCAGTCTCATTTGGTAATGGTCTTAGATTTTTTTTTTTACTTTTTATTTATAATGAGTGTTAATTGAATTAGCATAAGTGAGATTGGTTTGGGAGACTTCCACTTTGGTCATGCTTCTAGCTCGTGAAGTATAAGATGCATGCATAGTGAGCAGAGTTTTTACTTTAATCAACATTAAATCTGAAAGAAGACAAGGCTTCTCCAATCCCTTCCTTTGTTCATTCTTTTTTGAGTAAAAGAGAACTATCACTTTTCTTTCAAAGACAGTGTGCAGAGGGATCACTGAAAGACAAATTAAATTCAGATACACGCGGTAGGACCACTCATACATTCGAATCGTTGTGGAGAGTCATTTTTTTTTTTTTTTTCCTAACCTAGCCAGTAAGTACTGCTATGGCTCTTTCTATAGGCCTCAGGAGACAGTAATATACACCAAGTTACCAGTAGGTGGAGATAAAGAGAAAGTTGGGAATTACCGATGGGTTGTACATGAAATACAGCGTGAAATTGAGAATGCCACAAAGCATATAAAGAATAATTTACATGCTCTTGCTGGGGTGGCTTGACCATATATTGTTTAAATCTGCAACTATTCTTTTTGTCTGAGAACATCTTTCTTCTTTAAATTTGCAAAAAAATATTTTTAGGAGCAATGAGCTAAAATTGAAAGTTCATCTTCAATGAAAAAAGTGAATACAGAATTTCTATTCCTAAAGCAAGTTGATGGTGAATATTTAATTTGTATAACAATTTGATGCCATTTACTATCCCCCATGGGGGTCAGCAATGTCACTGACCACATGAAAAGTTAGAGACAATTTTGCTGAAGAAGCATCAATGACTACTTCAAAAGAAAATAGAAGTGTTTTGTGAGGGTTTTTTTTTTTTTTTGTGTGTGTGTGTGTGTGTGTATTTATTTATTTATGTAAGTGAGTACGTAAGTAATCTTTACACCCAGTGTGGGGCTCAAACTCATGATCTGGAAATCAAGAGTCACATGCTCTTCCGACTCAGCCAGTCATGCTTTGGCAAAGTAGAAGTTTTTTTAAGATGATTATGATGAGAGAAATACTCTCTAAAGATCTGATATACAAAAGAAGCCGTTTTAGACTTCTAAGTCTGCATGACTGTACATAAACTTTGTTCAACGAGAAGCCTGACTTATGGCCCACCATGCATGTATTGTACATCTGCTCTGTGAATGAGTAGCCTAAAGGAAAACCATCTTGTCCTTGAGAAATTGATCAGTGCTCCTACTGCCCGAATTCCTTAATGTTAAAACTTGGGATTTCTGCCTATATGCTCATCTATAATTTTTTTGAGCTTTTCCAAGATGAAGAAAAGCCTATTATCCTGTAAAGACTGTTCATTCTCTGGAGAACTTTCTTTCTCCCGAAGATCCTGTTTCCTGGGCGGCTGTCCTAACTGGGGCTCGAATAAGACTCTATTTTCTTTCTGTATTTGAGTTCTCTTTCTGGGAAATTTGTGTCACCAGTTGCTTCCAAAGATGATGATTTATTGTTAGCAGTCGCAAAAGATGTGTTAATAGATCACTGGGATGCATACATTTTCATTGAGGTCAAATAGCTATTCTAAATGATTTTTACTCACGTTAAACCCTAAGTTTTCCTGTGCATGCAAAACAACACACACACTAAAGCAATAGCTATTGGTGTGCTCTTCTATTAGCAGCAGTAAAACTTCACTTAGGAATAGATGAAGGAAGCTTTATGTCTGTATTGTCAAATGCTTCACGTAGAAAATGAACAAATTCTAATAATGGTTTGATCTCTTCATTCATTTGAAGGGGAGCAAAATCTGCCACCTCAAAATATTCCTCCTTGTCCTGTCAATTATTTTAAGCTGGTTATTTTTAAGAAAATGCAGGCACAAAAGAAGATCTGAAAATTGAGTAGAAGTTACCCTTTTATAAGATACATTTATATTCATAAGGGAAACCTCTGTTTGTAAGATGTCTCCCACCCCGTGCCAGGAAAAGGGGAAGGACTCAACAGTCTAAGAACTCTTGTCAGTGGAGAAGGTGAGGACCTCAATCTGCATAATAACTTCAGCCTTGTTTACTGAGCTTTTCCTGGTCACCTCCATAACTGACTCCCTACCCCCAATATCTTCCTTTGTCTTTAGCTGAAGATGGTATTTAAGGTGATGGCTTTGACCATTTCAAGGGGTTACTCCCCACCTTAGAGTTATAAAGTTATTAAACTTTTGTTTTACTCCTGTTTTAAATCAATTTAATTATTAGACCAGCCAAAGAACCTCAAGAGTAGAAGTAAAATGTTCTTCTCCCCAGCACAGGATGAAGAATCCAACTAAAGTTCATAATGTTCTGATTGACAATGTTAATGTAAAGTTATTTAAAAAGGTCAACATTGAAGATAAAATTATTGGTTGCCTCAGTAATAATAAAAAAATGCAAATCTGGTAAAGGACAACATCTTGGTAAAGACAAGTAAGATTGCTATGGAGAAGAAATAACAGTTTTTAAGTATTGTAAATAAATAACTCATAATTGTATCCAAACAAACTGCAATATTCTGCTAATGAAAGTGGAGGCAGTAGTTTTAAAACTTTAAAAGCAGTCATGTATACCCACAGTAAGTTAGTTTGGTAATCAATGCTTTTCCTTACCTCATCAACCACCTCTGTTGTATTATTATCCTTGTGCCTTTGTGTTGCTGGTTTTTAGGCTGTTAGTATGCTATTTTACATAATAAAGCACACCCAAGAGCTTTTCTTCTGTTTCTTGCTTGGGCTACTATTCTGCCAAACTGGATTCTAAATCCCCCCCCCCCCCCGCACCTCCACCCTGCCCCAGCCCCACACACCTATGCTACTTCTGAGCAAAAAGTACTCCTTTTCTCTACTCGAGGACTTTCCCATGATTTTACTCAGATTGCCTCCACTCCGTCAACCTGACTCACCAAGATGGGAATGCAGCTTACAGTTTCTGGGAGATGTCACAAGATTTTGGCAATTTCCCTTTTTTTTTTTTTTTTTTAATTTTCAGAGAAAAGCTTCTAGGAGCAACAGTGTTTGTTGGCGCATCTGAAGGGAAATTAAGAAATCTGTCAAGTTACGTAAGAATCATCTTTATCTTCTTATTTAGTTTATTTTTTTTTAATTTTAACAAGAAGCTGATCATCTCTAATTTTTGGTTGCTGATATTGAACTTGAATATACCAAGTAAGATGTGAGAGGGCTTTTTTTTTTAAGTTATTTTTGTTCATAGTGTTAGGTATTGAGGAAGGGAACATCATGATGTGACACTAATAATAATAATTAAAGTGAAGAATATAAGATTTGTCATAGGACTCAGGATTTCCAGGGATGTCTTCCTGAGAGGTAGTCAAATATTTCTCTCAGTCTTTTATTAGGTACTATAGTTAATACAAATATTTTCAAATGAAATTAGCTCACCCTTCCTTCATGTTTTTCTCCTAAAGTCTATTTTTTTTTCATTTCTACTCTTTATTCTAGATACTATTCATGAGGCTAATGAAATGAGATCCCATAGGAGTTGAAGCCTATTCATATAAAGGAATTTTGGTAGTACCAGAGGTAGTCAGGTACTCTTTGGTTAAACAATGAGTTGCATATTAAAAAAATCCAGAAAGAACAATAAAAGATAGATTCAAGAGGTCAGATTCTACAAGATCTTTGATTTATAAAGTTTGACAAGCTTCTAAACCTTTTGAGTTTTTATTCCCTTATGTCTGGAAAGGTCTATAGGACATAATGTTTATCTTTCTCACAGGGATGTTTGAGCATTAAATGAAAGTGATATATCTTTTTTTTTCTAAGATTTCATTTATTTATTTGACTGAGAGAGACACAGCGAGAGAGGGAACACAAGCAGGGGGAGTGGGAGAGGGAGAAGCAGGCTCCCCACTTGGCAGGGAGCCCGACGCGGGGCTCGATTCCAGGACCCTGAGATCATGACCTGAGCCGAAGGCAGACGCTTAAGGACTGAGCCACCCAGATGCCCTGAAAGTGGTATATCTGACACCTCTTGTGCCCTCCCTTATATCCTCATTCTCTCAGCAGATCCCAGGCACAGCTATGATGAACAATTTCATGCAGACTTCAACTCTCTTTGCACAGACAGTTTTTTCTCCTCCAAGACACAGCATTTCTTTCACTCTCTACCTGAGCTTCTCTTAGGTCACAGCCAGGAAAACAAATGGAGTCCATGATAATCCTCCTTTGCACACTGAATGAAGTTCCAGGAAGTTAACATACATCTGGGACAACATTGAACCAATGAGAGAGGTGGATAAATGCTGGTAAAAGCTGATGGATAAATGCTTCTGCCTGTTGATCAGATTCTGGGGTAAATAATTCTAAGAGTCATTCTATAAGTTCCTAAAAAGACCCAGAAGGATTGAGTTCCCATTGCCCACTGTAATATTAACTAAAAAATATGTCCTTGATGAGATTTTCCTCTCTGATTTTTTAACCTTCCATGATCTCCGAAACTTGATCCCTGGGATCTTGTACCAAGTAAACCTTCTGCACCCAAGTTCTTGTCTTCAGTTCTATTTGGGGGAGATGGAGATAGAGGCTAAGACTAATGAACATAAATGTTGTCAACACTGCTCAGCTCAGGTGTGTTGCTCTTAGCTTGAAATGTTGAACCCTGGAGAAGCACCAGGAGGTTATTCACACTTCCTTAACCCAGTTACTCCCTACCTAAGATCATTTTGAAACTCACATGTGTTTATAGGTAAGGCTCAGGAACACAACACCTGTGGTAGGCAAGGATCATGGCACTTAGGCTAACTGACAAAGAGCATACATAGCATCTGTCCTGGGAGTTAAAGCCCTTTTTCTGCTGAAAATCCACACTCAGATGCTAGACTTTGAGGTATGTGTCTATTGATGTATAACCTCACCTTATAAATTATATTATATTCTTGTCTGCATTTCTAGTTTATGTACCAATTTCTTTGTTTTTCTTTATCAGCAAAAATTCATGACCCTATTCTCAGCCAAGTGTCATTGACATTGAAACATGCAAAATATGGACCTCCAGGAAATGAACACTCCCGACAGGAAACATAGCCAATATCAACAGAAACTTGCTCAAATCTATCATATTGTATGTGCCCAAACCCAGTCTCAGAGTCTTATTGATCTTTATCAAAATCTCCCAAATCCATAAAATACAAAAACTACAGGAAAATAATTATAATAAAAAGAAGATGGACAATATATTTGAGTGCCAGATTACAAAAATTTATTAGATTAAAATTTTCATTTTCAATTGCTTTTCAATAGAAATCCAATAGCATATATTCTATCAATAGTACAGAATTTGGGACTTCATTTGAGATTACTCATTAAGTTCAGTTGGCCAAAAGTAGGTGCTACAAGAAACTGATGATTTAGGAATAAAAGAATAGTAGTAATTGGTGGAAATGAAAACAATGGCTGTACTGAGTAGAGACTAACATCAATACTCAAAAGCATCTGAACCTCAACAAGTTGCTCTATAGAAGCCAGATCCACAGGGTGGCCTGTAACACAATGACCGGTAGCTCTTAGAGGTGAAGTAGGATGGGTGGCAGAATCTGGATCCACAGCTCAGAGAAGGAAAACCATAGACTCTAAAACCCAGGGGTCTGAAGCCCTGGGATCCACAGCCCAGTGAGTAGCAGCTTCTGGATCCATAGCCCAGGGAGCAACAGCTGCTGGAGCCAATGCCCATAGACCCAGGGTAAGCAGTCCAGCAGGGACTGCAGAGTGTGGAGGTCCTCCAGCGGTAGCAGGACGTCTGGCGGGGGCTGGACACCACACGGGATGTCGGGCAGCTCTTGGGCTCACAGCAGGTCTCCTGACAGCCACTGGGGAGGGAGGAGCCCAGCTGGCAGGTGCTGGGAGAGCAGAGGTGAGTGCGGCAGACCAGGTTGCTGGGGTAAGAGCCACAGGAGGAGCCTGGGTAGTGCAGGTAGCCCCCACGGGAACAGGAGGAGAAGTTTCCAGAGCAGCAGCTGTAGCACATGTTGGCAGGAGGTGTGAGTTTGGCTGAGTGACAGCGAGAAGATTCTGAGGTTGAATTTCATCTCTGGGCTGGGGTGTTTATATACTCGCAGCAATAGGTGTGGTAACCTGCACGGTCATCCTTGACATATCTGTGTGCCCTCATTTACATATGGGTAACTCAGTAATCTCTGTAATTGCAGTTGAATAATTTCCCACATTTGGATTTATGGATGCTATAATCTTGGTGTTACAACCAAAGCCAATGAACTGCTCCTCTGTCAGAAATGCCACGAATGTTTGACGTTTATGTTCATCCCATCATGAGGAGGAAAACACCACAGCCAGGACAGCTTTTCCTTGGGCTTATGCTACCTACATCTGCTTCCTGTGTATCAACATATGGTTTTTCTGGTGGATGCTTTCCTCCTAAGAGTAGGGAATGAAATCACATCATTTTTTTTTCCTGGTACAATGGATCAGAGGCAGTGTTTCTACCTGGATGGAGCCTTCCAGGAATGATCCACCTTGTCACTGTACTCCACATGCTCCAGAATTACTTGGTGGTAATTTGTTATGCCAGCAATAGAGAAAGAATGCATCGAGTAGTGGTTACCCAGTGGGTCTCTTGTCCAATGAACAGAGACCAAAAATAGATAAAACAAAGACAGAGATGGCTAGACACTGACAGACACCTTGCCACATATCTAAAGATAAGGTGACAACACAAGGGCTCAGCTGAAGCAATCCCAAGGAAGATCAATCTAGGCCCATCTCTAGGCAGTCAAGGGGAAAACACTAGTCTGATGAGGGCAGCTGAAGGAGGAACAGAGAAAGCTCAGAGACTTCAGCCTTTTTTCTAGTGCACTCTTAAAAGATGATCTGTTCCATCCCAATGTCTTTAGAATTAGAACCATTCAAATTTAGTATATTTTATGAAAGTTGATGTATTATCCATTTTATCATCTACATTTAAAAAAATCCAGGGCTTCTAATGTCTTAGAATATCTTACTTAGCTTTTCACTTCACAGGTTTTGAATGATTTTCTGGCACTTGCACAGCCTGGTACCACCCTGCATTCTCCTGCCTAAATGTTTCTTTTCCAAGTCCCTTTTCCTCTGGAAATACATGAATCAATCTCTCTCCTCTCTCCTTCTCTTTCTCTCTCCCCAACTCTATCTGTCCCCGCACCATTTTTCATTCTTGTTTTTTTTTTTCTGTGTTTAAGTTTGGTTTTCTCTGTTTTTCTTGTTTTGTTATTTTTTGCCATCGCTTAACTATAGATTCAAATTTTTAAAAAGTTTGATAATTTATCATATTCTTAGACTATAACTGGCTGCTTTCTAAGTTCAATGTTAAAATAAAATCAGTTAAAAAATAAATAAAATAGGGGGGCAAGGATGGCGCAGTTGGTTAAGCATCTGACTCTTGGTTTCAGCTCAGGTCATGATCTCAGGGTCTTGGGATTGAGCCCCATGTCAGGCTCCACCGTAGGCATGGAGACTGCCTAAGATTCTCTCTCTCCTTCGCCCTCTGTCCCACCCTCCCACCCACTCTCTCTCTCTAAAAATAAATAAATTAATTAATTAAGTAAAATCAGTTAAATGATATTCTAAGCCCAAGAGAATGTACTATCATGGTTGATGGCAAAGTTTAATTTTACTAATAAAACTGTAATAAACTCACAACAATAATATTAAAAGTATTTAAAAATGTGCTACATGCAATATTAAAGCACATTTGTCTCTGTAATATATTCTTGGCATTTCTCCCTAGGGATCATTTCATTTAAATTTTATAAGGTGGAGAAACATTGAAGATTTCTCAATAAACATATCAGTGAGGTATCCAAGTATGTATTTTTTTCTATAAATTATCCAAGAACAGTGGTTGAGAACATGAGCTCAAATGCAAGTTGTTTATTTTGGAGAGGATACCAGTAATTACCTGCAGGGGAGTATGAGAAATGTGGCAGACAATGGAAGGAAGGCAATGTGGGGTGCGTTACTAAGCCAGGCACCACTGTGGACAACTGAAACCCAATCCTAGTGGAGAATTCCCCACACAGGGCTCAGCAAGTTCTTGTGGAGTGAAAAAGTCCTTGGGCAGAGTTTTATAGATACCCCCAGTAATCGTACACTTCAGAGTTTAAAGATGATTATCCAGGGGATGTAGGCAGGGTGTGAGAGCTTCTGTTGGGAATGAGGTGTCACTAGAAAAGCAGAGATACCGTAAATATGGAAAAGAATAAGATAAGATCTGGAAGGATAAAATGGGATAAGAAAAGCAGAGGGTGTGAAGTCACATGGTAAATTCAGATCATATTGCGACACAAAGTAAAGCATATATAGTGTGAAAATGGGAGACAGGGTTGGAAAGAAAGGCTGAATACCCACAACTGTAGCATTTGAATTTCCTGAAATTTGGTAGGTGTCATCTATTACCAGTGCAACTACTATAATGACTTTTAAATGGCCACCTTCTCTGTAGATCCTCACTTATTTGAAGCATTCCCTTGTATTTTAAAAATAAGTAAGTTGTTCAAAATTATGTAAAATTAGCAAGTTAACATTGCTTAAAACACTGAACCCTTCTTCTCAATGAGAATAGAAAATCTGTGAAAATACATCATCATCATCATCATCATCTCTGTTTGAAAACTTCAGAGAAATACCTAAGTATTCCAGAGTCCCAGAGGTACTATATGGGCCAGAACTGAAGTAATAAATAAATAAATAAATAAAATAAGCCTACGTCTGGAGTTGCTATTCTCTTAAAATGATATGTTGATTTTGACGTGGATGGAACTGGAGGGTGTTATGCTGAGTGAAATAAGTCAACCAGAGAAAGGCATGTATCATATGACCTCACTGATATGAGGAATTCTTAATCTCAGGACACAAACTGAGCGTTGCTGGAGTGGTGGGGGGTGGGAGGGATGGGGTGGCTGGGTGACAGACATTAGGGAGGGTAGGTGCTATGGTGAGCACTGTGAATTGTGCAAGACTGTTGAATCACAGACCTGTACCTCTGAAACAAATAATGCAATATATGTTAAAAAAAAAAAAGCAGATAACAACAGGGGAAGAATGAAGGGGGGAAATCGGAGGGGGAGACGAACCATGAGATGATGGACTCTGAATAACAAACTGAGGGTTCTAGAGGGAAGAGGGTGGGGGGATGGGTTAGCCTGGTGATGGGTATTAAAGAGGGCACGTTCTGCGTGGAGCACTGGGTGTTATACGCAAATAATGAATCATGGAACACTACATCAAAAACTAATGATGTAATGTATGGTGATTAACCTAACAATAAAAATTTTTAAAAAGAAAAAAATTATATGTTGATTTTGAAAGTAGTAACTGAGAGGCTAAGAGAATTCCACAAACTCACTGGGCTTAAAAAATAAAATTGGAATTCAGTGTCTATTGGAATTGAGATCATGGCAAATATCCCAGACCTTAGAGAGCCAAATCCTAGAAGTAAAGTTGAAGTGCTAATAAATAGCTCTTCATAAGGAGTGAAGCCCAGGTTTGAATTATCTCAATCCCTGATTGGATAAAATGATCTAGGATGCTGGTGACCTTATCCTAGCAGCCTGCCTGAAACATAAGTAAATTCTTTCTGGAGGAAGGTAAATTATTCTGGGATGTGTATGTGTGTATTTCATATATATATATATATATACACATATATAGTAGGAATATGAGAAGAAAAGACTAAAACAAAAGAGAACACCAGAATATAGAATCTGAAATACATAGTGCATGTGCCAAAATCAGACATTAAGTTATCAATGTGAAGAATTTAACATTAGGAAATTGGAAGATATTATCAAGGAATTATTATATTTAAAGAAGTAAAGATATGATTGAGAATTTTGGCAGAAAACTAAAAGCCATGTAACAGAACATCATTGAAATTTCGGAAATTTGCAATATACTAACTGATCTGTAAAACTTAATTGATGTGTTTTATCAGGAGATGAAACAAAGATAAACAGACAATTAATGAATTGGGAGATGGGATAGAAAGAAATTCCCAAAGTTAAGTATAAAGAGATAAAAAGAACGAAAAGCATGAAAAAGAAAAGAGTATAAAAGGCATATGTAACATAGTTTAATAGTGTATTTTGCTTATAATTAGAATCTCAGAAAAAGGGAGATGAAAATGAGACAAACGATATTTGAAGAGAATATGGTTGAGAATTTACTAAAAATGATGAAGGGCATGACTAGAGCTGGCTTGACACTGAGATGGAATTAAAGGCACACAGATTTCATTTGGGAAATGTCTTTGAGAGAAGAGTTGGAGGAGGGGTGAAGAAGGAGAGGAGGGCTGTCAGACCCGGCACAAGTCTGACCACAGTGCCTGAGGCAGCCGCACAGACTAGGCATAACTGCTTGAGGCCATTGGAGAATCCTCAGTCATCGGCCATCAAAGAAGTCCCATGTGTCCCAGGACAGAGCTTATCTAGTATCTCTGCTGCACCGCAGCACATGGGGCCCTTGGCCAACTCAGCCTCCTGCAGTTGAAGATCTGAGAAGGAAAGTCTCAGCGTTGATATGCATATGGATGAGAAACTGTTAGGATTACAGGACTCATATCAGACACACTGAACCTAAAACCCAACCATTTCTTCCCTCATTTCAATATTGCTTAGCTCTTTGATTCTCCTCCTAAGACCCCCATTTCCCCCCCTTTCCATTGCATCTGAGACATACTGTGTAATAGAATGTGGATATAGATGGATAATAATTTTGGAAAATGAGAAAACATGGTGACAAGTAAGGTCAGTATTTAGTCTGTTCCTATTAAAGCCAAAACTATATCTCTGATCAATTGACAAAGCAGAAAAATAGTTATATCTCATTTCCTGCCATTTAGGAAAAGTATGTGCCCATTATTGCCAGGAATAAAACACATGAAGGTTATGGCAAGAGCAAAGGAAGTGCTTTCCCGGCTGAGATGGATGAACATTAATGTCAAACAGTCACGGTATTTCTGACAGAGGAGCAGTTCATTGGCTTTGGTTGTAACACCAAAATTATAGCATCCATAAATCCAAATGTGGGAAATTATTCAACTGCAATTACAGAGATTACTGAGTTACCCATATGTAAATGAGGGCACACAGATATGTCAAGGATGACCGTGCAGGTTACCACACCTATTGCTGCGAGTATATAAACACCCCAGCCCAGAGATGAAATTCAACCTCAGAATCTTCTCGCTGTCACTCAGCCAAACTCACACCTCCTGCCAACATGTGCTACAGCTGCTGCTCTGGAAACTTCTCCTCCTGTTCCCGTGGGGGCTACCTGCACTACCCAGGCTCCTCCTGTGGCTCTTACCCCAGCAACCTGGTCTGCCGCACTCACCTCTGCTCTCCCAGCACCTGCCAGCTGGGCTCCTCCCTCCCCAGTGGCTGTCAGGAGACCTGCTGTGAGCCCAAGAGCTGCCCGACATCCCGTGTGGTGTCCAGCCCCCGCCAGACGTCCTGCTACCGCTGGAGGACCTCCACACTCTGCAGTCCCTGCTGGACTGCTTACCCTGGGTCTATGGGCATTGGGTCCAGCAGCTGTTGCTCCCTGGGCTATGGATCCAGAAGCTGCTACTCACTGGGCTGTGGATCCCAGGGCTTCAGACCCCTGGGTTTTAGAGTCTATGGCTTCCCTTCCCTGTGTTATGGATCCAGTTTCTGTCACCCAATCTATTTCCCTTCCAGGAGTTTCCATTCATCTTGTTACTGGCCACACTGTAGATCTGACTTCTACTGATTAGCGTGTTGAAGAGCAAAATCCATTCGAGAAATGTAGATTCTGTCCTGAGATTATTTATTATCTTAATTTCTTCCATTAAAAAGTATCTAATATTCCCTGATCACTGGTAACTACCTCACCAGCCCTCAAACACTGGCTGATAGAAGAACTCTGTCAAACTACAAGATTAACGAGTAATTCAAATTGCACTGTTGATAGAATTTATGGTTTGCGTTTCTCCCAAAAAATAGGCGGAAAGTCAAATGATTTTATTTTAATAAAATCTTCATTCTGCTCTCCAAATATGTTGTTATTTATTAGTAATGTGTCAACTCGGATTTGTGTTATCAGTGCTTTAGTTAATGGGCTTTGGAAAGTTCAGATTTTAATGCCTGTGCGCTAATTTTGGTTGGGTTTGAGTATTTCCCCCTGTTTAAGCAGTTCCTTGGAGGCCCACAGTTTCTAGGTACAGCCTTTTTCTCAACGAAATCTCAGGGGTTTGAATAAGATTCTTGTTTACAGAATGAATATAGCCTATGCACACAAAGACATAATAAAGACATTTTGTATTAAGGATATTTGAGGAGTGTAGGAACAAAGTTTAGATTTACATGATGAGGCCTGTGCATGCAGGTTATTCAAATGGAAGACTGGTGTGTGGGTGCAACGTTCTAGAAAAAGAGCACCTATGAGCTTCAGCTAATCACAGTGAAGGGATGCCACATATTTTTTTCTAATTGACTAAGTCCCTGTACTCCGATTACTATTTTCAATTTGCTCAAATTATCCCCATTTGTACAAGAACAGCTTAGATGAGAACAAACTTAGCTGGGAAGGAACTAGGCTCAGCAGGTGTGAAGTTGCACCTGGGTTCTTTGCCAACATATACACTGAATCTAACTGAATGAGAATCTAATCTAAACAAGAAACCTTTAATATCATTGAAAATTACTGTTTCTGCTGTATATTGAAATAAAATTGGATATTTTTTATTTACACCATTCTTCTCTCCTACATCCAAGTGTTATAAATGTAAGGTACTAACAGGTAACATAGAAACTAACCATGTAGTAGATAATACAGATATCATAACATACTAACATAGCATGATAACAACCGGAGACGTGATGTTCATATAGAGCAAGTGGTGTTTAAATATTTTTCCCCTAGTCTTTATTTTGTAAGATCCTCAAACATCCCTGAAATTAGGAAATGGAATGCAGAGTACTTGAAGGTTGGAAAAAACCCCGTCTAAATCTGAAATATAAAAAGAGTGGTAGGGGCCATTAATTCAATCTACTTACTCCACAGAGGTGGAAACTGAAAGATAGAAGAGCTAGATAGAATTTTACAAGATTACACAGCAAGTTATTATAGAGTTATTAGTAGAATTACTTTATTCCGTGCATTCTCGCCAACCTCTCTCTTCCTTCATATGCTCCCTTTCTTCCTCATCTTTCATTCCCTCCTCCTCCTCCTTCACTATGTTTAGAAAATAGTCATGACACTTACATAGCTAGAGGAAAGCATAAAGGAATAATGAAAGGAGATTTGGGGAAAATTTCATCAGCTATTGTGCTATAAAATTTAAAATAGTAAACTCCTCTGTAAACAGTCCTGCTCATGAATTTTAATGATCCAAGTTGGTTTCATGCCCATTATCTTCAACCAAGAGAAAGAATCCAATTTTGTACCCCAAAACATAAGCAATGACAGAGCAGTCATGAGGAGCACCTGGAGCTTTTTGGCCAAGCTGAGGCTTCGTCTGTTACTGTCTCCAGATTTTAGATGTCAGAGTGGAAAATTTTCTGGCTTTCAGAAATATACCAGTGTCTTAGTTTTCCTATTATTGCTAAAATAAATTACATCAAAATCAGTAGTTTAAACAATACAAATTTATTATCTTACGGTTCAATAGGTAAAAACTCAGATACAGTCTCATTGGGCTAAAAGCAACATGCTGACAGGGCTATATTCCTTTCCAGAGGCTCTAGGGGAAAATCTGTTTTCTTGCCTTTTTTAGTTTCTGGAGGCCAGCTGCATTTCTTAGCCCATGCTCCGCTTCCTCTACCTTCAGAGCCAGCAGTGGTGGGTCAAGTCGATCTTACTCTGTATCACTTTGACCTACTCTTCTGCCTCTTCTTAAGGATGCTTAAGATTATGTTGTGTCCCCCTGCTAATCTCCCTATTTTAAGGTCAACTGATTCACAACTTTAATTCCATCTGCTACCTTAATAACCCTTTCAACAGAAAGTAATGTATTCATAAATTCTGAGGTTTAGGATATGGATATGTTTGAGGAACCATTATTCTGCCTACCAACACTAGTAAACAAACAAATTTACTAAAAAACAAACAAAAAGCCCAAACCAAACCAAACAAAAAAACCTCAACAACTGATTCACTGTAAATAGATAGCCATGTGATGAAGTGCTCACAAACAAAGCAAAATTCAATAGTGAGGACAGCAAACTTGCAATACCACAGCTGCACCTGAAGTTACAATATCCCATTTCATGTTGATAGTCAAGATAAGAATACTGTAATATTTTACAAGAAACGTAACTCCTGAGCTGATGTCTTGCCATGTTCATTTAAGAAACTGCCCCTTCATCCATTCCATATCTCTGGCACATCCTAAATTTCCCAGAGTATAGACTTTCTTCTTTCTATATTTTAGTATAGTGAATTGTGATCTTCCAGTTTTCACCAAATTGACCCCACTCTACACGAGCAGGAAACCAGCTGGTACTTGTCTGGCTTCCTCCTGCCGTATTGTTTGACAGACGCCTAACACCTCGGATTTTGAACCTAGGGGTTTAGGTCCCAAGCTTCTGCCACCCCACAACTATAATTCCAGAAGCTGCTGATCATCTGTCTGCCAACTGGTTCCCAATTCTGACTTTCAAGAATAAGTGTAACCAGTTTCCCAGGAAATACTCCCATGAATCATTCCTAGGCACTTGATCTGAACAATTTCTATTTATTAATGTTTATCTCATTGGTGATTATAGAGAGCAGGTTTATCCTTGCCAACCCCCTGCCCTCATGTTTGTTTTTTTCTAATTAGTCATACCTCAGAACACATTGTCAAACATTTTGTTAGTACCATTAGTTTTCATGACATTTTCACTGAGCCTTTACCACAAGTCAGAATCCATGGAATGGAAATGTGTTATTGAATATATTTTTTAAAATAAGATTATATTTGTGTATTACTCCATAATTTAAAATATATTAAGGAAATGTATGGGGTCTCTGTTCTAACCGGTCTGAAAGTCAAAGAGAGAAAGCAAATACTAAATAAATAATTATTTAATTACAAAATAATGAGCTATGAATGAGTTTTTGATGCTAAAATAACATCAAGAGAAACTCACCAAATCTTAGAGATCAAGAAAAGTTTCCCAGAGGAATAGCTTTTGAAATAGGTTGGAAGAGTAAGTAGAGGATGGATTGGTAGGCCTTGGAGAAGAAGTATTTTTAGGACCCAAGTCTTGAGATGTGCATTACATAACTGAAAGGGATTTTTGTCTTGTCAGTGAGGGAAAATGAAAAAAAAAATGACTTGAAATTAGGTCAGAAAGATTTGGGGGGCCATTCTTTGCAGGTCTTCAGTGGTCTGGCTCAGAATCGTACTTTCTTCTGATAGCAATGAGGGCCATTGAATGGTTTTGGGCAGAGGTATAAGATTGTCTGCTTTGTTAGTTTTTAAAATAATCTTTGTTATTCAGTTAATATTTATACAAAATGAAATGAACAGATTTTAAGGGTAGAGTTTGACGTTTTTGACAAATATATGCACCTATGTTACAACTACCTGATCAAGATACAGAACATTTTTCCTCCTCAGAAAGTACCCTCATCCTCCCTTAATCTCTGCCAACTGGAGCCAACTACTGTAATGATTTCTATCATCGTAAAATGATTTTGCCTCGAGAATTTCATAAAAATTAGACCATACAGTATGTTCTTAGTTGTATCCAGCTTTTCTTGTTCAACATAATGTTCTTGAGATTCTCCATGGTGCTTATGTTTTATTCATTTTATTTCTGTGCCGTGGTCCCTTGTGGGAATAGATGACAATGTGTTTATTCCTTCACCTGTGGATGGTTATTGAATTGTTTCAAGATTAAAGAAAACTTTTTTTAATCAATAAATCTGCAATTGGACATTGACTGTTCCAGTCTTTTTGTGGACATATGTTGTCGGTGTTTTTGTGTTTGTTTGTTTGTTTGTTTTTTGAGAAAAACCTTCAAATGGAATTTCTGGGTCAGAGAGTGAGCATAAGCTTAACTTCATTAGAAATCGCTGAAATTTTCAAAGTTGGTTTTATCATTTTACTCTACCACCAGTAATGCCCTAGATTTCTAGAGACCACATTCTCATCAACATTGACATCATCTTTCTCTTAACCATTTACTGGAGGAGAGTGGTATCTCATTGTGATTTTAAGTTTCTTTTTTTGTGTGTGACTTTAAGTTTCATTTACTTGGTGAATAATGATTTTGAGCAGCTCTTCTTGTGCTCATTGGTTATTCTCTTGACTTCTTTTGTGCAGTGTTTATTCATGTTTTTCTACATTAAATTTTTTTTGCTAATATGTTGGAATTCTTTATCTACTCTGGAAATAAGTCCATTGTTAGATTTATGTATTGCTAGTAATTTTATATTTGTGACTTGCCTCCTTATCTTAATGATGACATTGGATAAGCAAACTTTCATCTTGATGAAATCAAATATCAGTTATTTTTCTTTTGTTGTACTTTTTTGTATTCTCCAAGAAAAGTTTTGTCTCCCACTAGGTTGGAAAGATATTCTCTTATTTTTGTCCTAGAAACTTTAAAATTTCAGCTTTTACATATAGGTCTATGACATGTATCAACACATATATATTTTTAAGTTCTTTACATGTATCCATTAATTCAAATGCCATGTGTTGAAAAGATATTCTGCAATATTTTATAGTATTAAATATGGGAATCTTGAAATATATTCCTTAGGTTATATGTTTTGTTGTTCTTATAGTTTAGATTTGATTTTTCACATATTTTTCATTATTACATAGGAATGAAATAGATTTTTTAATAGAAGTTTTATACTTCATTGGATTTTTTATGTCATTCTACCTGTGAATACAGAAATCTCTTCTGTTCCCTTGCTCATACTTATGCCTTTTATTTGTTTTTATTGGCTATTTCTCTGGCTAAAACCTATAGTGCAATGATGACTAGAAATGTGGGGATATGTTAATGTGGTTGATTTTATGTGCATATGTATGAGTGTGTAGTGAGCTACCTACCTTCTCTGCTCACATTAACAGATATGTATATTTTTAATTAAAAAACAATTTTTTTAAGATTTTATTTATTTATTCGACAGAGAGAGACACAGCCAGAGAGGGAACAGAAGCAGGGGGAGTGGGAGAAGGAGAAGCAGGCTTCCCACGTGCTTCCCACGAGCAAGGAGCCCGATGTGAGACTCGATCCCAGGACCCTGGGATCATGACCTGAGCCGAAGGCAGACGCTTAACGACTGAGCCACCCAGGCGCCCTACATCTTTTTAGTTTTAAGAACTCGTTGTGTATGGTATCACATTATATGCAACCATGGAAATGGGGAGAAATTGATTATTAACTGAATTAATTTAGAGGACATTTGCAACAAAATCCTTGCTTTCTCATTCCCAGTGCTCCTGGGAACTCTTGTTTTCAAACCCCTCAGATCGGGAAATGGGAACTTTACACATAGCAATTTACTAACTGAATTTCTTCTAGTGCAAGATCGGCATACTCACTATACCATCCCATTCCTATCACCTCCCTCTTTAAATTTCATTATAATACAGTTTAGCCCAATTTCAGAAGATTGTAAGATAACCTTTATTTGATGAGGGAAGCAATATAAATGAAATGGCATTTAAAAATGAATCTAAAAGCTGGGATGTTCTTAAATATCAAAGACATGAGAATTATGAGAAGAGATAAGGGGAAGTATAGGAAGATGACCTGAAATGACCAAAGCAGAGTGGAAAAATACATACTGTGTGTTCAGGAAAGAATTGAGGTTCCATTCGTTTACAGTAAAAGGAGGGTTTATGTAGAAATTGGGAGACAGATTTAAAAAAAAAAAGAGCAAGACAGGATGTGTACATGTGGATATGCTGACTATTGGACCTCATTATCACAGATTTTTTCATTCTCACTCAAATTAGTGTAATCATCTTTTAATCAGTTGTCCTTGCTCCAGCTTCTACCTTGATCAAGCTTATTTGCTCATTCTCCAGCTGTAGCTTGTAAATTACTTTCTCTGGGAAGCTTTGTTGACTTCTAAGACTGTTAAGATCTCATTGTTAAACATACTTATATGTTGAGGATTTGCTTATTTGCAGCTTTAATCACTGCTGCAATTAATTAATTATTTGGTTAACCTTGCTAGATGGTAAGAAAGAGGAACCACATTTTTAAATATTGTTTTTAAATTTTCTCACTATATAGTAGCAGATGAATGAATGCATTTTCTTTGAAAAAAATATCATAGAACATTTGTTCATCATGCATTCCCTATGAGCAGAGCCGAATGAATATTATTTTGAGAACTGACTAGTATCGACAAGATGTTTGACAACATACTATGAGGCATGACTAATAAAAAATATGGGAGTCAAGGTTGAAGGGGAACAAAGCTGTTATCTGTAATCACGAATGTGACAAGAATAAATAAATAGGAATTGGTGAAATCAATTGCATAGAAATGACTCATGATGAGTTTCCTGGGAAACTGAATACACCAATCCCTAGAAATCAGAACCACATGCTGGCTGGTAAAAAGATGACTGGCAACTCCTGGAAATAGAGTTGCTTAGGCAGCAGGAGCTTGGGAACTGAATTCCTGAGTTCAAAATTTACAGAGCCAGTGAGTGTAACAGAAGGGCAAGAAAAACAGCGTGACAAAGTTAGAAGTCTGGTAGGGACAGGACCTATGGGAGATCTAGTAGGAATCTGGTAGAGAGCAGGGCTGCCTTTGTAGGAAACAAGACCCAGAATCACTGTTGCTGGAATATAGAGGGAAATTTACCTTGATCCTGGTAAACTCAGAATGTTGCTAAAGACTTGGGGGTTATGTGTTGCCTGTTTCTAGAGCAGATTTTCTATGGGATTGAGACAATTTCTTGAGATGTAATGATAGCTTTTATGCTTTAATGCTGATATCCTTAAACAAGACATTGCATGTAATGTAAGTATCAGTTGTGATATTACAAATTTACTATCTCCAACATTGTAATTGGGAATTGTATTTCTTTACATTGTGGTGTAATGACTATTGAATCAATCCCTGATTTGTCTTTAGAAGGTTGTTTGCTTTTTTAACTACAGTATTTCCTGGGGCCAGAGGACCATTTTTACATTTTTAATCAGATATCTCTTTTAATCATCAGAGATAGCTCCGATTTAGCCAAAGAGTATTTTTCAATTTTAATGCTATTTTGTCTATGTTCCAGATCTCTAAGACGACTGGCCCACACATGGAAATGTGCATGTGGGGATCATTTGTGTTATTCTATTTTCAAAAATCATGGAAATTATGAACAAAATAAGAATAAGTTCAGAGGAGTACTGAGCATTGCCATTTCTATTTCTGTCAGTGAAAGCCAAATGAAATATCTGTATTTTCTCTCATACTTTCAATCGCCTTTAGATTTCCCGGTAACAATCTAGAAATCATGATAATTTCTCAAGCAATCTAGTGGTGATGATGATGAGTTTTTCAACTCTTCTACTCCACTTTCCTCAACATGATGACTTTGAGTCTTGTGTTTGTTGCCTTATGGTCTTGAATGATCACAACATTGACCAAAATGGGTGAGCTGACTTGTGCTGCCCACCCCAACATTCTTAAGTTGGAGTCCTAGCCCCAATACCTCAGAATGTGACTGAATTTGGAGATGGGATGTTTAAAGAGGTAATTAAGGTAAAATGAGGTTATATGGGTGGGCTCTAATCCAACATGGCTGGTATCCTCATAAGAGGAGATTAAGACCCAGAAACTCGTGATGGTAATGGGGAGCAGAAAGAAGATGGATGACTGAAGGAGAGAGAAGATGAGATCATATGGCACAATTGAAATTGCATTAAAATGAAACTAGGAACCAGGAGTCTATCCTTAGCTTTACCATTAACTCTCTCTGAGACCTAGAAAGTAACTCTTCTAGGTCTCAAGATCCATGCCTATACAATAAGTTAAGTTTAACTTGGTGATCTATACAGTCATTTATGTCTCTCATATTTAATGCATTCAGGAAGTGAGTGGGATATTTTTATTTCCTTAAAGAAATGGCACCTTTGGAAAATCTGTGATTCTCTTTGAGCTTCTATTTTCTCATATGCTAAAAGGACCTTAGAGTGTAATGAGTGAATTCCACACTGGTATGCTTGTGAGTATGATGAAACAATGCATAGAAAATTTAAGTATTCCCTGACTTTACACAAAGGTATCCTTTGATTTTGGTGTTTGGCTCATTTTCAATAAGTCCTATTTTTAGCAGCTTATCATTTCCTGAAATATTGTATTTATAAAAGTTTAGAAAGGAACCATAAAAAAAATCAAAGAAGGGGCGCCTGGGTGGCTCAGTCGTTAAGTGTCTGCCTTCAGCTCAGGTCATGATCCCAGGGTCCTGGAATCGAGCCCCCCATCAGGTTCCCTGCTCAGCGGGAAGCCTGCTTCTCCCTCTCCCACTCTCCCTGCTTGTGTTCTCTCTCTCGCTGTCTCTGTCAAATAAATAAATAAAATCTTTAAAAAAATTAAAGAATATCCAATTTCATATTGATACAATTGAAACAGATATATAGGCTGCTTTAAAAGCTCATTCGGGAAGGCACCAAGATGGAACCCATGCCTTCTGAACCTGGACCCTTCCCACCTAGCTTCAGTGATTACCTCCTTATACACAGAGAAATGAATCAGGCTAGAAACTGGTTGTTGGAATGCAAAATTTAGACATTTTTAACCAAAATGAGGTATATTTAATTCTAGTTAAACATACAGGCATTCTTCTCTTAATTTTACAAACACATAGTAGTTTTCTATTTACTTTCTTTTTTTAATGGACCAAACCATATAAACTAACTTATTTCCTTGCTTTCTATATTCCTGGTATATGTGTCAACTTCTTCATTCCCTCATTCTGTCAGCACAGACACATGGTCCATTGTTCACTGAGTGAATTCCACTCTGCTCTTCCCCTGAGACTTATCATCAGAGATACTTGCACCTTCAAACTATGAACTTCCAAGAAATTACCGCTCTAAGAGAATTAAAACTTTAAAGATATTTGTTAAGACCTTGCACACACAAGCTTTCAAAGCCCATTCACAGAAAAATATAATCTTTCATTTTAATTTCACAAATATATAACAAACCAAGAGTAAAAAATAAACATAACAAACCACTACATTATTTTTGGATTAAGGAGCTTATTAGAGGGGCACCTGGGTGGCTCAGTCGGTTAACCATCTGCATTCAGCTCAGGCCATGATCCCAAGGTCCTGGGATTGAGTCCCATGTTGGGATTCCTGCTTAGTGGGGGTCTGCTTCTCCCTCTCCCTCTACCCTTCCCCTGCATGTGCTCTCTTTCTCTCTCTTTCTCCTGCTCTCTCTCTCAAATAAATAAAATATTTTTTAAAAAGGAGCTTATTACATTTAAATCATGTGAATTTCATTTTGAGGAGAAAATCTATTGAAATAAATTCTATCACAAAGGCCAGCATTAGACTTTAAATTTGGGCTATTCAGTTCAGTGCTGGCAATATGTATTTTAAAAATAAAACATCAGTAGATATAAGATAGAGACAAATTACAAAATTTTAACTTAAAAAAAAAAAAAAAACTCATAGCAGGGCTCCTGGGTGGCTCAGTCAGTTAAGTGTCTGCCTTTGGCTCAGGTCATGATCCTGGAGTCCTGGGATTGAGCCCCATGTCAAGCTCCGTGCTCAGTGGGGAGTCCTCTTCTGCCTCCCCTTCCCTCTCCGGTTCCTGCTCTCTCACTCACTCTCTCTCTCAAATAAATAAGTAAAATAATAAAATATTAAAAAACCTCATATGATTATAAATTAATCAATACCGTTCATTATTATCCAAATATCAAAGAAAAGAAAGCCCCAATGGAAATTGGGAAATATTTTGAAATGCATAATAATGATGATACAACTCAGTAAAATCAGGGAGATGCAGCTGTTTGGAAGGAAATGTTTAAATTTTAATGTATATATGAAAATCCAAGAAAGCTCGAAATAAAAGTTTTATTTCTCTATATGAGGAAGCTTAAGAAAGGAAGAGCAGTTTAAACCAAAAGGAATTTTAGGGTAGGAAATTATAAAGATAAAAATAGAAATAAATGGAATAGAAATCAAACACAAAACAGAGAAAACCAACAAGGTCACAAACTTCAGACTTTGTGAAAATCAATAAAATCAATTATTTCATTTAAAAAAATCATACAGGAAAATAGGTGACCAATAGCTTCAGAAAATTTATATAATCATTTGGAAAAATATTTATTTTCGTATATTCCAAAGCAGAATTCATCTGTCCTTCATTTCCTCCAGCAAGTATGGTGTCTTTGTCTTACAAATACTTTTTCAAAATAGCCATGACAAACTCAGAAGTCACGAACAAGATGAACAGGCTGCAGAACCACTCTTAGACAAAACGGAAAGTTAATAAATACGTTTTCAAAGAGTACGAAAACCTAATTCATATCCTCTGCACCAAAGAGGTTTATGACCTCATTCTCTTCCAGCAAATTCTCATCTCTAATTCTACATTTGTATAATGGTGAATGATGGGAGTCTACTTGAAGGAGACTTCCCATTCGCTCAGATCCTGGTCTGCCCAGCTCAAACTTGTATATTGGTCAGGACTGAACACTCTAGGTCTCCAAGGGTAGTTTTTTTAAAAAAGAAAAAAAAAAACCTTAAATTATTTGTCAACATTATACATCTAGACAGTTTCAAAATACGTGTGCTCTTTACTATGGAAATACTGACTTACATTTTTTGTTTGTGGATCTGCATTCTTGAGATATGGGTTCAGTTGTTTCTGATCTGAGCAGTGTCATCCATAGATTTTAGTACTTACTTTTCAAATGCACATACTTCTAGAAATTTTTTATCAAATCAGCCAGGGTCGAACTAATGATTTTGTAGATAATTTTTTGAGGATAAAAATTTTCTGAACATATTTTCATTTTTATTTCTTTTTTGAAGGGTATTTTGAACTGATATAAAATTCTAGGAGGCTGAATATTTTTTTTTTCTTTTCAGCCTTTTAAATATATCGTTCTGTTTTCTTCTGGTGTTAAGAACATTAGCTGTATTTCTTATTACTGTTTCCCATACGTTATGTCTCTTTTTTCCTCTAGCTACTTTAAGATTTTCTTTTTAACTTTGTTTTTAATCAATTAAGATTTTCTTTTTATCTTTGCTTTTAATCAATTCACTACAATGTGCCTAAATGTGGATTTCTTCTGATTCAAGTATCCTAAGATTCTTGGATTTTTGAGTTGGAGGTTTTATTGATTTGTTTAATCTTGGCTTTTTGTTGTTAATCAAATGCAAGTTTTTTTCTTTTCTGCTCAGTTTTTTTTTTCTGGGACTTTTCTTACGTTGTTTTTAAATTGCTTGATGTTTTTCAACAAGTTTCCAAATCTTTACTCTGTCTCTTTTTTCAGTCATTATTTCTCCGACTACTTTGAATTGGGTGATATATTTTCTTAAAAATCTATTTTCAAGGGGCACCTGGGTGGCTCAGTCATTAAGCATCTGCCTGCGACTCAAGTCATGATCCCAGAGTCCTGGAATCGAGCCCCACATAAGGCTCCCTGCTCTGCGGGAAGCCAGCTTCTCCCTCTCCCACTCCCCCTGCTTGTGTTCCTGTTCTCGCTGTGTCTCTCTCTGTCAAATAAATAAATAAAATATTTAAAAAACATCTATTTTCAAGTTCACTTATCTTTGCTTCTGTTTTGTCAAATATTCTCTTAACCTAATTTTAATTTTAAGTCTTTAACTTAATTTTAATTCTTTAACTTTCTGTTTAAGGATATCCACTAGTTTTTTTTCCAATTATTTCCATCTCTTAAAATTCCCCACATACTTATTAATTATATCCATCTTTTTCTGAAATTATTCACATGTTCATCATAGTCCCTTTAAAGTCTGTGCCAACTAATTCTAATATTTGTAATAAATGTAAATTTGCTTCTATTGATTGTTTTGATTGAGTAACATCTACATGCTCTTTGAAATATTTTATAATGTTTTATTGCATTATAGATAGTGTAAATAAAAGACTAGTGGATTTTGAAATATAAATATTTATATTTATATAGAGTTACAATTGTATTTGTAAACTTATGATTATATGATCAATACACATATACACACAAAAATATATGTATGCAAATATATTGATTTATCATTTTCCAGAGAACGTAAATACTTCCTTCTGCATGTTAGAAAGGCAAAGAGCTTAACAGTAAGATTCCTGAAAGAACTGAGTTAAGCAGACTGTCCTTCCCCAGTTTAAATCAGCTTGAATGCATCACCACGTTGCCTATACTCCCATCAGGTATATTGTCACTCTGATCTGAACTCATTAGTATATTCTATATTTCAGTTGAGGGGGAGGCTAGCCCATAGTCTTAGACTCTTTTAGTTTGTCTTCAATTCAAATGAGGTTCCTTCATTTTAGTTATTGTATTTTACAGTTTTAGTATTTTCATGTTCACTTTTATGTGTTCTAGTACTCTTGTTAAAATTCTTGAACTTTGTCTTTAATTTCTTAAGAATAATAACCACAATTATTTTTCTGAACATTTCCAATATGTACATTATCTGGATATCCTGTAGGTTTGTTTGTGCTCTGTGTTGTCTCTTGGTTTGGTTTGGTTTTGCCTTTTGGTAGCATTGGTAATTTTAATCAATTACCATAGGCAATTTAGTCTCTGAATGAATCTATTTGCAGAGGAATTTACTTTGGTTGTACCAAGCTGAGGTAAGATTACTAACACTTTCAATATGAAGAATTATACAATTCAGAGGTTGACTTCAGTTCCTATGAAACATATTCTATGTTTGCTTCTTCATAAAATTCTAATAGAGTCTTTAAAGCCTAGAATGTTCACCTGTACTCCAAGATCCTAAAAAAAAAAAGGCCCTGGAATCTGATTCTATTCATTTGTACCAGGAACCCATTAACATTTTTGGAATCAGTGGAAAACTCAGGAAGAAAGTAGCCCAAATACCAACATTTATTTTTACTTAAAACTTGTCCTAAGTTTGATTTAGCAGTTCTTAGCTGACAGTGCTCCAGAGTTTGTGCATAGATTATTTTATCAAGGTTTGCTAAGGTTCTTATTCATAAGAGTGATTTAAACTATCCAGTCTGATGCTGTCAAAAGTTATATTTGATATAAAATATCATGTTTTTTTTTAAAGATTTTATTTATTTATTTGATGGAGAGAGACACAGCAAGAGAGGGAACACAAGCAGGGGGAGTGGGAGAGGGAGAAGCAGGCTTCCTGTGGAGCAAGGAGCCCGATGTGGGGCTAGAGTCCCAGGACCCTGGGATCATGACCTGAGCTGAAGGCAGCTGCTTTACCAACTGAGCCACCCAGGCGCCCCGCATGTTAAGTTTCTATATATGAGGATGGTTGGTAAGAATATTTATTCTGTGATAAATGCAAAATTATTTAGAACAGACAAGAAACCTGGAGGATTATCACTAGAAATCTGTTCCAATAAATTTAATAGGTGAATATGAAATCATTCAAAACTCACACTTTAAAATGGTGGGGTAATGTGCAGCCATTATTAATAACTAGCACTACTTGCCAAATAAACCCTCCATTCGTTGTAAATTAACTACCCAAACGTTCCCTAACCATACCAGCTAACTTTCTGCTTTGTTCATTCCATTTTATCTTCCCAAACTTCCTATATTCCATCCTATACGATTTCTGTTTTTGTTTTTCATAGTAGCCTCTATCAGGAAATTGTGAACATTGATTTCTCTATAAAACTGGGATCTTTGGCCAGACTTTGACTCACTTTGAGCTTCCACTGCCTCATGTTTAAAAGAAATTTAGCACATAAAATACATCTCCCCCTCAGAGTGCTGCTTAAGATTCTAAAGAAATAATGACTTGAAAATCTATTTGAACATTTATTTAGCTCAACACAAAGATAATTCTTTTTTTTTTAAAGATTTTATTTTTATTTATTTGACAGAGAGAGACACAGCAAGAAAGGGAACACAAGCAGGGAGAGTGGGAGGGGGAGAAGCAGGCCCCTGCTGAGCAGGGAGCCTGATGCGGGGCTCTATCCCAGAACCACAGGACCACAACCCGAGCTAAAGGCAGCCACCCAACTACTGAGCCACCCAGGCACACCAAAGATAATTCTTTTTTATTATTAGATTTGTCTCTTTATCAAACTGTGTCTCAAATAGCAACATATTGTTTTCTGGAATACATGGCCTTTAAAAGATTAGCACATATCTATAAAAAATAAAAATAATGGATCTCCACTTTTTGCTGACATAAAGGCTGTGATTCTCAGCCATATGTCATTTGAGTTATTGGAAAACGTAGAGGCAAATACATATCCTGAACCAAAAATCTTTACATCAAGCATAACTGGCTTCCTTCTTATATTACCATAAATAAATGAATTCCATTGATTTCTGGGATTCAAAGATTTCAATACTTTTCCCAACCAACATTGGATGAGTTTAATGGAAGTTATTCAAGCTTTATATTTAGTATTTTCTGAAAATATGAAGCCACAAGTTAGATTTATATTTAATTTTTGTTTCATGTGCAAACCTGCCAATATATCTAAATTTTATTCTTTCTCTCTACATTTCATATGTATACACCAAATTTTGTACTTTTCCTTCTCCTATGAAAAGAGATACAAGGACTCACATGGTTTAAAGGATTAGGCTTTCCTAGTTCTTGAGATATTTATTTATACAAGGTTCATATAAAAAGGAAAAAATCTAAAGATGAAAATTTTATTTCAAATTCTCCAAATTCTATGATTTCAAAGCTTACTTTGTGAAGCAAATTAATCTTACATTAATCTTTACATACATATATTATGTATATATTTTTATATATTAATTAATATACCCAATAACACTAAAAGAAATTCCTACTCAATAAATACGTAATAAATAATAATAAAAACAACATATGTTGATGCCAGGATAAATGTGTTTATTTACTTAAAATAATTAGTTTTTTTAATTTTTGAAGGATGTGTAATAATTATGATTTCCATCACCAACACAGCTATATGATTTAAAATTTAGGCTTATTGCTTAGTTTTACATTCTGCAAGAACCCATCTGAAAGCTAGACTGGGTGGCCGTAGAGTGGGTGAGCAATTAGTCTTTGGAGACCATAAAGAGAGTTGTTTCTTTTGAGAATAAAATAGCTGACATTCTGCAAAAGATCTGGACATTCAACAAATTAATCTGTAGAAGCCAGGTCCATAGATTGGTTTGTAGCAAAATGGCTGGAGATTATGAAAACCAAAATAAGTTGGGTAGCAGAATCTAGGTCCACAGCCCAAGGCGGGGAAACCACAGACTCCATAACCCAGGGGTCTGCAATCACTGGACCTACAGCCCAGTGAGTAGCAGCTTCTGGATCCATAGCCTAGAGGACAGCGGCTGCCCAGGGTAAGTCATCCAGCAGGGATTGCAGAGCGTGGAGGTCTTCGGGCGATAGCAGGACATCTGGCAGGGCCTGGACACCACATGGGTTGTCTGGCAGCTGGTGGGCTTACAGCAGGTCTCCTGACAGCCACAGGAGAGAGAGGATCCCAGCTGGCAGGTGCTGGGAGAGCAGAAGTCAGTGTGGTAGACCAGGTTGCTGGGGTAAGAGCCACAGAAGGAGCCTGGGTAGCACTGGTAGCCCCCAAGGGAGCGGGAGGAGAAGTTTCCAGAGCAGCAGGTGTAGGACATGTTCATAGGAGATGTGAGCTCTGCTGAGAAAAACACTGTGGATACTGAATTCACAGAGAATATTCTGAAGTTTATTTTACCTCCTGGACTGTGGCATTTATATACTCTCAGCTGTAGGTGTCGAAAGTGACAAAAGCTTCATCCTTATATTTGTACTCCTTCATTTGCATAGTATTAACATCATTTCTGTAATTGCAGCTGCATAGTTTCCTACCTATTGTATTTATGAGGACTATAATAAATTTCATTATAACACAAAGCCAAGGAGCAATTCTTACGTCAGAATGCTATGACCATTTTTGCATTAATGGCCATGTCAACTTGGCCAGGAATGTCCCTCCTTTTCTTCCTGGTATATGCTGTACATGCATCTGATCCTAGCTTTGCTGGTGTGTGAGTTCCTTCTAAGGGTGGAGATGAAAATGACATCACCTTTCTTTCTTTCTTTCTTTCTTTCTTTCTTTCTTTCTTTCTTTCTTTCTTTCTTTCTTTCTTTCTTTCATTTGGCTACAGGCATAGCTTCAGCTTTGCCAAAAAGCCTTCTAAAGATTGAAAACTACTTGTGACCACTCATTTTTATCCAAAACTTATTTTCCAAGTATTAAACATTAATGCAGGGTATCTCATACCCAATGGAAAAGGCCCAACAATGTTACAAACTGAATGGAGAAAGGCTAGGAACAGAAGGAACCCTAAACAAGTATTGGGAAGCAAAATGCAACAACAGTACATTGACAGAGTCGCAAATGGAGACCAGTTTGACCAGTTTGAGCCCCTCAAAGAGTGTTTATCAATTGAGACGAAGGGAAGAAGTAAGTGACAGAGGACAGAGTGAGACATTCAGGTTTCTCCTCTAACTTATTTTAAACTTCTAATTTGTTGAATGTAAATGTGCAAATCAAAACAATTCTAAATGGATGAATTTTAAATACATTGTGCCTTTTTACCATCTATCTTTATAGTCATCCAGACATCTCACTCTTCTAGAATAGCCCTAGTTGGGCATTGCAGTCCCATCAAATTTTCTCTCACATTTTTCTCACTTATTGTCAAGCATCTTCTTTTTTTCCCTAGACTACCTCCTTGAGATTAGTACTCTAGTGCAAGATACCTAAATGCCTACCTCTAATGAGCTCTCTAAATTAAATACTATAAGACTCTCTTTAGGTACAAACAAAATATTCTCAGAAATATGGAAGTGCAGGAAGAAATATAAGGTAAATGTGTGGGTAAATATAAATTACATTTGAATACAAATTTATAAAACAATAATTGAAATGATTTTTGGCTTTAAAATATATGTATTTAAAATGCACAAAAATAATAATGCTTAAAAAGAGAGGGATTTGATATAAGGCATTCTAAGGTCTTAGCATTATTGGGGAAATTGTAAAATAATAGTTTATATTAAAGCAGAAATAAATCAAGAATGTACATTGAAATTTCTAAGAAATTCTAAAATCAGTAAAACAATGTAAATATTACACTTAAATGGGGGAAATGAGAGTACTAAGGTTTTTGTTTTGTTTTGTTTTTAAATAATTGTTTTTTGTTAGATTTTAAAAAATTTATTTATTTGACAGAGAGAGAGGGAACACAAGCAGGGGCAGTGGGAGGGGGAGCAGCAGGCTTCCCACCGAGCAGGGAGCCCGATGCGGGGCTCGATCCCAGGACCCTGGGATCATGACCTGAGCCAAAGGCAGGCACTTAATGACTGAGCCACCCAGGCACCCTGAGAATATCATGGTTTCTGAACTAATATTAAAAAAGCAGAAAAGAAAAGCAAAAGTAATTAAAAGATCAAATAATAAAATTATATGTTGATAGATATAAACATTGGTAGATATAAACTCATATATACATACATACACGTATATGTATGTGTATACATATATACAATGAATATATATAAAACATGAAAGGACTAAGAGGTCCAATACAAAGACTTGGAATGCCAGATTGAGGTACAGAGAGAAGAACCATAATATCCCACTTTTAAGAGTAAGCAATAAAGGGGTGCCAGGGTAGGGGGTTCTCAGTCGGTTAAGCTTCCAACTCTTGATTTTGGCTCATGTCCCGACCTCAGGTTTGTAAGATCGAGCCCTGCGTTGAGCTCTTCACTGAGAGTGGAGCCTACTTAAGATTCTCTTTCTCCCTCTCCTTCTGTCCCTCTCCCCCACTTGTGTGCTCTCTCTTTCTCTCAAATATGTAGATGTATATGTGGAGATTTTATATTAAAATGTTGGCTCTGAGTTGTGGAATAATGGCTTCAAAATATGTATTTGATTCCTATCTCTGCTTTCTACCTAATTTTTTCAGATCTGTGGTAGGTGGAACTAACAGATTTCTATTATTTATTTTAGATCCTACTTTGTCACCCATCTAATTATTCTATGGGAGTTGCTGTTCAGCTTGTTACTGACCATCCAGAAGATTTGACTTTGATTGGTCATCTTGACAAGTAGCCAGTTACTTAAAAACCATGACTTGGAATATTAAGATTGACGCCATCAGATAATTGTCTATTTGTTATCGAGAAAGTGTTTCTATTATATTTGCCCCATGTAGCCTAGGGGTACTTGTATACATCCCCTGGGAAGTCATACCATGACCAAGAAAGTATGCGGTCTTAAGAATGGGAGGAGAAGTCAGCTCATACCTGAATTTCAGACTTTTTCCTATTGACGGGTAAAGACATTTTCCTTCTCACTAACAGACAACTTTCAGTACATATTTTAGTGTCAGTCTGCTGCTGAGATGTTCTCTCAATTTTTTGTTGTCTGAAATCATCTTCGATTTTGAAGCACCTATTTACTGAGCATAGTGTTCTAGGATGGCATCTGTGTTCTTTCAGAATTTTGAATATTTCATTCAATTATCTTTGTAAGTAATTCATATTTTAGTCCTATTGTCACTTTTTCTTTTTAAAAAGAAATCAGCTTTCTTTCTCAGGTTTCTTAGAAATGTTTCTGTCATTGGTGTTCATCAGATTTACTAGTGTGTAGGTGTGGTATTCTCTGTCTTTAAATTTTACTTTGCAGCCTTTATTGACTTTGGGAAAAATTTTAAATTTCTCCGCAATATATTTTCTCCCCAATTCTCTCTCTTTTCTGTTTTAGGATTCCAAATACAAGTATGTTAATTTTTTTCACTATAGTCCATATTTGCATAAATTCCTTTCTCTGTTTTACCTCCATTTCTCACCATATATTAGTTTAGATAAATTATTCTCAACCAAGAGTGATTATGCCTTCTATCCCCCAGGGAATATTTGGCAACATCTGAGAGACAGGTTTAGTTTTCATGACTAAGGAAGACTCTGATCTACTTTGTGTTCATTTCCTTCTATTTAAAATAAACTGGGGGTGCCTGGGCGGCTCAGTTGGTTGTCTGACTCTTGATTTCAGCTCAGGTCATGATCTCAGGGTTGTGAGATCGAGCCCTGCAGTGGGCTCCAGGCTGGACATGGATTGTGCTTAAGCCTCTCTCTTTGGGCTCCTGGGTGGCTCAGTTGGTTAAGCAACTGCCTTCGGCTCAGGCCATGATCCTGGAGTCCCGGGATCGAGTCCCGCATCGGGCTCCCTGCTCAGCGGGGGGTCTGCTTCTCCCTCCGACCCTCTTCCCTCTCGTGCTCTCTCTCTCTGATTCTCTCTCTCTCAAATAAATAAATAAAATCTTTAAAAAAAAGTCTCTCTCTTCTTCTTTGCCCATCTCAAATAAATAAATAAATAAATAAAACAAATAAATTAATTAAAAAAACCTGAATTTTAAAAATAGTCTTTGTCATAGTTCTATCTGAGGGTCCAAGGAAATAATGAGTAGGATATCCTTTGAGCCTTGATTATAGCACTATTTAGGAATAATGTCTTATATAATTTTATTCCTTAGTAATCTGCTGTTTATCTTAGTCTCATATGGGTTTCTTTAAGTACTTGGCCTGCAAAAGATGAGAATACTACCCAAAAAGTAAAGATATAGTGTCCCCAACTTTACAGTGAGATCCAAATGAAAAGTTAAGTCCACTGCTATAAAGTGCTTTTTGTTTTCACCTATATTTAGTTTGAGCTTTAGTAAAACATTGATAGGGAATCACATACATTCTTCCCAATAAGAATATCTTTCCATACATATAAAAAAGTGAGTTATGTTGGACATTCATCAATCGATGTGTGAGTCTGGCCATTTTTAATCAGATTTGGGTAAACTCATTAGAATTCATTTAAGGCTCATATATATTTTTTAAACTGGCATTTTAGTTTTTCTCTCATTGATTATATTAACCATGCAAATCTGAATGTTATTCTTGTTCATGAAATTCCTGAAGAATCTGTCAACTTCAGTCACATTCCCTCTGTCCACATAGATAAAACCCATGTTTTCTGAAGTACTCAAAATATATCCTAATTCTCAGACCATCATTCATAAAATTCTAAAACTAAAAAATATGGATGTCCAATAACTACAGTTTGAATGAGAAAAATATCCATAATCTGAAGAAATTAGATCAAATTCACAAGGTTTTAGACTTCCAAAATTTACTATGAGATGCATATTGAGCTTTTATTAAACCTGTAAATCAAACTT
Source organism: Callorhinus ursinus (assembly GCF_003265705.2). Classification (NCBI taxonomy): domain Eukaryota; kingdom Metazoa; phylum Chordata; class Mammalia; order Carnivora; family Otariidae; genus Callorhinus; species Callorhinus ursinus. Next base: position 6,679,809 of record NW_027397063.1, read on the forward strand.
AACACAAACTCTGCTCAATAATATATAAAAAATAACATAAAAATATTTCAATCAGAATAAATTAGTTTATTGGATTATAATCATTTAACTTTTTATCCATTTGGGGCAGAAAATAAATTAGCATGAACTTCATCCATAATGAGTTAAGTCATTAAATTAAAAGGATGCAAAAATCAGTCTGTTAGATTATGCTTGATAGAAATTGGATAAGGAACTGGTGATCAAAGACTAAGATAGTTGTCACTGGAAATAATGAGCATGATGGAACTCTGGGTAGACGTTTTGATGACTTTGCATAAATGTACTAGAACTCAACAAGTTGATTAGCAGAAGCCAGATCCATAGGTAGGTTGGCAACAAGATGGCTGGAGGCTAACAGAAGTGAAGTCAGTTGGGTGGCAGAAGCTGGATCCACAGCTCAGGAAAGAGAAACCACGGACTCCTTAACCTAAGGGTCTAAAACCACTGGATCCACAGCCCAGTGAGTAGCAGCTACTAGATCCATAATCCAGAGAGAAGACACTTGCTGGACCCATAGATATGATATAAATTGATTTGCAGGGACTGCAGATCATGGAGATCCTTGGGCAGTAGCAAGATGTCTGGCAGGGGCTGGATACCACACAGGATGCCTGGCAGCTGGTGGGCTCACATCAGGTCTCCTGACAGCCGCTGTGGAGAGAGAAGCCCAGCTGGCAGGTGCTGGGAGAGCAGAAGTCAATGCTGTAGACTAGGCTGTTGGGGTAAGAAGAGCCATAGGAGGAGCCTGGGTAGGTAGCTCAGGACCTCCCTCCCCCAAGGGCCTGGGAAAATAAGTTTCTAGAGTAGTAGCTGTGGGACACGTTGACAGGAGATATGAGTTCAGATTAGTCACAATGAGAAAATTCTGAAGTTTAAGATGACTTTGTGCACTGGGTATTTTATATACTCATCAGATGGTACAGCACAATATAGGTACAGTCCTCTCATATCATCTTCACACCCTCTTCTGCATTTGTGTAATTCATTAACCTTCTCTGTCATTGCAGTTGACTAGCTTCGGACCTATTGTACTTATGGGTACAATGGGTACAATGATCATTCCTATCTCAGAAATTCCAGAACAATTTGTCAGTAATCCTCAACCTATTATGCCCAGGAAAGCCCCTTCTTTTCCCCCTGGCTAGGACTCCATGTATATCTATTCCTGCTCTGCTCGGGAATTCTTTCTGTCACTTTTCTACTATGTCAAGTGATAAGTGACATAGCTTTATTTTTTATAAGGATACTTCCAATGATTGATTCTACTTGTCACCACTGATTTACATTCTCCAAATTTATTTTTCATCTATCACATAGTATTATACAGTACTTCTCACATCCAAATGGAGGGAAGAAAAATAACACATAATGGGAAGTGGCTAAAAATAGGAAGGAACCAGACAAACATTTAAAGGCAAAAGACAATTGAGATGGAGTCACAAGAAGAGGCTGACTCAGGCCATATGAAGAGGAGAAGGAGTGATGGTGACAATGTGGGAATCTGGAAAAAGGGAATGAAGAGACAGGGATTTCAAGTATCTCTTCTACCTACTTTTAGCCTATGGAACTTTTCATCTAAATGCCATTTAAGGGGCACCTGTGTGGCTCAGTTGGTTAAGCATCTGCCTTTGGTTCAGCTCATGATCCCAGGGTCCTGGGATGGAGCCCAACCTCAGGGTCTCTGCTCAGCGGGGAGCCTCCTTCTCCCTCTCCCTCTGCCTGCTGCTCCCCCTGCTTGTGCTCTCTCTCTCTCTCTCTCTCTGCCAAATAAATAAATAATATCTTTAAAAAAATGCCATTTAAAATATTATTAATGTATTTTTACATATTTTCATTCACATTGTCCAAATTTTAAAAGAACCTGGGGCCTGCCTCCTAGAACAACTCAGCCTCTCCACTGCTCAGACTGAATGAGTTTTGTGCATTTCCAAAGTCAGTTCCTTTCCTGTAATTTCCTCCAAAATATTAAATAAGGGTGCTGGGTGGCTCGGTCAGTTTAAGTATCGACTCTTGATTTCAGCTCAGGTCATGATTTCAGGGTCGTGAGATCGAGTGCCCTGTCAGGCTCCATGCTGAGTGTAGAATCTGCTTAAGATTTTCCTCTGGGGGCACCTGGGTGGCTCAGATGGTTAAGCATCTGCCTTCCGCTCAGGTCATGATCCCAGAGTCCTGGGATTGAGCCCCGCGTTGGGCTCCCTGCTTGGTGGGGAGCCTGCTTCTTCCTCTCCCTCTACTGTTCCCCCTGTTTGTACTCTCTCACACTCTCTGTCAAATAAACAAATAAAATCTTAAAAAAAAAAAAACAGATTCTTCCTCTGTATCTCCCTCTGCCCCTCCCCCCACACTCTCCCTCTCCTCTCTCAAAAAAAAAATGCATATATAAAATAACCCTCTTTTATCACCCTTATTCTTCATTTTATTTTTCTTTTGAATAATATAATAACTGAGTATTAATTTCCAATGGGTTCACTATTCAGATAAATTTACACTGACATAAATACTAACAGATTTTTGGGGGGGCTGTAGGAAAATAATCTTAGGTGGAAACAACAAATTCCAAGAAAGAATAGAGAGACTATTTGCCAGTTGTATTATCCAGGAAGCAGGCACTGAGACACTGATAGAAGAACAAAAAATTTGCAAGAGAGTAGCACCTGTGAATGAAAAAGGCCATTCTACCACCTTGTTCAGTCACTGACCATGGGTCAGGAGCTGCCATGAGAAAAGCCTGACCTTGCCTTGAAAGCTGAGGGAGAGCCCAAAGAAGCCAACAGAGAAACCTGTCAGCTGGCCTCACTTGTCAGCCAGACAGCCATTCCTTTTGTGAAGTGATGTGATGTGTGTTCCAGTGCAGATCTGTACCTGTCACAGTCCATTGGTTGCATCTTCAGGGTTAACTTGTCAGGAAAGAGATTCTCCATGGCTGTGGTAGAGCTCTATTCCTGAGGGGAAATATAAAAGGGCAAAGCCATGGCATGAAACACGGTCTCTGTCACTGCATTTGGTCTTGGAGCTGCAGCTGATGCTCACCATCTCCCCCACTCACTATCCATTAGAAATTTGTCTCACCCTTAGTTACCACCTCTGGTGGTCATGGTGGATTTCTTGGTGGTATTACCCAAGCCTTATTCCTAAGAAGTGTGAATCCTGATAATTGTACCTTTTTCTTGCTAGAGTTGCTGCATTTGACAAGTCATGTCCACAGTTGGATGGGAGGTTCCAAGAGCCACCCAAGGAGACCAACTGAGCTTCCCACGTATTCCCTCTTCCCTCATTGTGTAACAGTAACCCAACTACTTTCTACTAATCAGGATCAACTCCTCTTGCATAGATGACAACTCTCTTTTTGGCTGTTCGTACCTGAATAAAAGGAGCCCAAAGTGCTCAGGCAGCAGCCATAGCTGTAGTTTAATGAGACCCTTGATGTGTTCCTCAGCAAGTCTGCCTTTGGGAACTGGGCCTCTATCCTTGAAAATTCCAGCTGCAGAATAGGAAGCACAAAGTTCTTAAATGGGTCTTTGAAGTAATAGTAGGTAGATATTTGCAGCCCAATCTTTTGAGGATATTGCCTCCATGCTAACACTTCAACTTTGTAGTCAGCAGGCCAATCCAATGCACCATCAGGCAGGGAGCTTCAGGGTGGTGTGGTTTTTGATAAAACCTGTGGATCTCACTTACACTGTCTCTACTGTGAAGTGGATTTCCTGTGTGGATGCTACATTGTGAACAATCCCATGCTGATAGATCAAGCTATTCATTAACTCCTGAATAATGGTGCTGCTGAGGTAAGCATTAAAAGCAAACTCTTACACTGAATACGTATCTATACATTGGAGAATGAACACTGATCTTTCCAGAGCAGAAGAGGACCGCGTTCAACTTACAACCAAGCAGCCAGTTGGTCTTCTTGAGGACTAAGGCCATACTGGGAGTTTAACATTAGCCTCCATTGCCAAGATTGGACGTTCACAGGTGGCAGTTATATCAGCCTTGTCAGTAGGAGCTGATGCTGCCTGAACCATTCATAGCCTCTGTGGTCCCTTGTTCATCTTGTCATCTTATCATCTTGTAGGGATTGCTGACGAAGGTAAGCTTACATCAACTGGCAGAGTCATTTTGTTTACTTGATTGTTTCATTCCTCTTTCATGGTGGACGCGTTCTGGTGGGCACTGAAAGGAAATACAGATCTTCACATTTTGTGCCCACTGCATGTGTCTATCCATACATTTCCACACCAGATTTCTTTGTATCAATATTCTAACATTCTCCTTTCCAGGTCCCTAACTAGCTGATCAGGTCAGTTGCCACTGTCCAGGAATTTAGATGTATCAGATGTGTTTTTTCCTTTTGTCAGCAAAAGTCAAGGTCCCACATCCTTTGGAGGAAATATGCTCTATATTTCTCCTGAGATTATTATTCATATAAAGTTTATACATGAAAAAAGGATTCAGAAAAAAAGTTTTAAAGAAAGAAATGTCTAAAGCCCAAAATAAATTAGTTCAAATTCACCAATCTATTAGATTTCCCAAGTTTGCTCGCAGAGACATAATAAATATTAACTTGAAACCCCCCCAAAAAAAACAAAAGAAAAAAAATTACCCACTTGAAACTAACAAAATTAACAGAATATTTGGAAGCCAGAATGAATGAGTTTATTACACTATATTCATTTAGGTTTTCATCTCTCTTGTGAATAAAATGTAGGAACACGAATCCCATTAATTCATTAACATTAGTTCATGTTTATTAACATAAATTCCATTAATTGATCTCACAATTTATTTCATTAATTCCACTAATTCTATAAATTCATCCAGTAAAATTAGTCATTAAGTTCAGTATATGTTAGAGATTTTGTCCTTTTTTTGGCCAGCACGCTGTGGCTGGAAAAAAAAAGGTGATTGGAGAGTTTTTCTTGAACATCACGAAGATGATAAACTCTGTGTTTAGAGGTTAGACACATTGCTCTAAAGGTCAGGATCCTCAACAAGTTGATGTATAGAAGCCAGATCCACAGGTTGGTCTATAACACGATGACTGGCAGCTTCTGGAAGTGAAGTAGGTTGGGCGGCAGAATCTGGATCCATAGCCCAGAGAAGGGAAGCCATAGACTCCATAACCCAGTGATTTGAAGCCCTGGGATCCACAACCTAGTGAGTAGCAGCTTCTAGATCCATAGCCCAGGGAACGGCAGCTGCTGGACCCAATGCCCACAGACCCAGAGCAAGTCGTCTGGCAAGGACTGCAGAGCGTGGAGGTCCTCGGGCGGTGGCAGGACATCTGGCAGGGGCTGGACGCCACACGGGATGTCTGGCAGCTGGTGGGCTCACAGCAGGTCTCCTGACAGCCACTGGGGAGAGAGGATCCCAGCTGGCAGGTGCTGGGAGAGCAGAGGTCAGTGCGGTAGACCAGGTTGCTGGGGCAGGAAGAGCCACAGAAGGAGCTTGGGGAGCGCAGGTATGCCCCAAGGGAGCGGGAGGAGTAGTTTCCAGAGCGGCAGCTGTAAGACATGTTGGCAGGAGATGTGAGTTCAGCTGAGTAACAGCAAGAAGATTCTGAGGTTGAATGTCACCTCCTGCACTGGGGCACTTTTATACTCTCAGCCATGGGTGTGGCATTTTTTACAGTCGTCTTTCCCACACTTGGAATCTCTCATTTCCATATGTGTAATTCAATGATATTTTCTGTAATTGCTGGTGATTCCTTCCATCTCATATTTATAGGAGAATTCATCATGTTGTTATAGCACCAAGCCAACGAACTATTCCAAAGTCAGAAATGCTATGACTGTATGACATTAATGCCAGCTAATCAGGGCCAGAAAAGCCCCTACCCTTCTCCTTGGCTGAGACTCATTGTGCCTTTTCCCATACACTGGCTGTGGAATGCTTAGATCTAAAGGCGGGGATTAAGGTTAAGTCACTTTTTTTTTCTCCCTCAGTGGAATAGAGGCACCCTATTTTGTCACCAATGAATTTCTTTCTGTAAATTTATTTCATCCCTTAAAGTTAGTTTTCATATATTACATTATTACATATTGCCCCTCAAATCCAATAGAAAGGGGAAAATAGATAATATAAATTGATTGAGAAATATGGTGGATCACAGAGATAAATCAGGACAGATGTTTAAAGGCAAAATGACTAAGCAAGACTAATTTGAAAAAGAGTCTCAGTGGATACCGATTTATACACATGCAAAAAATTCCAAAGAGTCGAATACTCTTGAGGTGTGGGAAGAAAGCTAGTGACACGATGGATCTTTCCATCTGTGTGTAATTCCAATAAAAATGGGTTCTAGATCAATATACTTTATAGCTTTTCATATATACATTGTCCCTTTTATCATCTGTCCTTACAGTGTGTCCAGTGATCCTGCTCTCCTAGAACAATTCTTATCACACAGGACCTTCTGGTCATTTTTATCTTTAGATTCTTTCATATAATTGTTTCCTTCATTACAAAAACATTTTTTCCCTACTTCAGTTCCTCAAGATTATTTTTCCATTGTAAAATATCCAAATATCCAAATACTGTCTTTTATAGAGCTCTCCATGTCAAGCAAACCTAGGCTAAAATGAATACTGAAGTGTTTTCTCCAGTTAGGAAGGCAATTACCTCAAAGGGGAAGTTGTAATTGCAGGAGGTGATAAAAAAGATGGAACTATAAGTGAATTGTCTGAATACTCATTGTGCATAATACTAATAAAGTGGTTTGCGGTTCTTAATAAATAGGTAGAAGTAAATAGTGATTAAAGTGATCATTAAAATCTTTTGAAAGCTTACTAAAAAATTTAAAAATGATAATAACCTAAAAGGGTAAAATTATAGCTTTAATCATTTTATTATCCCTCCCAAAAGTATGAAAATTTACTATTACAAATAGTAAATGTGTAAGTAGAAATCTGAAAGTATCAATAATTAAATTAAATATAGTGGACTGAATAATCCTTATTGAAGACTTAGAATATCAGACTGGACTAGAAACCCAAGCTATTTCCTACTTAAAATAGATTTTCTTAAATATAAGGAAACAGAGAAGGGAGAGAGTAAAAAGATACATCAGACAAAAGAAACAAACAAAAATGCTACTTCTGTTTTACTAACTTCAAAGTTTGCTGTATGATAACATGTAAAGCATCATGTTATTAGATGTAATACAAGATATTCCCTAACAATCATTCTGTCAGCCTTCCAGGATGATATCCATGATTTTGTGATTCATTTAGAGGCCAACACCATACTACCCAGCAGAGTAGCCACTAGCCACATATATCAAGTTCAATTTATATCATTTAAAATTAAGTTAAATTAAAATTTGGTTCCTCAGTCACGTTAGCCACATTCCATGTGCCCAATAGATACATGTGGCTGATGGATACCATATATTGGAAAATGCAGATAAAAAGATTTTCAGCAACACAGGAAGTTCTATTGGACATTGCTGCCTTAGAGTTCACAGCATGCTTTGTTGACTTGCTAATAGAAATGAATACTTTTACTATTTCCGGTCCAGTGCAAGAATGTCAGAAATCTTAAGGTCAATTATTTTTACCCCAATTCCTGTACTATGTTAGGATTTTCTGTATTGTAATTTCATGTATGCTTATGTATATTGATATATATTTGCCTCCATGTTTTTATGACCAAAATTTGCTTAAATTTATCATATATATAAATATATATAATATATATGTATATTTCTTTTGTTTACTCTTCATTTCTTCTTACATCTTTTTTTGTATGTTCTGAGATTATTTTGTTTCTGACTATATATAACTTTTATTATATATTTTAGTGTTGGAAGCCTAGTAACACATTCTTTACAGGTTTGATTGTCTGAAAATGTCTATATTTGTCCTTCATTTTTTTTTTTTTGAGAGAGAGAGAGTGGGGGGCAGAGGGAGAGAGAGAGAGAGAGAGAGAGAATCTCAAGCAGTCTCCATGCCCAGCACAGAGCCCAACTATGGGCTTGATCCCACGACCTTGAGATCATGACCTAAGCCAAAATCAAGAGTCAGATGCTCAGCTGAGCCACCCAGGTGCCCCTCTCCTTCATTTTTCAAACAAAGACTCATTAGTCAAGGACTCTAAAGTTTTCTTTCTTCAGAAATTTGAGGATCTTTAATTTTCTTTCTACTTTCCTTTTTTCTGTTTAGAATTCAGCTGTCAATCTTACTGTTGCTTTTTTTAAGGTAACTTGCATTTTCTTTCCCTTTGGTTGCTTTAAAATTTTCTCTTCTTTTTTGTTCATCAGTTTGACTCCAAGGTATTCTCTTTATTTGTTAGTTTAAATATGTTCTCCAGAAAAATCTCTAATTGTCTCTCCAGCTATGTCTAATTTCTTTTCAATCCATTCAACAATTCTACATTTAACTTATTGCATTTTTCAATTTTAGAATTTCTATTTGGTTCTTTTAATTTTTTTTCTTTTTTTTAGAGAGAGAGCCTGAGTGGGGTTGGGGGGAAAGGGCAGAGGGAGAGGGAGAATCTTAAGCAGGCTCCACACCTAGCATGGAGCCTGATGTAGGTCTTGATCTCATGACCCTGAGATCATGACCTGAGCCCAAATCAAGAGTTGGACACTTAACTGACTGAGCCACCCAAGCACCCCTCTACTTGGTTCTTTTAATGTGTTTCTCTCTTTCTTAAAATTTTAAATCTATCTTTTTATTTCCTAAAATGAATTCTACTATCTGATATATTTTGGATTTAGTCATTTCTTAACTTCTTGAAGTCTAGGAAATTTCCCTAGGATATCAGACGATCTATGTCTACATCATCTATGTGTATCATCTATATACTCATTTATATCTGTGTAAAACTATATCCACAATTATATCTATACCTCTAAGTCTATGTCTGCATTTATAATTTATATGTATCTATGAAAAGAAATAATTTAAGGTCACCTCTATACCATGCTAAATTTTTTTGTAGTTTGAAGTTTTTATTTAAATTCCAATTAGTTAACATATAGTGTGATGTTAGTTTCTGGTGTACATTACAGTGATTCAACACTTCCATACAACCTCAGGTACTCATCACAACAAGTGCACTCCTTAATCCCCATCACCTGTTTAACCCATCCCCCTGACCACCTCCCCTCCAGCAACCCTCAGTTTGGGTTTTGTATAGTTAAGAGTCTGTTTTATGGCTTCCCTCTCTCTCTCTCTCTCCCCCCACCATGTTCATCTGGTTTGTTTCTTAAATTCCACATATGAGTAAAATCCTGTGGTATTCGTCTTTCTCTGACTGACTTCTTTTGCTTGCATGGCACAACTTCTTTATCCATTCATCAGTTGATGGACATTTGGGCTCTATTCATAATTTGGCTGTTGTTGATAATGCTGCTATAAATATTGGGGTGCATGTATCCCTTCAAATCTGTATTTTTATATCCTTTGGGTAAATACCTAGTAGTGCAATTGCTGGATCATAGGGTAGCTCTATTTTTAATTTTTTGATACTGTTTTCCAGAGTGGCGACTCCAGTTTGTGTACCATGCAAATCTAATCGAGCATTGAAATGATTGGGAACTTAATTTCAGTTCATAGGAAAGGGTAAATATTGAAGTTTCAGCCTAGTCCTAAGGTGTGGTTCAGAGTCACAATTTTGGTCAAAATCATTGGAAATTTCTAACTTTCAGTTTTGGTTACCTGAGCTCATGAGTCTCATCAGCCTCCCTTTTGGATTCAGCAATATCCCTAATTGAAAAGTAGTCACAAATTCTATGACTTTGTTGTTGTTGTTGTTGTTTTTAAAACCTCCCTGACACTTTGGCCCTGGTAACTTCTGGACATTTTCACATATATTTTCTTTGTCTAAATTTTCTAGACAAAAATATTGGTTCCAAGTATTTTTTTCATGTGTAAGTATATCAATTTTTATCTTATTCCCCCCCTTAGGAATAAGCTTAAAATTCATAACCAAACCTTAGATGAAAGATTTATCTTATAATTATGAAAAAGTGGCTAGAATAGGTGAGAAATAGAGTAGGAGTGTCCAATCACAAAATTATTTATTTTATTTTTAAGATTTATTTATTTATTTTAGAGAGAGAGAGAAAAAATGTGGGGGGGGCAGAGTGAGAGAGAATCTTAAGCAGACTACAAGCTAAGTGTGGGGCCCAACCTGGGGCTTGATCTCATGACCCTGAGATCATGATCTGAGCCAAAACCAAGAATCAAGTCTTGACTGTGCCACACAGGCACCCCACAAAACTATTCTAGTAGTTTGAATGGAAGATGGTGGAAACAAGAATTATTGCAAATTAAAATATAATACCTCTAAAAAAATAAATAAAAGGTAATACCTCTAAATGCTGGAAGAACAGTTACTCATTAACTATTTTTAACCATGTTTATCATTGTCACACCATATAAAATATCCTTCAATTGTAATTAACCAAATTTCCCGTCATTCCTTCAATGTAAAAGTAATTTTCAGTCTTTTCTACTCTGTTTATTTTATTTCATTTTCCCAGATTTCCCTTTTGCCCCTTCTAATACTCCTATGTCTTTGCAATTCTAAATAAACTTCACCTTTTAAGATGCCATGGGACAGGTATTCCTTAGAAGTTCCTTATTCCTTCTGTGTCTCCCTTTTCTTACACTTAACATAACAAATTTATAATGAGTATCTTTCTCTAAGGACTGTTGTATAGCCTAAAGAAATAAGGCTTAGGGACATTTATTGAATATGTGTTAACTCTTTTTGTTGTCAGTTTTAAGTTCCTTATCAAAATCTATCTATTTTCGCTCTTTGCTATCCCTGAAAATACTTTGCCTGAGAAAACAGAGAATATTATCATGGAAAAGAGAAGTAATGTTTCCCCATTTTTTAAAGATACGCATTAAATCATCACTCCTGATGGTATCAAATGCTAATTATATTTTAGTTTGAAACATGAGTAAAAACCAAGGTGGAAATCATCCTTATGATTTTAGATTCTTCACTCAAATTTTATGGTATTGCTCATTACACATATGTAGATAAGATCATATTGAATACTCATCAGTGAGATGCAGGTGTTTATCACTTTTACTAAGAAATAGTGGGTGACTTCAAGCAAAGTTACTTAAAATTCATCCATAATCGTGTTCATTTGTCTTCTGTTTAATTTTTCTTTTCATGTATAAGCCTAACCATATAAATGTAAATATTATTTTTATTCCCTGCATTTCTTATGTAACTTTCAACTAGTCTGCTACGTTATGCCTGTTGGCATTCCCACGTCTTGTGAGGGAATTAATTTAATTCCTGGATCTGAGATTTCAATTCATTAAAGTCTATACACTTAAACAATAGTCTTCTACTACTTATAGTTTGAGTAAGAAAAATATCTGAGGTCCCTCAAAATTCAAATCCCCAATTTCTTAGGATTTCAAAATCTCTTTCCAGGTGCATATTGATCTTTTCATAATAATCCATTATCTATAATAATCAAAAGCATAGTCAATAAAAACTAACAACAATAAACATAGCTGGTTTCAGAACCAATAAATTTATTAGGTTATAATGATTTGGTTTTTCATACAATTTTGGAAGAAAATCCAATAACATGAATTTTATCTCCAATGCAGACTTTAGATTTTATTTTCAGTTAGTACATTAATTATAGAATTTTTCAAATAAAGCCTGTCAGCCAGTATTTGGAGCCAGAGACAAGGTGAGGATTTGATAATCTAAGAATAAGAAGATAGTTCTTCCTATAGGTGATGGAGATAATAAAGGTTATGAGTAGAGGCATTGGTGAGATTGGACAACAGGATTATAAATTTAATAAGGTTGATCAAAAGAAACCAGATCCACAGGTTGGTCTGTAACAAGAAGTCTAACAGCTCCTAGAAGCCAAGTAGGTTGGATGCCAGAATCTGGATCCATAGCCCAGAGAAGGGAAGCCACAGACTCCAGAACTCATGGATCTGGAGCCCTGGGATCCACAGCCCAGTGAGTAGGAGCTTTTGGATCCATAGCCCAGGGAACGGCAGCTGCTGGACCCAATGCCCACAGACCCAGAGCAAGTCGTCTGGCAAGGACTGCAGAGTGTGGAGGTCCTCGGGCGGTGGCAGGACGTCTGGCACGGGCTGGACACCACACGGGATGTCTGGCAGCTGGTGGACTCACAGCAGTTCTCCTGACAGCCACTGGGGAGAGAGGATCCCAGCTGGCAGGTGCTGGGAGAGCATAGATCAGTGCGGTAGACCAGGTTGCTGGGGCAGGAAGAGCCACAGGAGGAGCTTGGGGAGCGCAGGTATGCCCCAAAGGAGCGGGAGGAGTATTTTCCAGAGCAGCAGTTGTAAGACATGTTGGCAGGAGATGTGAGTTCAGCTTAGTGACAGCGAGAAGATTCTGTGTTTGAATATCTTACTCCTCAAGTGAGGCATTTATATACTCTCAGCAATGGGTGTGGCACTTCACAATGTCATCTTTTCAAAATTTGGAGTCCTTCATTTGCATACATATAACTCAGTTATCCTTTTTTGTAATTGGAGTTAACTACCTCTCTTCATCTTATATTTATGGGTTCACTCATTTTGTTTTTATAGCCCCATGTCAATGAAGTAAATCTATGTTACAAATGCTATGACAGTTTGTAATTAATGCCTACTCCATCATGGTCAGGGAAGCCCCTCTGATTTTTCTGGTCATGAAAACATGTGCATGTACATGTGCTCAGCTTTGGCTGAAGAGTGCTTTCTTCCCAGGGGGGAGATTACAATGCATTCATCTCTCTTTTGTGTCAGTGGCTGAGAAGAAGAAATCTGGTCTTGATGAGGAATCTTCTAAATATTGCTCCTACATCAAACCACTGATTCACACTCTAATATAATTTTGCATCTATAACTTACTATTAGCATTCCTTACTATGACCAGTCTAGAGGGCTCTTATAAAAGCAAGCCAAAAAGATTGACAGAGATGATTAGAAGTGGGCATAATCCTGAACAAATATGCTGTAAAAACTTAGTCTTTAGAAAAATGAAATCAAATCTAAAGCAAGAAGAGACCAATATGAACGCATGTGAAGAAAACTAAAATGGGAGATGCTATTGAGATGAGGTGAGGAAACAAGGGACAGTGGTAGAGAGGGACAAGTCTGTCAAGATGTTCTTCTACCCCATTGGATGACTTGTGGATATTCTACTTCTTAGTTCAATCATATAAAAGTTTTTCAAAATGAACTTAAATCATGCCTTTTGTGAAATACATTTATATGCTCAAAACATCCTGGGGTTTATCCTCCCACAACACCTCAAAATTTTGAATGTTATCTGAGTATTTCCGAGGTCATGGCAGATCCTATATTTTTCTCCCTACTTTTGATACATGCTTCTGTCCCAGCTTTCTTACTAGAGGGGTCCAGGTTATGTGAATCCTGAAGTTTATAATTTGGGGGTACTTCTTTAAGAAAAAGAATACAACATTATGAACATAATAGTAGATATAAATATGAATGCTAATTTAGAATAAAACAATATTAACAAGTAAAAACTTATAAGATGACAAAAAACACAAATATCACAAAATTAAGACAATAATATATTATCGTAATCATCACCAACATCTATAACATTTCCTCTATATTTATTGGCTGCATAGTCTTCGATCACTTCTACATATGAAAATGATTTTGTCAACGTGATCTTCTGTAGAAAGAATAGAATATATTTCAGTTTTTCTTCTAAGGTTATGAATCAGAAAATACTTAAATTATTTTTGATGACACAGAAAAGTTCCTTTCAACATTGTTATTTATTAGTAATGCCACATCTGTAACATCCTGTGTCATTTCTTCTCAGTTGGTGCTTCAATCCTCGGATTATGCATATCTCAGCTTAGTGTCCCTGCTTTATCTCCCCATCCCAGTCTCCTGGCCCTAGAGGTTGTGGACTTGTGTGAGAATCAGCTACAAATGGCTGTGGACCCTCGGTTTTAGTGATCTTTTAGGTAGCAGAGTGATGTTTTGGTTTTAATCCTTCTTAAAGTCAAAACTCCCTGAAGTTCTGAGGTTCATCAGGTTGATTCTAGGGTCTAGAGGTAGTACAGGCAGCTTTCTGGATCCACCCATAGCCTCAGAACTACTTCAAGGGCAAATGCCTGACTCTCAGGATACAGCAGCACAACTGGAGCAGTGGGTTCCTCCAGACCTCCCTGAAAGAGTGCAATGGAGCCTTGGAAAAGGTCATACAGAAGAACCCTGAAGAGGACCCTCCCATGGAAACTTCATTAGGTTAAATCTGTCTCTGTCTTTACCTAAGTTGCTCTAACCAAGACACTTGAACATGTGCTGGTGACCTTCTGTCTGAGATATCAGGGACCCACAAAGAGTGCCCAGGTGTCTCTTCAATATACTTTCCATGGAAATGTCTCTGTCCAGAGTTCTAACCTAACTTTCAATAATAGCATTGTGGTGGTTAGTTACTGCTTTTATTATTTGCCTCTGGTCCTCTTTAACACCAAGTTTTTTTTTTTTTAAAGGAAAATGTCTGATAGATTTATCACATTCTTTGAGTATACTGCTGTCTCCTGCCAATTTGGTGTAACATACACCAAAATTCAACTATGTGGTATCAGGTACTCAGATAGTATAGTGCTGTGGCTTAAGGCATTGAGTTGCAACTCTGATAAAACTACAATACCATTTTACTGTAAATGCTTAAATTAACAACTTTTCCTCAATGTAAGAGTAGGTTTCATTGCAATTTTACAAAAGGAAACACTATACAGGACTTCTGTAAGTCCAAGAAATGATGAAGTAGCTGAATTCACATCAAACAGCTACTTTTAAAAAGTTTATCTTATGATCTTTTAAATTTCTACATTTTTTTCCCTATGGGTTTCTAGCCACTGAGATAAAAGTCCTAGCCCACTCACTGCTGTGAACACCATGCCTTTCTCAAATCACTGTTTTTCAAAGAACTTCTTGGAAATAGTAGTCTTATAACAAATGAGAGTGACTTTTTGCTCACTGGATATAGGACTATTGTTAATCAAAATAATAAAGGCAGCAAAATTTGTCTATAGTGACAGAACCTTCCGGCTGCCCTCACAGGCATACAATGATGGCCTTCTCTTCCTTGTACATCTGACCCTCCTCACGTCAATGTGGTAGTGTTGATTTTAGCTGAAATAACAGATCACAAACCTCCAGGTCCTCTACCAAATCCAGCCCACACAGGTTTGTTCATCACACAAGCATGGACCTCCCCCCCACAGGTTTTTTATTAAACTCTAAATTAGTCACCAATATTTAAAAATCAAAAGAATTAATACAAAATATGGATTTCTGACATCTTTTTAAAATTCTGAAAATTTGGTTCTGCTGGGCTCCCTTGCTTGCAGCTGCCTGGAACTCACTATAAGCTACTCCATTCATAGAGGATGTGCTCCCTGAAATTCCCGAGTTCAGCTACTCCTCTTTATTTTATAGTTGTGGGGCCCAATTTCAGTTGTCATTAGTCATCAAGCCCGTGCTATTATTTTGTTGTGTTAGTTAATGTCACTATCACAGATTGAGAGGCTTTGGGTTTTAAGACATTTTGTGAAAACAATCTCCCTGTGCACTTGAAGGATATTTTTCCATGTTTAATAGGAAAATATAATGCATCTATGTTGGTGGAATTGGATTATAAAAATACCAATCATGAGACAAATCACAGGTCAACTGCATCACCTCACTTAATGTTTATTATCCTCTGACTTAAAATACTCTACATGCCAGCAGAACGTGACAAGGTTTTTATATACTGGGCAGTGACTTAAATCAGTGGTGTCTTACTTCTGAATATGCAACAGAAGTAACAAAGGGGTCATTTTAGGACATACAAACCAACCAGAAAAGAAATAAACAATTTTAAAAACCAAATGATTGAATTCCTCCCTAGGCTGCCCCACATGTGATTCTGATGTACTACCATGGTTAGATTAAAGGGTTAACACAATTAAATTAAATTAAATATTAAATTAAATTAAATTAAATTAAATAATTAAAGGGTTAACATCTAGCCAGGAGCCCGCAGGAGATACTCATAGCCATGTGACATCATTCTACTACATGCCTGACAACTGTAAACACCTTTGCACAGGGATTGTCTTTCCAAGAATATGAAGTACAACATTATAAAGAGAGAAAAGGAAATCTATTTTCTGTTTATAACATCATAATTCTATTGTAATGGACAGTTCCTGCTAATAATATGCTGCATCCTCTCTTCTTGCTACTATGCAGCTATAATAGCTGTTACGAATGCTGTTGTTTGGAAACACTGAAGATGGATTTAGTAGCATTAATATCCATCCTGCAAGATGCAGCATCCCAGGGTTTGAACAAAGGCTGTGTGTCACTACCCAGTGACATTGTGCAGATGGCCTCATGATGAGTGGTAATGACTCACTATAAATACAGGAGAGAAGAATAGCAATTGTGACAGACTGTGATAGCTAAATTTGGAAGGCAGAATAAAAACAAATTTTGAGTTAGAAATCAGATGTTAAATGTATGAGCAGAACTAAAATGGTCTGTGGTATATAGTAGGCACTCTATAGACATATGTTGATTGAGTGAAAAGGGACATTGTCTTAATGTTATAAATGTCTTAAATGAAGTAAGTCACCTAGGAAGATTACATAAATATTAACTATTTTTGGTGTGTTCTTTCTTTGATTGACAGCTTAGTGAAGGTTGACTATGTGTATCTAATGGACACAGCAGCTTTTCTACTCAGATGTCATGGGTCAGCTAAGACCCATGGGCTTAAAGTTTTCCAGGTGACATCAAGTCTTGACCTAGTGGAAAGTAGTGAGATGAGGAGAAAGAGCACAGGCTAGCAGATGTGTGTGTGTGTGTGTGTGTGTGTGTGTGTGTGTGCGCGCGCGCGCGCACGTACGCGCATACCTTCCTCTCTTGCTACTTTGAAGAGGTCTGGCCTTTTCCTGATGCTGGGGTGTCAGCATCTCCCACCTCATTTCTTTCTCTCCCCAGCCCTTTGCTGACTAAAGGCACAAGGAGTGGAATAGAGAAGGCAACTCCATATTTACTCTGCATTTCTTCATCTCCAGGGCAGGGGTGCAAGGGGAGGTACCTGAGTGGGCATGGGGAGAAAGTGGGAAAAGGAAAGGTAAAGAGGAGGAAGTTTTTCCAGGGTACTTCCGGATTTTTAGAGGCTTCAAAGTAGAGGGATACTTGAGGTTTCTTTGTCTCCTAGGCTTGTTCACCCTTGTAATTAGGCAGGAGCCCTTGACAGGAAGACAGCCAGATTTTCTCTGGAGGGGACCTTGTTTAGTACTGCTCAGTTGGCTGAGCTCTGTCTCGGTGGATGGCTGGCGGCACAAACATAGCAGAGGTCATGGTTTCCCAGTGTCTGTTGGAAGCCACTGAGAGAGTGCCAACATCTGGGACACCTCCAATCCAGGGTCTTGTTTTGGTTTTCTCACTTACTAGTGGAATAAACTGCTTAACTCCATTTACCCATTTACCCATTTCTGTGCTCAAATCATAGAATTCTATGATGCTGAAATTTGGTTCTGGTGCCCAGAGACTAATGGGCAGTCTCCCTTGCAAGTTCTGCCCCATTCAAAATAGACTAAGGTTTTGATGGGAGGGGTTAAAGACTGTAAAATATAATTTAGACTGTTTATTCCTCAGGAAGTGTTATACACAGGGTTCCTTCTTTCTTGCTTGCTACCTCTCTTGACAATAGCTTTTTAACTTATCCTAATACCAGGATTTGATTTATTTTTAGAGATCTGAAATTTAAAACAAACAATGTAATCTTAGGGCGTTGTGGAATGGACGATGTGTGATCTCTCAAGATCTTAAACCCTGGTGGATTTAAGTAATACCTATTGAAACATACTTGTTAGAATGCCACCAGCACAGCACGTGGCTGTGGGGAGGGGGCCTTCCCAATTGAGGGGGAAGGTAACGTGGAAGCTCAAAGCCCCTATTCTGCTGTCAGAACGCCTGGGAAGTGAATCCCGGCATTACCTTTCCCAGCAATGTGATCTCCTGCCATTGACTTGAGTTCCCCATGCCCCAACTCTCCTGTTTGTGACATGGGAATAATAATACCTCTCGCATTGGGTTATTATGAGAATTACATGAGATAAATATATAAGTAAAATACTCACAGTACTGCCTAACAATTAGTAAAGCGTATATGTGAATCTTTGCTCAAATGATCAAAGAAAACCCTTCCCTAGTGCTTCTGAGGTATCAAATTTGAGAATCACAGCTGTAAATATCTTAAATATATTTTTATTGCCTGAGTCATTCTTTTTTTTTTTTATTGCCTGAGTCATTCTTTTAACAAAAGGGCGAAATGTTTATAACTAAATGAGAAACTTGGGATTTCAAAAAGTACACTTGTTTAAAAATAAGAGAATAGCAACTGCAACCCTCTATAGAAAGCAGAGTTTTAAGCCTTCACACCACAAAGCCTGTGATAGATGGCCTCCTAACTTCATGGCTTAATGCTGTGCTCACATGCTGTGCTTCTTACCCTTCTGGAATGTCCCTTTCTTTCCCATCTCCATTCGTCCCTTTCTTCCTTCCCTTTCCTTCGCTTCCCCCATCTTTGTTTCACACACCGTTTATCTTGGTTTAACCTTCTAAACTGACAATACTGCCAAACCAAAGAAATGTTTCCATTTGTCTCATTCATTAAATTTGACTCCCTTCTGTCCTTATTTTCAAGAGTAGTTAAGCCTTTCTATTCATTTCTCTTAAAATGCTTGCCATTTCATTAGTTTTGTTGGTATTTCATTTAATTTTAGATCAGCTGTCTTTGAATGAAAAGTTTCTAGCTCCCATTTAAAATTTTGGAATCTCACAAGGGGCACCAGGGTGGCTCAGTTGGTTAAGCCTCAGACTCTTGGTTTCAGCTCAGGTCATGATCTCAGGGTTGTGAGGTCAAGCCCTGCATGGGGCTCTGCTTGCGATTCTCTCCCACTCCCTTCCCCTCTGCCCTCTCCCACTCACACATGCCTGTGCACGCTCTCTAAAATAAATAAATAAATAACATCCTTAAAAAAAACTTTTGGAATCTCCATGTTATAATGTCTTTTTAATCAACTATTGCCAAAGACAAACAATTTCAAGATGATTTGCCAAAGTGGCCCTGATGAAACTTTGCTCACAACTGTAGCTGTTAGTCTGTTGCTCTTACAGAGTACTTTAGGAATCCTGAGCTTTGTGCGTCCTGTCTTAATCTCCCAGACAGAGTGGACTCAAAAGAAGGGACAACATCTTTCCCACAGTTACTGACTCACAGTGGACTTGAGGTAATGTTTATTAAAAAGATAAATACAGGCATTCTTAGTATTGACTATTATTTTTACTTGTTGACAACTGAAAATACATGATCATCACTTTAAGAACTGAGATTCTGCTGCTTGGCTCCTTAGGACAGGAAATGGAAGAGCATGGTATCTTGTCAGTATGTGACTCTGGGCAGTGGGACATGGCCAGGGCCCTACGGTGTTGCATGTTGATTACTGGATTACTGGCCATGAAAATAGTCACCTCCATCCCATATATGAGAAAGGAATGATCTGTGTCTCTTAAGTAAATGAATAAAACATATTCAGCCATGTCTGTGCAGAGGAAAATCAGTTTCATTTTAATTAGATAACTGATTAGTGAAACCCCAGAGGACTCTATCAGGTTGTTTTCCTCGCACACCACACCCAATGGAAAGGGTTTATAAAGTTCCTTAGGAGAAAATTCACTGCAATTCTTCATTAAACCCCCCAAAAAACTGAAGTTAGGAGATAGTAATCAAACTCTTTTTTTTCCCTCTTTAATGACTGTTTGTCTTATGAGTTAAATTGTGTCCCTCAAAATTCATATGTTAAAATCCTAAACGCCAGTATTTCAGAATGTGACTTTATTAGAAGTTAGGGTCTTTAGAGAAGCAATCAATTATATAGTGAGGTCATTATGATGGACTGTAATCCAGTAGGACTACTGTCATAAAAAGGGGAAATTTGGGCGCAAAGATGCATAGAAGGAAGGAGATGTTGAGAGACCCAGGGAGAAGATGAGCATCTACAAGCCAAGGGGAGCAGCCTGGAACAGATCCTTCCCTCACTGCCCTTAGAAGGACTCAAGACCTCCAATATCTTGATCTAGGACTTCCAGCCTCCAGAACTGTAAGACAATGCATTTCTGTTGTTTGAGCACCCAGTCTGTAGCACTTCGTCAAATACATCCTCCATTGGTCAAAAGGGAGTCCTGTCTCCCCAAGAATTGAATTACCACAATGACTGACTACCTTTGCTCATGTCTACCAAGTTTCTGCTGGGCACCAGGGAACCTTCCAGCCATCCTGTGCCCACTTATGAGTTCCCTCCCTCATCCACAGGATGGACTATGGGCTTGAAGGCTGTGGATCTGGGACCTCCCCACCTTTCATGATGAATTGGGCCCCTTTGACTCTCCTGTTGTTTCTCTAGACGAGGTCAGTCACCTTTTTCCTGACCAATGTGTTCAGAGGTCTATAAATCAGCATGTTGCATTTCTAAGATCTCAGGGAATTTTTAAAAAAAACTTTATTGTTAAGAAAGTACTAGATCTTCTAACTCAGGAACCACTTATCCATTCCTAAGAAATGAGACCTTCAAAAGCCATCTTCTGTCATTAATTGAAGCATTTTAATTCACCAATAACCTATGTAACAACTAGAAATCTGCAAGTTGTTACTTCCAAATTCTCTCTTTCTCCCCTACCTTACTCCCTACCCCCTTCCTCTCCTTTTCTTAGAACACATTTTATTTTATTTTTTAATTTTTATTTATATTCAGTTAATTAATATATAATTTTTTTTTCATTTCAGAGGTAGAGGTTAGTGATTCATCAGTCATATATAACACCCAGTGCTCATTACATCATGTGCCCTCCTTAAAGCCCATCACCCAGTTACCCCATCCCCCCACCCCCTTCCCCTCCA
The DNA here is from genome assembly GCF_003265705.2 of Callorhinus ursinus. Lineage (NCBI taxonomy): Eukaryota > Metazoa > Chordata > Mammalia > Carnivora > Otariidae > Callorhinus > Callorhinus ursinus. The sequence goes on from NW_027397063.1 coordinate 6,700,782, forward strand.
GCAACCCTCAGTTTGTTTCCTATGATTAAGAGTCTCTTACGGTTTGTCATTTTATTTTCTCTACTTTCTGGATCATCTCTTTCTAGTATGTCACAACAGAATAGAAAGATGCTAACTTATTTTACAATAATTTGCCTAACATAGAAATTTGGCTCATGTTTCTATTTATTTCAGTGTCAGTGTCAGTTTGGTCAGTTTTCTTTGGCATGAAAATGCATTGGTTCTGCTTCCCCTAAGGTTACACCAATCATTTAAATGTAGAGTATAGAGTTTCTGGAGAATATGCAAGCCAGGTGCCCCAGATATTGAAATCACTGCTATAGTTAGATTCTTAATTATATCTCCTTTTTCTCTTTTTACTTCTCTTGGTCTCTATCCAAACAGGGAGCCCCAAGCAAGATACTTTTTTAAAGCCCAACAATGATTAGCTTCTCCCTATTCCTGGTTAGATAAAGCAAAGAGTACAGCTTAAGAATTGTGCTGAGAAAAAAAATCTCTTTTGTTCAACATGTTCCATTTGACACCTAAGTGTTGTCTCAAAGAAACAGAATCCAAATTCAACCTAAGATCAGAAATAGTTCTTGTCATCCAGAAATATATTTCAGGCTCCTAGCAGAGTCAGTTTTGGAAAATTTGGGAATGGATTTGGTACTAATAATCAGACTGTAATGACCTCATAGACTTTATTCATTTGCTCACTTGTTTATGTATCTATACATTATAACTCATCTATTCAAAATTAGTACATATCTATCCTGCTCAAGAAACTCATGCTTATGAGAGCAAATGAAATGAATAGAATGAGTGAGTGAGTGAGTGAATGAGTGATGAATGAATGAATGAAAAGAATGGAATTTAGAGTGAGACAAACATGAACTTGAATCTTAATTCACTTAGGTGAAGTGACCTTATAAAAGTTTTGTTTGCTCTGCTTCTGCAAATGGAAAATGTAAATGATAATGGCATATATTTCCTAGGAAAATTAAATTAATTTGTATATTCAAAATTCCTGGTATCGGGTTTTTTCATACATATTGATCATATGTTGTTTACTTTCTATCTAAGTTCTTTGTTTTGATCTCTCTTCCAGGAAATCTTTTTTTTTTTTTTTTACCCAGGATGACATTTTGGACTAAACTTTCTCAACTTCTTAGTATTTGCACCTGTGCTTTCTCCCATATGAGCTGACTTTTGATTATTAGCAGTCCTCAACTTGTTGTTGTTGTTTTTTTTAGTGGATTTGTATGCTTATAATCTATGGCATGTAAATTAGAAATTAAAATGAACTAATTTTCAGGGTTGACTCACAGAAAAGTGAGGAACATTTCTGAACCAAGGGGGATCCTGGCAGAGAAAAGCTAGGAAAGGCTTCATGGGAGCCATTATTTGAGGGAGATCTAAAGTCCAAACCTTGGGAGTTACAGTTAAATCAAAAGAAGAAGGATATGTTTTAAAAAGACACAAGGATTTGTAAAAGGTTATACAACCAGGATGGAAATTTTATTTTTTATTTTAGGGGAGATTGAAGATTAGAGTATCATTGAAGTCTAGGGTGGTGGCATGAATTTGTAGTAGATCTTAGGTATTGCTTTTCCTGGTTTGGATTAATAAAGCATAGACAACAGGGTAATTAAAATTTATTTTCAACAGAATTGGGTAACTGAAACCAAAAACAGGTCCTGAGCATGCCCAAATCCTAATCATTCCAATATATCTCACTTTGTCCTAATATTTCTTCATTCCTTACCCTGCTTCTAATCTTTCACTCTCTACCTTCCCAACCACCTTATCTATCTTCCTTGTTACTGAGGCAGTACAGTTAAGAGCTAAGTGCATAGATTCAGATAAAGCTATGATGGTACATGGTCTCTGCTACATTGTAGCTCATCTATAAGAGGATAGAAATTATTGTAGCACTGCTGTGAGTTAAATAGGATAACTTATGTACCATGTATAATGTTTAGCACAATGCCTGGTCTATATAAAATGCTTATTAAATATTACCCACTATTATTTTATTAAGAGAGAAAATTGAGATCCTGCATTGTATTTCAAAATTAATCATGAAGCTCTGTTCTCTATTTTACCTGCATATTTAAAAAAAAATCTAGAAATGCTTTTAGGTATGTTTCTAGTCCCAAAGAACTCTTCAGGGCTCTCATACAGCTTGAGTGAGTTAACATCACTTAAATTAGATAGCTAGATAGATAGTTAGATAGCTAACTCAGTGATGTCATAATTGAGATATAAATAATTACAAGTGTAGTGTGTAAAAACTCACATCTTACAGCAAATGGCAAACATAGTTTACAACTTTAAGTGGACAAATACATCCTAACAAATGTGGTTTCCTGTAACAGATTCATAGTCTCATGTTTCAAGTCAAAAGTTCTTAAAACTATTGTAATAAATATTTCAATATTACAGGAAATCAATTTGTACTTTTAGTAAATAGATACATAGAATATATTTGTCATTATGATGATATAGAGTGTATATAGATTTAATTTACATTGAATAGTACTGGCTTATGAATATTTTTAAGCATTCTTTCTTTTATAAATAGACAAGACTAATGTCTTTCCCAGATGGTGTTTTACCTTTTAAAACACTTGTGTTGAGAGCAATTTTGATTTCCTTCAAGTGCTGTTGAGATTTTAAAGCTTGTGATTTTAAATATAACTTAATCCAGAATGACTAAAGATATTGAGATATTCACAAGTTCCATATTATTAATATTATTAAAGTAAATGAAGAAATAATAAATCAACAGGAGTAAATAGCAGAATGACAGTTATATTTTTATAATGAAAGAATTGTTTGTTAACACTTTAATGTCTGATAATGTCTTATTTGCTGATATTGTTTAATGCTTTAATAACTATCTCTTATGGTTATAACTATAATATTTCCACTCAGCTCAGTTATTGTATCTAGTTATTTATCAAACACCAATCAAGATGTTGCTGTGATTATCATATAAATCAGTAAATTTTGAGTAAATCAGATTACCTCCATAATGTGGGTGAGCCTCATTCAATCAGTTGAAGGCCCTCAGAGCAAATACAAGGTTCCCTGAAGAAGGAATTTTCAAGGCTACAGCATAGAAACCCGAGTTTTCATCCTGCCATGTTATGGAATTCAGACTCAAGACTGCCACAACAGGACGAATTTCCAGACTGCTGTCTTGTCTTATAGATTTCAAACTTGTAAGCCCTACAACCACACAAGCTGATTTTAAAAAATAAATCTCTCTGCCTCTGTACCCACACACACTCACATATATATGTGTGTGTATATATATGTGTGTGTGTGTGTGTGTGTGTATACACACACATATACTATCCATAAACACGCATGACATATGATCAGTTCTGTTTCTCTGGAGAACTTTAACACACACTCTAAGAAATAGATGACTTTCTTCATGTTTGCTATGAGTATCCTTTCTAACCAAATTGATCATGTACTTCTTGAATCTTGCTTATACTTCACTAGGGAGAGAACGTACCTTTTCCTTCCAAACCAGCCAAAGAACAAAAGTTAAACAACAAAATGTGGTCATATGGAAACTCATTATGGAGGCTGAATTATCAGAAAGTGAATTTTACCTTAAAGTCTTTGAATTTTGCAATTGTCAGGACCTTCAGCAGCCATCTGGTCCTGCCTCTGATCTATGTAACAACCTAAAGTAAACTGCTGTCATTCTGTGTTGTTTCCATGATCATACACTAAAACTCACCTTTATTAGTATAAAAAATCAGATATTGCAATCCGTGGTTTCACCACTAGCATTTACTTGGTAAGTTTAGTAATATCTGATGCTGTAAACTATATCTGCACTTTGTTCAATTCCTAGTAGGCTGTGTTTCTGTTTTGTCTATGGTGCTGAATTCAAACAAACAAAGCAGTAAGGAACATCGAAGTTGAATGTAATACCAGACTCCCTTTTCCGTCCCCTAATTTTTTTTTCTAGATTATACACATCTTTGAAAACTTTCAGGATGGGGATTTGAGAACCTTGAGAACTAAGGTTTGGAAACAGATGAGGAGTTGAATATTTTCTAATTCTTTTAGAAAAGTCAGCCTTGTTTATCAACTGACAAGCAGACTGAAGATGGAACCTCCACTAGGTAAATGATACAGGCAGAACCCAGGGAATGATCTTTACTTCAAATGCAAGGTGAAACCTATCACCACGTTCTGTTGCTTTAGTAAGCACAGCTAACAGAAGACCTGAAAGCAAAATGGGGTAGAAAAGTGGCCATGCATGTCTGCACAAAATGCTGGAAAGGAGAGAACTAGGGCATCCATTCAACTGGAGCATGTATTCTGTTTTGAGGCAATCAAGTTTAATAAGATTCAAAAAATGTTTGGTTTCTTAAAATACTTTTAATAAAAAGACACAATAAAATTTCATTTGAATGTACACCTGAGTGAGAACAGTTATATTAATATCATGGCAGAAATGATTAGCATGAAAACAAAACAAATGAGATAATACATGTGAGATTGTTGGTTTTATGTCTTCTGGATTCAGATTTTGCTCCAACTGGTATCATTGAACTTACCTTGCTTTCCAGCCAGAGTGGCCCTTGGAAGGCTTATGCTGTCCATGTGGTCGTGAGACAGGTCACCACTATTTCTACCTTTTTTATAGCCCGAGCAGATTTATATGACTGCTGTTGCTGGATTCTGAGGTCACTTGCTGGGACACCATAGGTGAAATGGGAAAATTCCTTGGCAGATATACACTAACAGCTCAATCAGGAATAATGAGACATCCTGGATTGCCCTATATCTATAAAAGAAATTAAAATGACAGTTAAAAACCTTACAAGAAAGCAAATTCCAAGCTGAGGTAGCTTCATTGGAAAATTATTCAAAATTATTGAAAAAAATTCTACATAAAATATTTTGGAAAAAAGAAGTATAAACACTTCCCAACTAATTTTATAAGATCAACATTACCTTCATAGAAAACTAGACATGGACACTATTATAAGAAAATCACAAACTAATACCCCTCATAAAATAGGCATTAAAAAAAACTTAGAAAATATGTCAGTAAATCTAATCCAGTAATATATTAAAAGTATAATACATCATGATCAAGGATGTTCTTCCCAGGAATGCGGAATTGATTTAATATTCAAAATCACCTACTGCAATTTATCACATTAACGGATTAAAAACTCAACTATAAGATAATCTCAACAAATGCATGAAAAAGCATTTAGAAAAACTCAGCATGCATGCATTTATGGTAAAAGCTCTCAGCAAACAAGATTTAGAAGAGAACTTACTCAGCCTAATAAGTGATATTTACAAAACCATACTGGTAGCATCATAGTTAATAAAGAAAGATGGAATGCTCAGGAACAAAGCAAGGATGTCTGCTTTGACCACTTCCATTCAGCATTGTATTGGAGGTTCTACTCAATATGATGAGACCAAAAGAAAGGAGTCATACATATTTAAAGGAAGAAAGAATATTGTCTTTATTTGCAGATGACATTATAGCCTATACAAAAAGATCTGAAAAATTCACAAAAATCTGCTAGAACTAATAAATGAACTTTGGACACTTGCAGGATACAAAGCCATATACAAAAAAAAAAAGTAATTCTATGTAAAAGTGATGAACAAATAGGAATTGAAATTTTAAAATACCATTTAAAATAGCACCAAACTCCACAAAGTACTTAGCTGTAAACCTAATAACACATATGTAAGATTTGTATAATGAAAACCACAACACATTGATGAGAGATATCAAAGAATGTTCAAATAAATGAAGAGATATGTCATGCTCATGAAACAAAGGCTATTAAGATTTCAATTCTCCCCCAATTGCATGCAGATTTGACATAATACCAATGAAAAAAACATATCAACTTCTTTGTAGAAATTGGCAAACTCATTCTAAAATTTATATGGAAATGAAAAAGAACTTGTACAGGTAAATAATTTTAAAAATAAATAACAAGTTTGGGGATTTACAATCTGATGTCAAGGCTTACTATAAAGCTATAGTCATTAAGGCATGGTAGTGTTGGGTAGACATGTACCTTAATGGAACAGAAGTCTGACTCCAGAAATAACTCTGTACATACATGACTTAGACAAAGTTGTTATAGTGATTCAGGAGGAAAAGGGCAGTCTTTTCAACAAATGGTACCAGGATAATTGGATACCTATATGACAAAAAATAAAAAAATCCTTGACTCAAACTTTGTACCATATACCAATATTTTTTCTGATAAATTGAACTTAATAAAAACTAAAAATATCTGCTCTTCAAAACACTTTTATAAAATGAAATGACAAGCCACAAGCCACAACCTTGGAGAAAATATTTGAAAAACACTATTTGATAGAAACCTTGGATCTAGGATATACAAAGGACTCTTACAACTCAATAATGTAAAGAGAAACAACTCAAAAATGATAAAATAATTTAAATAGGTACCACTGTAGGAGAGCTATGGAAGGCAAATAGCACATCAAAAGCTGTGCACTATTATTATCATCAGGAATATGAAAGCCAAAATCACATGTGACACCACTACATGCCTCCTAGAGTAGGCAAAATAATAATGGGTAATGGTAATGATAATAATAATATGCGTGGTGCTATTGAGGATTTGGAACATTGGAACTTGCTGTTGGGAATGCAAAATGGAAAATGGTCTCACAGTGTTTTTGTAATGCTAAACATGCAGTTACCATATAAATTAGCAATCCCACCACCAAGTATTTATCTAGAAAAAACAAAACATATGTCTATGAAGAAACTTGCATGTCAATGGTTATGGCAGTTTAGACCCTAGTAGCCTCAAATTGGAAATCATCGAAATGTCCATAGATGGTGTGAGTGGATAGCATACATACAGTGAAATACCACATAGCAATAAAAAGGTAGGGGCCATTGGACTGTACAACAACATGGATGAATCTCAAAAGCAGTGTACTCTGTGAGGAAAACTAGCCACAAAAAGCTGTGTAATGGACAGATCCATTTACAGTGCATTTCAGAAAAGAAAAGACTATAAGGACAGAAATTCAGATATATGGTGGGAAGAGATTGACTCACAAGGAAACTTTGGGTGATAATGGAAATGTCCTGTATTTCCATTGCATTGGTGGTTACTTGACTATATGTTTGTCAAAACTCATTGAACTGTATGCCTAAAAGAGGTGAATTTCATTATGTGTAAATTGTATCTCAATAGAGCTGAGCTTAAAAAAGATAGTCAAACAACGCAGTGGAGAAATATTTTTGTAATGTATGAAAGACAAGGCAAGGGTGCCTGGGTGGCTCAGTGGATTAAGCATCCAACTCTTGATTTTGGCTCAGGTCATGATCTCAGGTTTGTGGGATCAAGCCCTGGGTCAGCCTCCTTGCTCAGCGCAGACTCTGCTTGAGAATTCTCTCTCACCTTCTCCCTCTGCCCCTCTCCCTACTGCTCTCTCTCTCTTTAAAATAAACAAATAAATCTTTTAAAAAAAGATAAAGGCATAAAATAAATAATACACAAAGAATTAAAAATTAATTTGAAAGGAGAAATGACTCTATAGAATAATTGATAAAAGGTAATAATAAAAGACTAAACTTGAAAGAGTCTGAGTTATATAACTAGCAAATGATAGAGTCAAGATTCAAACCCAGCCGTTCTGATTCCAAGGGCTATGCTCCCAATTACTACACTAAAATTGAAAATGAAATTGAAAATACCTAGCAAGTCTACCTCTAAGTGTGTACCTGACAGAAACCCTAGATGTGCACATAAATACAAGTATCTTCCTTGTCACATGATTTGTGATAGTGAGAAATTAAAAATAATAAGGACATAGATCAATAAAATGTGGTATTACTATGGAAGAATTCTATACAGCAGTAACAACAAACTAGATCTTTATATTATAATAGAGTGTTTGTTTGCACAAACTCTGACAATGGGTCCAGTATCGGGGTTCAAATTCCATTTCTGTTACTTACTACATGAGTGGCCATGGGCAAGAAACTCAACCTATTTGTCTCAGCTTCATCATCTCTAAAATAAGAATAACAGCAGTAGGTACTGAATAGGATTATTATGAAGATTCAATGAGCTAATATTTGTAATAAAGTGCTTAGAACAGTGCCTGACAAAGTGCCCCTGAAGTGATAATAGAACAATACCCAAATATATAAATATCAACATGGCTATATTTTAAAAGTAATTTTAAAAAATTTAAAAAAATAAAAAAGTAATTGTTCATAAAAATACATTTACAAATATATGTGCAATAAGACTGCATTCTTACAACTTAAAACAATAATAGTGAAACAGGGGTGCTTGGGTGGCTCATTCAGGTAAGCATCACACTCTTTTTTTTTTTAAAGATTTTATATATTTATTTGAGAGAGAGAATGAGAGATAGAGAGCACATGAGAGGGGGGAGGGTCAGAGGGAGAAGCAGACTCCCTGCCGAGCAGGGAGCCCGATGCGGGACTTGATCCCAGGACTCCAGGATCATGACCTGAGCCAAAGGCAGTCGCTTAACCAACTGAGCCACCCAGGCGCCCAAGCATCACACTCTTGATTTCAGCTCAGGTCATGATCTCAGGGTCCTGGGATCAAGCCCCGCATTGGGCTCCCTGCTGGGGAGTCTGCTTGAGGATTCTCTCTCTCTCCTTCTGCCCCTCTTCCACCATTCTTTTGTTCTCTTTGAAATAAATAAATAAAATCTGAAATAATAATGATAACAAAACAACAAAGTACATACACTTATAAATATGTGTGCAGAAAATTTCCTGGAAGACTCCTTCAAACTGAAGGCATTAGTGGAAAGATAGGAAAGAGCAGAAGACTGAGGTTGGCCCACTGAGGGATCGTATCTGTAATGTTTTATGTCTTTAATTGAGCGAGAGAGAGAGATGAAATAAATATGACAAAATGGTAAGAATTGGGAGTTTAGGCATTTCAGAAAACTGCTCTAGAGTTTGCTTTTTACTCTGTGTATTCTTTTTTTTCCATTTTCAAAATGAATTAGGCAAAGGCAAGTGTCAGAAGATCAGTGAGTTCTGGAAGCAGAGTCTAGAAATCAGCTACACTGGCCTTTTCAATTAAAGTTATGGATGATGCAGTTCTGCAGAATTAAAATGGTCAGTTTGCAGCAGGAAGAGGCTGTGGTTATGTTCGAGGAGTGCCAGCACCCAGAGAGTCTAACAGGGCAGCAGGATGACCTCTGGGAAAGTAGCAGCTCATGGCTGACTTGCTTGGCGCCTGGGCCAGAAGCCAGAGCAGAGATGTTGAATGCTTTTCCTCCTCTTTTCCCCGGAAATGGGTCTTTCAGCCCATACTTAGTGATAACCTTTAACAGATAAATCACTCCCCAGGTGAGAGAACTTGGAAAGTAAAATCCTAGTGAGGAATAGCTATTAGGAAGCAGAACCTTTGCAGATGGGGTGATAAAAGTCCCTTGTAGGTCTAGAGAAGGCAGTTTTGAGAATATAAGAGAAAAGTGAACAGGAAAGATAAAGGTACCTGCTGGAATATATGGATTTCTGCTATTTCTACTAATATTCACTTGGTTTGAAAGGTATTCAAAAATTTCTGAAAACATTGCAAAAGGGGATTGTCAGTTTGAAGACTGAACTACATTAATGTGATGACCTGGAAAAATAATCAATACTCAAGTAATTCAGATCATAAAGTTACTTGTGGCTACTGAGCCCTCTAATGCTGGTTTATTCTATGTAGTATTGGTATTTCTCCATTTCAAAAAAAATTGCAATATAGCATTTTTCTTCTGACATACCCAGATAGTGATTTTTTTTCTTAAAAACTCTGCCTGTGTTTGTAGAGTACACAGAGTGTTTTATTAGTTCCAGGATCCACTTCTGAACTATTAAAACCACTCTAGTTTTGTTTTGCTTTTTCTTCCTTTCAGAGGGACACATTTATTAGCATTTATGAGTTATTCACTAGTATCTGTACAAAGTGCACGAATGACTAATGAAAAGTGTTCACCTAATTAGCAATGGGTGTGGGGTGATATTAATTGGAATTGACTTATTCCCGAGTTATTTTCATGTTAATTCCCAGGCATGGGGAGCTAACCTGGAGAAGCAAGAACTTCCGGATATTAGAAAGCCTTTTTTATTTATCTATTTATTTTTACCAGAATCAACTATGAATAGGAAGAGAGAAATACTGTGCATTCTAAAGGATTTAAAGGTTGGCATTTTAAGGAATCCCATGTGTTGGGGATGGCACATACTTCTTTAGTAAATTTAATAGGTGTCCATTCATAAAGCATAACTTATTTTACTTCAGTGAATCAGAGTGATGGTTTAAGTATTGCACAAGGGCTCTTCATGTGATGCATGCCACACTTTGGATTCTGCATGGGAGAGATAATCATAAAACAAAGTAACTAAGTGCTCCAAAGCAGCGTGCTTTGGAATTCAGCAAGTTAATTTTCAGGTAGTTAAGGAGCTTTCTTTTCAATGACAATTGTAAATGCCATTCCCCTTAGTTAAACCAAATAAAATGTCAGATTCTAAAGAAGACAAATGGGCACAAACCAGATAAGAAGAAACCCTTTTTCTTCTTCTTCCTTTTTTTTTTTTCATTAATCTAAGTATGGGTTATCCAAATTCTTTTCTCTTTCTTGGGCTAGAAGGTAAAATATACTTTAAATGCATAAAGATCAATGATGCATGGACATCTACTGTTGAACACTATTCAGTGCAAATATTCTTAGGAGAGGTAAATAAGGCTTTATTAGGCTTTTATATCTTAGTATAAATAAGCTTAATAGATTCTTTTCTGAGACATGTTAAAGTTAAATTTGCTTTTATATTTGCAGAGTATTTGGATCTTGACTCTGCAAAAGGAGACTGTAGTTCAAGCTTCTATCTTTCCTAGCCCTTAGGAGGCATTTACTGAACCTCTCCAAGGCATAATTTTTCAATGTGTGGGTTGACCACAGATATTAAAGACCCATGTAGCTCTAATACTTCAAGTTAGTTGCTTCAAAAAATGAAGCCACAATTTAGTTAAGCTAAATTAATAGATATCAGTAATTACATGGATTAATTCAAATAGAAAAAGAGTAAAAGTTTCAACTGATAGATTGTTGAGTCTGCTGAGCATAATTAGTATTTGGAGAAATCCATTGTTATATGGTCATGAAGAAAAGGACAAAGTATGTTGAATAATAACCACTGATGGTCCTGATAGTCTCGTGGAAGTGAAGGAAAAGTTTATGCAAGTCCATTTGGTGGGACAAGGACTCACAGCCTACGTGGATAAAAAAGGGAAGGGTATTTGGAAGTGTGATGATGTATAACTTCAAAGGTCAAATCACAGAGAATTCCTGGAGAAAGAAACTGAGAAGCTTCTTCCAAAGTGTATCAGAGTGATTGAAGCACAATTAACTATGTGAAGATGTGATAAATTAGAGTTAAGCAATAACCTAGAGAGGCATTCTTGCATAAAGTAACAAGCAAGGAGGAGGGAGCATCTGGATGGTGACACACCCATTTCTAAGAGTATATATAACTTGGAGTCCAGACCATGGCTTTGAAACTCAGAGCATCTCTTCACTGTCACTCAGCCAAACTCCCATCTCCTGCCCACATGTCCTACAACTGCTGCTCTGGAAACTACTCCTCCCGCTCCTTTGGGGCATACCTGCGCTCCCCAAGTTCTTCCTGTGGCTCTTCCTGCCCCAGCAACCTGGTCTACCGCACTGATCTATGCTCTCCCAGCACCTGCCAGCTGGGATCCTCTCTCTACAGTGGCTGTCAGGAGAACTGCTGTGAGTCCACCAGCTGCCAGACATCCCGTGTGGTGTCCAGCTCGTGCCAGACGTCCTGCCACCGCCCGAGGACCTCCACACTCTGCAGTCCTTGCCAGACGACTTGCTCTGGGTCTGTGGGCATTGGGTCCAGCAGCTGCCGTTCCCTGGGCTATGGATCCAAAAGCTCTTACTCACTGGGCTGTGGATCCCAGGGCTCCAGATCCATGAGTTCTGGAGTCTGTGGCTTCCCTTCTCTGGGCTATGGATCCAGATTCTGGCATCCAACCTACTTGGCTTCTAGGAGCTGCCAGTCTCCTTGTTACAGGCCAACCTATAGATCAGCCTTCTCTAGACAAACCTGTTGAGTTTCCAGACCCTTTGAGCAAAATATTTCAGTCTCTACATAGAGCTGCTATCAGTAATGTTAGCTAAACGCCTCTCACCTCCAGCTCTTCACCCTTTGTCTGGCATCAAGTACCAGCTGATAGACTAGTTCCTTTAGACAGTGAAATTAATGAATGACCAAAATGTTAAGTGTGTGCCTATAATTTTGAACAATTGACTCAGAATTACATAAATTCTTCTTACAAAATGTATGGAAATTCAGTTTTGTTTGACCTAATAAATTCATTGACTATTGTATCTGATATGTTCTCATTGTTCTTTATTGATTTTCAAAGTCTGATTTGTGATCTATTTTTGGGGCTCCAGACCCTCAGAATACTTTCCTTAGGAAGTAGGTTTGGATTTCCCTAGGAAATGGCAGCAGGCCTGGTATCTGGTGAAATTCTCTGGGTAGTGTACTGACTAAGAGCTAATAAGTGTGCATGTCTTCCAAAGCTGGTAGGATTTTTATTATTGAGAGTATGCCCATATAAAGTCAACATTCTCATCATGTTTTCAGTGAGGACATCATATGCTTATTTGGTTTTGAGTTTACATTTTCAAAACAGTATTGAGTTAGAATTTGTCCAGAGATGTTAACTGGGTAAAAAAGCATTTAGAAAATATATAAATTATTTGAATGAATATGATATATTGACATGAAAAACAGAAAATATGAAGTGTTAGAGTTTGGAGGACATGATGATTGTCTTTAAATATATAGAAATATGGGTTATTCAGCATGTGTGTATTTGTGTGTGTGTGTGTAAGAGAGAGACAGATAAACAGAGTCTTAAAGTTTAAAAAACTGTGAGGAATGGAAAAAGTTATAGGAAGAAATATTTTGGCTTATTATAAAAAATATAAATTTATGAGTTACAAATTTAAAAAATTATTATGACCTGGGTACTTTGAGGCTATTCAGTTTCTCAACAAGTAAAAGATGAATAATCCCTTGTTTGTTTGTCTTATGACTTCTGCCTTGAATTGGAGGTAAGATTAGATAACTTTCAGTGTTCTGAATCTTATAACCCATGTAGGTATTCTTGGGATCTACTGCTCAGTTGTGGTAGTGAAAAGTGGATACATCCTTGTAGGACATTATGCAGATCTGAGGCAGGGACACCCTTTGTGTTTATTTTTAATATGAGCAAGTTTTTGTCTCAGAGGCTAAATGTAGTGTTAGAATTCAGTTAAAACTTTTTCATAACATATATAGTGACAACTTATCGTGAACGGGAGAAATCACCAACAAAGATTTACCACTTATTGCAATCGTGTGCCGTGAGTGTTTATTGATTTGTCTTCCCGGATACTTTTGCCTCAAGCTTTTTCTAATAGAAGCTGAGGAAAGAGAGCTCCATTTCTTTTATATCCAAGAAAATAATGGGCTAAGCATGGATGCGTGGGAACCAGGTCTTCTGTACACAGAAATGTGCCCAAGAGACAGAAAATAGAGGAATAGAGAGGAGGGACAGAGAAGTTCCTGGTGACACAGGAGTCTCTGGTTTCCATCATCCCTTAAGCCAGATTTATTAGCCCTTCATGTACTTCGATTATATGGGCCAATAAAGTCTTCTTTTGGTTTAAACTAATTAAAATAATTAAGATAAAATTTAAGATTTCTGTCACATTCAAAGAGTTATAATTAATAAAAATGTGTCATCTAGGTGCAGAGTTACTCATTGATTTTGGTGTAAAGAAACACTTAAAAATTTTATTAGTAAGACAAAAAGATTCTGTGAGTCTGAACTATTACCATTAGCAGTGAGGGTGGACTACTATTCCCTTCTTAAAACAATGTGGAATGAGTAAAATGCAGACTAAAGAAAGCATTTGGGAAAGCAAACTCAAGAAGGTCACAGTAGTATGGCCAGTGAGAAAGTCTTGGGGACACAGTCAGCAAACCTAATAGAACTAGAAGCTTCTACCTTCAAGCAAGGAAAGCATGGGGGCCCAATAAGGAGTGATGAGTACACACAATGTTTAAAACTGAGAACAACCCCAAGATGGAAGGAAGAGGTATCCAGTGACATAGAGGGTCTAGTTCTGGAATGACTTGGAGATTTTTCCCCACTATAATGGAATCTTTGAGGTGAGAGGCCAAAGACTGAAATGGAGGGTCAAAGGAGGGGAGAGAAAATGCATACATTGGCATACTTTTAATATGTAAGCTTTTCCAAGTATAACATGAAGATTCAGATTTCAGGGAGCAGACATGATGAATACCCTTTGCATCCTTCATTGTCTGCATTGTGATTTTCCCAGTATCTCATCACTGCTAGTTTCCATTTTCCACTTTTCTTCTCTTACCCCTCTGCTTTTCTTTTCTATCTGCCCTCCATATATCCATCTTTCTCTCATATATCCATCTCTCTCTCTCCATCTCTCTCTCAACCTCTCCATCTCTCCCCCCTCATATCTCCATCTCTCTCTCTCTCTCCTTCCCTTCCTCCTTCCCTCCCTCCCTCCATGATTTTTTCACCTTTTACATGCACTCTGCTTTTTTCCACATCCACCTTCTGATGTCCTATTGAGTCTGGGCACCAGGTAACATTGGTCGATGTTTAATGGATGATGGTGACAGGGTGTAATAGAAGGCAGGGCTCTGTCGTTGGCTAAGAAGAAGCTAGGAGTGAAGAGGGGCATTTGTCTCTCAAGCTCAGTCTGCTCATTCATAACTACCCCACTTCTAATGCCCTTACTACATTAGGTGATGTTAGCTCTTTGCTCTGAATTCAGCTCACTAAATATATTTTGAACTTTCACTTTGCATTACAGTTCTTTTGAGAAAAATGCTGAGAACTTAGAAAAGACAAAGACTTTTGCTTGTAAAGAGCTAGTTCACATGTAGTAGAAGAGACAAACCTCCTCCCATTATCTTGGTGTGAAGGGTGGGTGTAAGGGGATGCCAAGGGAGCCTCAGGAAGAGGTAACTGCATAAGCAATGGTACAGTCACCTGGAAGAATATTGTGTGGGGTTCAAGGAGGAAAACTGCAAGCTCTTTTTATTAAATTCTGAAATCTGGGCACAAGAAGATGAGAGATTACATAATAATAAAAAATGAGCCAGTGCAACCCTACCAGTCCAGAAATAGAGAGATGCTTGAGGAAGCCTGAGCCTCTTGTCTGGAGTGACAAGTTGTCACTGATAAAAAACAACCTTCATATTTGATATGCAGGAATGGTTCTTTGGGCTCATGTTATTCTTGGGAAGCAAAATTAATGTGCTTATTTATGTGACTGGGGACTCATTCAGTTGCAATTAACAATCTAATAAAATGCTAACACACACAGGGTAGAGTTCAGGGATGCAGACTATAACTTGAGAGGCACTGCACTCTGAATTAAGGAAACATGAGTTGTTTCTCAAGTTCAAAGTACTTTATGCAGCTATTCAACAAGAAATCATACCTCTCATCATGCCTTACTTACTGCTGCTCCAGGAGTTCCCCTTACTGCCCCTTTAGGGGTTTTCTGATTTCCTAGTGTTCTGCTGTTTCTGTCCTCATCCCATTGATTTGCTTTAATGCAGCATCTCATTCTTAAGGGGACACTCACCATCAGAGTTGTGCAAAGGACTGCCTTCTTAAAGGATACACCTCAGGCTTCCATTCACTCACCCAAGCCCCAGTCCTAGAGTGTGTTTATCTCTACTCTCTAATTACCATGTATGTTGATTGCCACATGCATGCCAGACAAGAACTGTTGCTTTATGCAGGCCCCACCACATTGCTGACATGGAGTCTTGGGTCTA
The DNA here is from genome assembly GCF_003265705.2 of Callorhinus ursinus. Classification (NCBI taxonomy): domain Eukaryota; kingdom Metazoa; phylum Chordata; class Mammalia; order Carnivora; family Otariidae; genus Callorhinus; species Callorhinus ursinus. The sequence goes on from NW_027397063.1 coordinate 6,716,719, forward strand.
GGGACATAATAATTGCCACTTCTCGGTTGTGGACCCTGTTTTTTGCCACCCACCTTATCTGCTTCTGTAAATTTTTTGTGTATTTTGCCAACCAGTCTGTATATATAAATTACTCATCAAATTGCTGCTTGATCATATTTTTCATGCACAAACTACACAAGCTTCTGGTGCTGTTGAACCCTCTCTACACAATCAAGATTGTCAAGAGTATTCCTTTATTGGACTATGAACTTTCCCTAGATAAACTGTACCTGTTCTAAGATACCCCTTGTAATTGGACCAGCAACCATCTACCTAGAGAAAAATAGCCTTTGCTCATCAAAGGCTATTTGATTCACGCACTAAAAATTATTAAATCTTAGTAATGTTACATTTCAAGGCTTATCCTTTACAATGAAGTAGATCCTTATAAGCAAGTAGAAAATAATGAAGAAAAATGAGATTGTAGAGATTTAACTGACTGGAACCAAAATTGTGCACTCTATTATTTTTCATTAGTGTGTGTGGTCTGGTATATCTTTTGGATGCTCTAGGTTTTAAAGAAGTACTGATATTTTTGTTAAATAGACACTAAATTTCCAGCTTAGAAGAATGTTGCTATATTTAAGATTACTATCAGTAGACTAGGCTTTTGAAATCTTGTAATTTTCCTTTCCTTTTGTGGCACCATGGACAGGGAAATAAAGCAAATAAAAAACATGTTGGGACTTGGGTTCTATTGCTGGTTCTCTTATTAACCAGACTTTGATTTTATATCCATCACCTCACTTCCCTGGGTATTGTCTTCCATATATGTAAAATGAGATAGCCCTTGATAATCTGTGATCTCTAAGGTTTCCTTCAGCATTATAGACCTATTCATATTAAATGATAGTAGTGTCATGTGGGGTGTGGGCTGTTAATGCACCCACTACAGTTTAGATTCTTCTTTGTGGCCTGGAAAGGGAGAAACAGAAGGCTAATGTGTAAAATGGGATACGATATAAAACCTAATAGTATTAAGAGATAACTTTTCAAATAGTAGAATCTCATGTAAATAAAAAACAAACACAAATGAAATAGCTTACTGAACCCATTAATAGATGAGAAGACCATTGGAAAGTTACAAATGGCTGGAAGGAGAATTCAAGGGACACAGTTATGTAGGCTGCTGTCAGAAATGCTGAAATGAATTTACAAAGACAGGTGCAAAAGGGTCGCTCTATGGAGTGAAAATCAGTGGCACTGGACAGAAATAATTTTCATTTCTATGGACAGGAATCATTTGCATTATTATGAATTTTTTACAACAAAACAGATCAAAAGCAGTAAAAAGTGCAGATACCCTGAAAGGTGAGCAAGACAGACCACATAGTAATTCATTCCCAGGTCCCCTAGTTCAAAGTCTTTCAAGACTTCTGACAACAGTATGTGAAATCAGAAATGTCAGTTGTAAAACATATTAAACATGTAATACATGTGAACGATGTTTTTTTCCTTTAATATAGAAAATAAGAAAAGGTATTACATACACTATACATTGAAAGATCTACTCTTTCAACTTAGGCTTTTCTAATGGCACTGTGTCTGCTTGAGGAAAAGGGATATTATTACATAGGGGTGTGATTTTTTTTTTAAAGATTTTATTTATTTACTTGAGAGAGAGGGAGAGAGCACACAAGCGGGGGGAGTGGCAGAGGGAGAAGCAGACTCCCCGCTGAGCAGGGAGCCCAACAGGACATGGGGCTCCATCCCAGGTGCCTGGGCAGGGCTTAATCCCAAGACCTTGGGATCATGAGTCCTGAGATCGTGACCTGAGCCAGAGGCAGGCACTTAACCCACTGAGCCACCCCGGTGCCCAAGGGGTGGGATATTTTGACTTGGTCTTTCTTCCTGCCCTGTCCCACCCCTCACCTCACCTCAATTGTCACACCACTGTTTCATATCATTGCTTAGGAAAAACAAGCTTCACTCTTTTAAAACCTCAGATTTAATTAAATTAAATAACATTATGTATACATAATAGCTACAACTGGGGGTCCATATTTCAGATTCATTATCCCTTTCAATTTTTCTAACATGAAAGAGTTAGCCATTGATGGAATAGTTCTCCATCTTGATTGCAACAGTGGTTACATGAGTCTATACATAGGATAAAATTACATGCAACTGTACAAACGCACACACACATAAATGTGTGCATGTTTAAATTGGTAAAACTGAATATGGTTGTAGTCTGACAGTTTTGAGCTAATATCAATTTCCTGGTTTTGACATTGTAGTACAGTTAATTAAGATGTCACTATCGAAGGAAACTGGGTAATGCTCAAGGGATTCTATGTGCAATTTTTGCAACTTTCTGTGAGTCTATAATTATTTGTGAAAGAAAAAAAAAACAAAAACCTCAGCTAAATGAAAATTAACCATATGCTGACAATGTAAGTAGACTATCAATTGGCAAGATGTGATATAGGTTTATAATGGGCATTTCTGGAAGATTCATAGGGTCATGTTAACGTCTGTGAGTTAAAGTGACAAGATGCGGTTCTTTCTCTTGCCACTCCAAAGGAGTTTGGGTTTTTCTTGCTCCTTCTGGCCTATAAAGTTCTTCCCAGGGTATTTTGTAGCAAGTTGAGTCTTGAGCATCACCTCCCACTGGACCCCGAAGATCCAGGAGGAGCTTCGGTCTGTGACCAGGCTTCCAATGGATTTGCCAAAGCAGCTTTACCCAACCTGGGCCCTGGGGTCATCTCAGATGCCCAGTGAAGAGAATTCCCAGGAAGGCTCGGGTGCCTCTCAAACTATCTCCGAAGTATTAACAAAGAATCTTGGTAAATTGACTCTCGACTGTAGTATCAAACTCCCTTCCCCTCTACCAGAATATCCATCCCAGCAGCAGGGCAGAGAGAAGAAACCACAGGGGCTGGTTGAGCGCATCCTTAGCAGCAGCAGGAGGAGGACTGGCGTAAGGACTTTGTTAACTGCTCGGAAAGAAAGGATGGCAAGGATGATTCGAATGATTCAGTACCAGCGCTACCTCAGCCCGGGGCCCCAGCTTCAAAAAGATCTACAGCAGAAGGAAGCTGAGGAGGGTGAATCAAGAGTAGAAAGATTTAGATGTCGCTGTCATTATTGTCTTTATCATAAAGATCTTTCTGAGGAAACCAGCATGGAGAATAATTGTGACATAGAGCCAATGTAAACATAAACTTTATTCTTGTATGGTTTCTTCTTAACTAGTGATTTTAGGATCATTTTGCAGCAGCTTGGGAAAGCTGCTCTATGTTAGGGCAAACTATAATATTTTGGTAATCTATGATATTATAAAGTCTTTTGTATCTTTTCTACCTTCATACCAATAATTTGTGAGGAATCCTGTAGTTTGCATTTGAATGACTTCAGTATATGTCCACCTTTTGATTTGACCTAAGAAAGCACTAATAGGTTTTGAGTGTTGCCTGTGTGTTTGAGAGGCCTGAAGTCATTAAGACAAGACCTAACCTCAAAAATTGGAAGCCAAGTAACTTGTGCAGAAGGAATACACAGAAAACTTTGGGTGATTTGGTTTAGAGCATGATTAGGGCAGATGTGTATGCTAGATTTTGTGGTTTTCAAAAATGGTAATAAAATTTTTTTGTGCTATTTCAATTTTCAGTAGCAAATGTGTGTGTAGAGGATCTTATTAAAATTGACTTATTTGAATACCTCTTAAAAAAAATAAAGTGACAAGATGCATTCATTTCTGATGGCATGGAAGCTCAATCTGCAAAGGGTAGATATGCGGTTTGTGAATGAAGTCAAAGGATTAGAAATTGCCCAAAGTTGTTCTTTTCTCCTATGTTCAGAATTTGTAAGATTTCCCATCAATCTCCATTTTGCTTCTTGATGGAGTCAGTAAAATTCCTCTACTCCAAATGACTAAAGTCCCACTTCCCAATGTTTATCTCTTGGAACACTAGTCTTAAGGGACACATAATAGATTAGATATAAATTTACATTTATGTGATGAATATTGGACTAATCAAATTAATCTGGTTCACTTTCTTCCCCTTTCAGAGTTTTAAAATATGCTTAGGCATATTGTGAATTTCCAAAAGAAAGAAGATTGCAGTCTCCTCTGCCCCCATCCATGGTGGAGTTGACAGCGACACTCCATGAGTTTTCCCAAGTTCTTTAGGCCAGATAATATTGTAATTTTTAGTTAAAATCAGTTTTAGTAAAAAATCTATACTCCAGACAATGAGGTATTGTCCTTACTTTGGGGAATTTTTGCAAATGGATAACATCTAAATTTGTTTTTTTATATACACTCTCATTTTGGTACTTTACCAGCAAAATAATCCCAGTCATGTAATTGAAAGGGAAGCTGTTATCACACTCATAATCATAAAAAGAGTGAATAGTGGCTGATTCTGTGTTTTTAACAGCTTACTCTTCCTGCTGGGCAAATGACCACAGAGGTTAATGTCTTGACTATAAAATTGATTCCAGAGGACTTCGCTTTCTAAGTCCTATAGATACTGCAAGGTGAAGAAGTGTCATTGATTGTTCATCTCCTCTAGCTTATAAACCAAATTTGAAAAATGCTTTAGCTTCAACAATTTTAGGGTGATTTCTCATGGTCTATTATTGCACTAGGTAAAGCAGAAAAAACAAACAGTCAAACCACATTTAGCGCATCCTCAGGAGCTGCAAACTTCATTCTGGGAGAATGATGTGGAAATGTTCTTCTAGTTGATTGTCAACACATGGAGGGGAAGGCTTTTGTACAGCAAGCCTGAGTTTGCTGAAGTCATGAGATGGAATTCTATTTAGTTTTTCATTTTCAAATTCTCGACGGGAAAAGAATATGGTTGTGAATTTTAAAATGATTTACTTTTTACTTTCCTACTCCATACTTTTTGTACGTGGTTTAGCACTTTGCCTGAGATTGTCCCCTATCACCTCCATTTTAATTCTGTCTTCTGAGGGGTTTGAAGTGCCAAAAAGGCTAGTAATAAAACTCTACCTCAACTGCAGCATGCATTGGTCTTCACATTTGTAGCTTCATATTGTGGCTTAACAAATACAGAAGTTAAGGGTGGGTAATGAAATATCTGGAGACGGATAGACCCAGTCTCACATTTTGGCTTTATAGTTTTTATTAAAATAATTTTTAACACATGACTTACCATACCATTACTCTCTTTTTTATATGAAAAATGGAAATAATATTAGTTAATTCACAGGACTATTATGAAGAACATATATGAGAATTATGTAATATACAGTAGGAGATTTTTAATTTATTGAAGGTACTATGTTTCAGACATCTTTGTTCTGAGCACATTCCCTTTGCTATACAAAGTGATTCTCAGATACGTGGCAATTAATGTTCACATATTAATTGTCTCTTAGCAAGTGGGAGGAGCATAGAATGGACTTTGGTCTGTGTTACTGAGATTCCAAAAATGTATGCAAAGGACATTGCTATTTTGAGCAGAAGCAAAACAATAGTTGTTTTTTCCAGTATGGAGAAATACCAATTTTGTGTTCCAAAGTTTACCTGTGACTAATTTAATATATTTCCTTGCTTAAATCTTTACTCTTTGCTGTGTTTGGTTAGGTCAGAGTAAAACAGGCAAAAATGTGCAAACCTTCCTTAAAAGAGTCCTTACCTGCTGAGATACTACTTTGGATAAACCCCTATAAATCATTGCAGCATGTGATGAGAGCCATCGAAAAGTTAGGAAAACATGACTATTGAAACAAAGAGCCACCTGGCACCCATTAGCCCACCAGATCCTATTCCTTGGGGTAACAGTTCCAGTCATTATTAATGATTCTGTGGAGAATGCCAAACAAAAAATTACTAATAGTCTTGAAACTCAAAATGAATGAGCAAATACATTATTATCTTTGCCTGTTGAACTTTGAAATTTTGCCAGTATGGGTAGAGAATGAAGACACATCGCCTTCAAGCTGCTGAAACCATATAAATCTGATACGATCCCCAGAGCTCCTCCATGTTAATAGGCATTTGATTCCTGAATGGTGGGGTGTGTTTGTAAGTCAGGACTTGATTATTACCAGAAACTCCTTCTTCCCCACATGTGATTAGAACTAGGATAGCTCTTTCCTGGTGGTAGGTACAGAGTCAGTTCAGAGGAGGCTGGGCTCTCCTATCCATTAACCAACTGACATCCCAACCTGTACCACCCTTGGTCATCAGAATGCCACGCTCGGGATCCATTTGGTTTTTCCACCTAGGGGATCCTCTGAGTTTTTGTGCTTCAGAATAATTTCTTAGAATATTTGAGCATTTAGAGAATCACACCTTTTTTCACTTGTGCATTAGTCTGTCTGCTGTGAGAGGGAACCCAGTTAAACCGTCCAAGTATGTGACTCCTGAGGAAACACCATGCATATTTGAATCCATGACTCTAACACTTATTGGCTCTTTGTTTTGTACATATTGTAGGAACTCTCAAAAATTCAATTTCCTTTAATGTAAAAAAGAGATAATGATAGTATTTATATCACAGGTTTACGATGAGGAATGGATGATAAGATATCCAAAACAACTAAAAGAGTTCCTTGGATATAGAAAGCACTCTATAAATGTTAATTATCATTTAGACTATAAATGTATGGAACTTATGTCCCCAAAATCAATGAATGTGAGTCCCTTGACCTAACTGTCTGGGTGCATGAGCCATAGACCTCACATTCTTTTTTAAAAGATTTTTATTTATTTGAGAAAGAGAGAGCTAGAGAGAGGGAGGGAGAGAGGGAGAGAGAGAGTACAGGCGGGGGGAGGGGCAGAGGGAGAGGGAGAAGACTCCCTGCTGAGTAGGACCTTGGGATTATGACCAGAGCTGAAGGCAGACACTTAAGTGTCTGAGCCACCCAGCTGCCCATCACATCTTTTATATAGTCTAAAATGAAATATTTATTCTCTCAGTTCCTAAACATTTTAAATATCCACTAAAGTACACAATAGTGTACTCTATTCCCTCCCAAACATCAGAAATATATAAATAAACATAGCCTAACCCAATACCTTTAGAATATATATATATATTTAAATATATAAGTATATATATTTAGTCCCTGGTCACAACCTAGTTCAGAATTTCCTTATAATGCTTTTCCTATTCATCTTAAAATATATATATATTTCTTTTATCCTGTGATCCTTCTAGGCAGTCTTACCTCTTTGCCTTTGACTCCTGGTCTTCACTGGAGCTCTGGTCTTTAAGCCACCACATTCTTCTATAAGGTTAATTGGGGATCTTTAGATGTAATATCCACCCTCACATAACATGAAAATGTGATATCTATAACATTGCTTTGGAAATTTTTATTTGTTCAGCAATTTTCAGTGTGCTTGAGGAAAATAATTTGGTATTTGCTTTACTGCTTATAAACACAGCCCCTAAGGAGCCATTAAAAATTTACACACTATGAATTTGATGGTAGATTACTTTTTTAAAGTATTTGGGCTGAAATTTCCATTTTCTTAGCTAATATAATTTAAGTCCACTTGTATGAGACATTCCATATTCATCCAGCTGGTAAAGAGAGCCAAGCAGAATTATTTTTCCATAAAACTCATTTGATTCTCATGAAGTATCATGATCATGGAATACTCTTTGTCTTTTATGAACCATTTCTGTCACACACATTAGTTGTTACTGAACATAAGTACATGCTTTATAATATGGCAAGCCACATTAGGAATGACTGAGAAAAGAATCACAACAAAATATAATACCACAAGCAGGGAGGAAAGAAGAGAGCTATATCTCAGCACCTTGTACATGACCCTCCGACTCATAAATTAAACCAGCAATGATGACCAGCTGCTTTGAGTATACAGTTATCATCTGAAACCCAGGTAAAAACTAAGCTGGCTTTTACCTACAAAATACAAGTAAGCATATTTATAATAGTATTATTCTAGTTGTTTGAAGTTAGACGATACCCCTTGCTCTTATGCAAATTGTAGTGTAGAAGGATATTGAAGTCCACTGTCAAGAATGTCTCACCAACAGGGTGAGCACATAAGCTGTCTAAACCAGCAGAGAATATTCAGATACTCTCTGACATTGATAACGAATGAATTAGACATAATGATTATATGTTTCAACTGCTGGTTGGAAAATTCTCTTCCTTTTCTCTTACAGAATTCCTGGTCTACCCCATCTTATGGCTATTCTTACCCCAGCTACTGTGTCTACCCACTGATCTCTGTTCTCCCAGTCTCCACCTAGATAGGTCTCTCTGTAGTGACTCACAAGAGAGTTGCCAGAAACCCGTCAGCAGCCAGGAGCTATCATTTTTCCAGAAACTATGAATTCAATGGTTTCCAATCTTTAAATTATAGATCTTGTGATTCCCAAAACCTGAATCGCCCCAGCTTCTGCCATGAAAACTACCTCTCTACAACTTAATACAGACCAGCATGTAGGACTGACTTCTATAAATTAGCTTCATGCCTCTTCACATTCCTACAAGGAAATGCTGCTATTATATCCGTTTACTACAACCCCTCACTTCTGGAATTGACTGGCCACCAACTACTTAGTTTCTCTGTTCTGTCATCATTATACAATCAAAGAACAGTCCAAAAAAAAAAAAAAGAAGAAAGTCAAAGTTGGGAAACTACCTTTTGTCAGATGATAAGAAATTATAAGGTTATTTCATATTCTTTTCTTCTATGATGTGACAGATATGTTTCCATTTACTAAACTAAACTTATGGATTTTAAACATATTCATGTATTTCTTTGACTTTTTAAGACTTATTGGCTTACTGAAGTTGCATTTTTTATATTATAAATTACTATATGGACAGCTTTGCTTGCTGATTTTATAAAATCAGTAAGGACAGCCCATTTGTAAAGAAGCTTCACTTGCTGTGAGCAGAGCATAATATATAAATTTGTGGAATCACTATGTTGTACACCTAAAAGTAATGTAACACTGTGTAAGGAAAGGGTTAAGGTCTAAGCAGGGAGAGATAGGAGGCCCCTGACTTCCCTGACTAGGCTCACACAGCGGGGTGCTCCATGACCAGGCTCACAGAAATCCCAAATGTGGAGAAATGCTGAAACGATCAAAACCAGAGATAAGGGAGCAAACCAGACCACCTGACCATAAATATTAAGGAGTTGTCTTTTGTCGTTGTTGTAGATTTGTTTTTTTGTTTTGTTTTGTTTTGTTTTGGCAGCTACATTGTAATCACAGAAAATGACCAGACCTCAAAGAAGAAGTAAGCCATTAAGAACGTTATCAATACTCCTTGCTCAAACCAAGATGGCACAATTCCAAGGCCACAAGCTTCCTGGTCCATTCTAATTAAAAGACTGCCACTGAAAGACTTCAGTGGCGACCCATTCAGGACCCCTCTCATTCTAGAGAGCTTTTTTCTTTCCTTTCTATTCTCACCTTCACTTAATAAACTTTCACTTCATTACACCCTTTTGTGTCTATGAGATTCATTCTTTGGCTCCATGAGACAAGAACCCAGTGACCCTATAACACTAAAAATCTCCAAAAAACACTTGAGCAAAGACCTGGAAGCTGTGAGGGCATTAGTACTATGGACTAACTGTTTCCCTTTCTTTTTGACAACCAAGAAGATTAGAACTGAATTTGAGGCTCAAGTCTGGTACTCCAGAGGCCCCTGTGGTCTGCAAATTTGTGGTCTTTTGTCCCTTGAAGAGGCAGGAAAGTAGAGTGGTTAAGGGCGTGAGTTCCAAATTCAAACTAGATTCAAATATTGGTTCTACTGCTCACTAGCCACATGACTTTGGGCATTGTATTTAATCTCTCTGGGCCTCTAAATGATGATAATAATAGCACTTTCCTCATAGGGCTCTTTTTATGGATTAAATGAAATAATGTGCACAGATTCTTTTGCATGCAGGAAGAACCCAATAAAAATCAGCTGTAATTATTTTTTAAAAATTGGACAAGATGTTTCAGTTTATTTTTATTTCTTTATTTATTTCAGAGAAAGAGAATGAGAGAGAGTGAGCGAGAGAGAGATCATGAGGGGAAGAGGGAGAGGGAGAGGGAAAAGCAGACTCCCTGCTGAGCAGGGAGCCTGACATGGGGGCTCGATCCCAGGACCCTGGGATCATGACCTGAGCTGAAGGCAGACACTTAACTGACTGAGCCACCAAGGCACCCCAAGGTAGTTCAGTTTAACCAGTGTTTATTCAGTATCCACTCTGTACCAGGCACTGTTGAAATTGTGGCCATTTCCAAATTAAAAAACAAACAAACAAACAAACAAACAAAAAGTGTCTGCAGTCTCCCATGGAGAGATGCTTAAAATCCAGAAGGAGCATCTCCCTAACTTGACCTTTCTCCAACATTCGATACTTTTTTTGACTACTTTCCTCTGTTTGTAACATATCTTCAAATTGATTTTGTTTGTTGCCCTCCAGATTATGTTTTTACTTCACTGGCTATTTCCTCTAGGTCTTTTGTGGGCACAAACCAGACCACTTGGCCATAAATATTAAGGAGTTGTCTTTTGTTGTTTATGTAGGTTTTTTTTTTTTTTGGCAGCTACATTGTAATCACAGAAAATGATTTGCCAATTCCTTAAATGTAAAATTTTCTCAGGGTGCCACCATAGGCCCCTTCTCATCTCATTCTGTGTGTTCCTGGGCTTCCATCATTTTCATGGGAGGTGGCCAAGCACTGTGGTTAAGAATACAGGCTATTGAATCATACTCTCATGGTCTGAAGCCTGGGGCCCACTCTTTATTCTAAGGGACCCTCTGATTCATTCTTCACATGACAGCCAGAGTCATTTTGTAGGAGGCAAATTTGATTTAGTTGGATCCATATGTATAACCTATGGATGGTTTCTCACTGCTACAGATTCATACTCTTTTGTCTAAGCTGATGAGGACAGATGAGATTTGGAATCCAGAGTTTTTCAGAGTTTAGAAAGATAATAGAATGAATAAGCTGCAAATTATATAATACCTCAGGTAGTATCTGGGACAACATCCCATAATCAAACATATTGATTTATATATCTAAGGCACAACATAAGATATCCACACTAAGAAGAAGAAATTAATATGCGTAGTTTCCATTAGTTTGAGCTATGTGATTCCATCTAAAAGGAATATATGATGTTGTCTTTCACCTCCAAATTAATTCCAAAGAATTTTTGATTTTCAGAGATTTGGGGACCTTTGAAGAATGTCCAAACCCCTGCCATGGCTTCCAAAGCCCCTTGTAATCTGGTTCCTGTCTGTCTTCAACTTCATCCTCTATCTCCTCTCTTCTGACATTCTTTGCTGATGCTGAGCTTCCTTGAAACAAGACCCCTTTGCCTGACTAACTCCTCTGCCTTCAATCCTTAAACTGAGCTGAAGAGATGTGCTATCTTTCGAAGATAAAATTAAGGCATTAAGGTATCCGGTGTAAGATAATTGGGGGTCAGATCATAGGATGACTTGCATAAAATACTTAGAATATTGAATTTAAGTTTGCAAAGGCCAACCTAGACTTTTAGAAAGAGCAGTCAGAGAAATGCATAGGACACTGGGTTGAGAGAGGCTTGGCCCATACTGGGGACAACATGCAAGAGCAAAGGCAGAATAGCTGAGATACAGCAAGAAAGGAAAGTGTTCTAATATTTTTTGGAGATTAAAAAAAAAAAATAGGAAGACATGCTGATCTGAGATCGGGCAGGGGATGTGAGGAAGAGGCACATCATAGATATCTCCCGGGCATCCCATTTTCAGGGTTGCCTAGATGGTTTACTATAACTAAGGTGGGTGCAGAGGAGTAGAAGCAGGTCTGGGCCAGGAGACTGTTTATGAAGACAGTCAAGCTTCTGCTGAGTTTGCTGTTTTTGTGAAATACCCAAGGTGAAGCAAGGAAAAGTTTGGAAGTCTAAAGACAAAATAAGATAGGAGATATTTAGGTAGTGATAAAACCATTGATTTCCTAATTTATCCATTAAGGAAGTATTTATTGAACAACGACTATACAACTTTGTTCTTGAGCTGAGGATTCAGGGTTGAACAAGAGTAATTTCTGCCCTTCCCCCCCTCCCCGAGATTACAGTCAGAGACGTGCTATTCAGAGTGAGTCATAGACCAGGGTAAATCAACGGTGTTACTAAACCTATGATTTAGTTAAGCTGACGTTTTTAATCACGCAAGACTTCTTATTGTTCTTAATGAAGGAAGAGATGCATTGATTTACCTGTTGGTATACACTATCTCATGGTAGATAGTAATGATCTCCATGGACTAATCATTTTCAGTAGCACTGCCCTAGTCAACGGGACAGTTTAAAAAATAAATATAGTATAAAGATGATGGAATTAAGTACAAGGATGATAGATATCATAACATGGAAGCCTAATTTATCCTGGGATATGGTGGTTATAAAGTGAGGAAGGGCTTAATTATCTTAATTATCCAGATGAAGGAAGAACATGTAGGGCACAGGAAATAACATGTCCTTGTGGTAGGGGAAAGCTAGAAAGAGTTTAATTATGAAACAGGGAAAGGGCCCAGGGTGCAAATGAAGTTAGAGACATGGCCAGGGCCACAACCATGCAGCCTTGCAAATCATGTCTAGGATTTGTATCTTATCACACATGTACTAGAGAAAGTTTCATCAGGAGAGTGATGTCATTGCTTTCCATTTTAAGATTTTCTTTTAAGGATTTTATTTATTTATGAGAGCGAGAGAGAGAGATTGGGGGGAGGAGCAAAGGGAGAGGGAAGCAGACTCCACACTGAGCACTGACCCGATGCAGGGTTCGATTCCAGGACCCTGAGATCATGACCTGAGCCAAAACCAAGAGTCAGATGTTTAACTGACTGAGCCACCCACGCACCCCTTCATTTTAACATTTATCAGGCAGGGGGTAGGGAGAAAAGAATGGAGGGGACAATTTCTGAAAATGAGACAGACCATGTTGGCACTCTTCCACAGCCTGCCAAGAAAGGAAACACCTTGAACTAGAGCAGGTGTTTTTTCCCAGAAACTGCTTTCACTCCCATGCAACTTTTGGAGACATAGTTAATTGTCGTGGTGTGTGTGTGTGTGTGTGTGTGTGTGTGTGTGTGTGTGTGTGTGTGTCGGTGGGGGGTTGGGGAAGAGGTGTGCTACTGGCATCTAGTGGGCCAAGAGTACCACCAAATACCTTACAATGCATAGGACAGTCCCTACAACTAAGAATTATGCATTCCAAAATGTCAGTGGTGATGCAGTTGAGAAACCCTAGACTAGAAGGTAGGCAGTAAGAAGACTAGACAGATTTATGGAGAATTTGGAAGACAGAATGGGCCACGTTTGGGATGGATTTCATATATTAGGAGGATTCCAACTAAGTGGGTGGAAATGCTGCTTACTCTTATAAGAAAAGAGATATTTTATTCTTCCTAGGGAAGAGCAAAAGTTCAATTTCATACACATAAAAGTTGGACACCCTTATGAAACCTTCAAACTGAAATGTCTAGTAAGTAATTGGATATCTGGGTCTAAAAAAAAGATGGGGTGCCCGGGTGGCTCACTCATTAAGCATCTGCCTTCAGCTCAGGTCATGATCCCAGGGTCCTGGGATCGAGCCCCTCGTTGGGCTCTCTGCTCGGCGGGAAGCCTGCTTCTCCCTCTCCCACTACCCCTGCCTGTGTGTCTCTCTCTGTCAAATAAATAAATAAAAAATATTTTTATTTTTTATATAACACTCTCTCTCGCTGTGTCTCTCTGTCAAATAAATAAATAAAAATTAAAAAAAAGAGGTGTGTATGGAAAAAAACATTTGAATGGCACAATATGGATTGTATTTTAAGCCATGAAGGGGAGGTGCCTCCCCTATAGAGAGAATATGTCGAGACATGAGCACCAAACCTGAAGAAACATTATGTACAAGTACCCAACCAAGGGTACAGAGAATTAAGTGGAAAATAAGGAGTGGGTGTCATGGAACAACATAGATGAACATGTCTCAAGATCAAGGGCACAGTCACTTGTGTTGAATGTGACTAAACGTTCACATCGGATCATTCTAAAAATGTCCATGGCATTTAGCAGCATAGAGCCACTGCTGAGCATGGCAGTGAAGTTTCAGAAGAATGTTAAACCAGATAGAGACAATATTGTTATAGAAAAGTGAATAAGAAGTGAGATAGTTGACAAACTTAGAGAATTCCATCTTTAAAAATTAGAAGAACCCTATCATCACAAAGGAAATGACACTATTTGACATTTTTGGATTGAAGAAAGTTGACCGTGTCACCAGGCTGAGAAAACAGAACTATTAGAATGAATGAGAATGAAACTGTTTGAAAGAGAAAGAAATAGTAACTGGTCAAGGCCCCAAAGCCAGCTTTGTGTGGAGTGGGGGTAGGGGACAGATATCTTAGGGTCATTTCAGGCACTGAAGTTGATATGCTGAACTTGAGAATTATATGGAATTATGAAAGAGATACTTATTTTCACTTAGCATTTTTCTTAAAGATAAATTTAAAAAAAACAATTAGTTCACTATAAAGATAGAAAGTTAATGATTTGATATATTCTTTCAGTTCATAAATAATTTGGAGTACCCACCATGTGCCAGTCGCTGGGTTAAAGATGACTAAGCCCTGTTGCTGACCCCCACATGTGACTCTTCTGCAAATTCAAAAGGCTGAAGTTGGGGTGCCTTGGTGGCTCAGCCCATTAAGCATCTGCCTTTGACTGAGGTCTTGGGATCGAGCCCCAAGTAGGACTCCCAAATGGGCAGGGAGTCTTTTTCTCCTTCTCCCTCTGCCCCTCCCCATACTTGCTCTTTTTTTCTCTCTGTCTCTCTCTCTCTCAAATAAATAAATACAATCTTAAAAAAAAGACTGAAGTCTTACTCATTCTGCATGAGCCATATCAAAAGACATCCCTTGCAATCCCTTCTCTATATGTGACTGTGTGTGTGTGTGTGTGTGTGTGTGTGTGTGTGTGTGTGTACCAAATAGATAGCATATAACATACTAAGATTCTTATCTCAGAAGAGTCAAAGCTTAGCTGAGATGAACATCTGTCAGATGGGGAATTTGATTTGGGATTTGGGCTTTAAGAGATGAAAAGGACTTGGAGAAGTGAGCAAAACATTTGGTAAAAATTCATAAGCAAAACAATGGGCAGACTCTTCCACTGGTGCTAGATAAGCAAATACTATAGGAGATTAGAAAAAACAATCACCTGGGAAACAAATAGGAAAGATCAAGTTACATAAATAGCTTTTTGTTTCCAATTTCTAAAAGATGCTTTAAGGCAGAAATTGGGTATTATAATAAGTGAAAAAAAAAGACATCTCTAATTCCAGGACTTTTCTTTATACCATTGATTTTTTTATAGTGATAAGGATGATTTTAACTACTTAGTATGAAGGTAAGTTTTATGCTTGTCTTTCTAGAACGATGAGCAAAAGAGAAGCTCAGCGGGGAGTGAAATGAATCACTCTCTGAGGTGTCTCATTTCTCACTCCCAACTGAGTTGGCAAAGGTTAGCACACTATTAAAATTCAAGTTTTTGCAAATGTATTTCATTGGTAGTCAACTCAGTCAAAAGGTGTATCAGTTCTTAACAATTATTCTCAGTGATAGTCTAAGTGTTTGCCAAAGAATTCTCTGCCTCACCTGGAAAAAGAATCCAATAACTCCATACTCGATAAAACATGAGTTGCTTATTGATGACAAGCTAAATGAAAGGACAAATAGAAGGTAGTTTGAAACAACCATCTTAATGGTAACTTTGCATACTAAAAAAAATATTAACTAAAAGAATTAAGAAGTTGTTCCTTCAGTGGTTGCATTTGGGAATTTCATAAAAGAGGTAGGACTTCATAAGTAGGCACCTCAGATAAAATGCAAATGTTATCACATTGAAATGTTATTTTTCCACCTGGGCATTCATTGTTCATGTGATTCTGGGAGTGGAAAAGACAAGCTTCTTGAGTTGGCATAGCTATGTGGTTCCTGCTGGTTTTTAGGACAGGCACACATGGGTGACTACATTAGTGATAATACCTATCTCATAAGGTTGTTGCAAGGATTAAATGATGCCACAATTTTCAATGTTGCACTCATGGTAAATGCTCAATAAAACATATACAAATATTTGGGAGGGAGGTGCTGATGACTGTTAGGAGTACATTGCTGGTAACAATTTAGACGTTCATGCTCAAAAATCCCCATAGTCAAGCTTGTGAAGAAGGGAGGGTACTATGTGTGTCATGACAAATGTCTTTTGAAGGCAAACCACACCTTACTTCCAGAAAAAAAAGAGAAAAGGTAAGAAGAGGAGTGCCTTCCATAAACCCGAATAATTAAACAGCAGTTAAGAACACATGAATGAGTTCAATTATAATTTTGGCCTAGGTGAATTGGTTGTTTTCATGACAAGACATGTAAAAGAATGGGGAGGGTCTGAATCACATCTAGTGCAGTTAGGGTATATATATAAACATGCCTGGGAGAAAGAGGGGATATCAGAACATCTCCTCACTGTCACTCAGCTGAACTCACATCTCCTGCCAACATGTCCTACAGCTGCTGCTCTGGAAACTCCTCCTCCTGCTCCTTTGGGACATACCTGTGCTCCCCAAGCTCCTCCTGTGGCTGTTCCTGCCCCAGCAACCTGGTCTACCACACTGACCTCTGTTCTCCCAGCACCTGCCAACTGGGCTCCTCCCTCTCCAGTGGCTGTCAGGAGACCTGCTGTGAGCCCACCAGCTGCCAGACATCCCATGTGGTGTCCAGCCCTTGCCAGACTTCCTTTTACCACCAGAAGACCTCCATGGTCTGTGATCCTTGCCGGTCAATTTACCCTGGGTCTCTAGGCTGTGGATCCAGCAGAAGTTACTGCCTGGGCTGTGGATCACTTGGCTTCAGACCCCTGGGTAATGGAATCTGTGGCTTCCCTTTCCTGGGCTATGGATCCAGATTCTGCCACCTAACCTACTTGGCTTCTAGGAGCTGCCAAACTTCTTGTTGCCAACCAACCTGCAGATCTGTCTTCTCCCACCAATCATCTTGTTAAGGATTCTAGACCTGGACTTCACAGTCCTTCAAAGTCAATCCCGGCTGTTATCTGGCTAGAGTCTATATTCTATTACCTAGAAAAGTATAGTTAAATAAAAATCCTATTAATATGAAATTGTTTATCTCATAAAATACTCACCCTGTTTTCCTTCTATTTTCTTCTATTTTCCCTCTTACCTCTTTAGTAAAAAATGAACCAAGAGGTCTCTTTTTTTCTTCAAATAAACTCATATAATTTGATGTCAGATCACAGGTCAATGTTAAAGAAAAAGCTATCCACTGGGAATTTCAAACCTACTGTTCTTTGTCTAAAAAGAAATATTTAAGAATTAGACTCCCTGGAAGGCAGAATTCTCTGACAACACAGAGTTAGTTCTCTGGAATTTTTGGCAAGTGGAATCATTGCCTGGGGCAGGAGGTCATTCTAAACGCTTCTGTGTATAATCATTTCAGCCTTACTAGGCACCTTACTTTGGTTAAACTACTGAGTCTAATCCAAGCATCACTGCTTTTCAGTGTACTATCCTGGCTGCTTTAGATGAGGAAATGTCAAAATACTTTTCATGAGTCCCTTTTGTAGACTTATGCAAGTGGTAATGGAATTTTGAGATCCTGATATTAACTAACAGCAGTAACTGCTATGATGAAACAAACATCCTAAATATGGATGAAATTAAACATTTATGAATTGAGTATAATAAAATTAATTCAATTTCTGACTTATTTCTCATCTTGATGCTTAACTCTCTCCTTCCTCAATCTGGTCACTGTTTTCAAAGAAGTCACCTGGGAACTCCTGGAAACATGGTGCTATCATGAATAGATAATAGCACCTGAGAAGGAGGACTTTACCTTTTGATATCTTGAGGTTAGATCTGGATGTGATAACTAGATAGTCTACTAAGCTCTCTTGTTTTGGGGAACACAGTCATCTACATTTAAAAATACCTAAGCGGGAAGAAAAATATGTAACTGGATGTGGGTACTGATTATTCATTGCCCTCACAACGTGCTTCTCTCTCCTCTCCCAAAAAGAACTGGGTTTTGTTTGTGTACCCCTCCTTATCTACAGAGTCAATCCTATAAAGTAAGGTGGCCATGCTCCTGGTTTCAGGATGGATTCTGGCTAGTTCTAGGGCCACCCCAATCTTCCCTGAAAGTGATTGGTTCAGGATGGAGCGTGTGATCTGATTTAAGCCAATGAGGAACAAGGAATGATATGAACCGGTGCTTCTGGTAAAGTCCTTGTGGAGTTTTTTTGGAGCAACCATCTCTTCCTCTGGACTTTGTCCTATCGTGTGTGGAATGCTATATCCACCTTGCATGTGGCCTAAAAATTAAACCATCACGTGAAAGACAGCAAAGCCAAGAGCAATGCAAGGAGCAGAGCCCAGACTACCTCATTTCTGGACTTTAGTAAATATGAGCTGGTAAACTTTTCTTATTACTTAAACCATTTTGAAAAACAATTTCAGTTACTTGTAGCTAATGTTTTCCTAAATGAGACACTCATTTAAAAGCTGGAACAACTCCTTTTCCCAAAAAAAGCCCCGTGTTATGTTAAAGATCATTTGAAGTCCACCTTTGCTCTGTCCTAGTGCCTCTCCTCATGACTCCACACATGCATTCACTCCACCAATGCTATCTACTCCTGTTTCCTTGAACACATTGTGCAGAACTGAGGTCTTATACAGTCTTACACCTTTTTTATTGTTATGTTAATCACCATACATTACATCATTAGTTTTTGATGTAGTGTTCCATGAGTCATTGTTTGCATATAACACCCAGTGCTCCATGCAGAACGTACCCTTTTTAATACCCATCACCAGGCTAACCCATCCCCCCCTGCCCTCTAGAACCCTCAGTTTGTTTTTCAGAGTCCATCATCTCCCATGGTTCGTCTCCCCCTCCGATTTTCCCCCCTTCATTCTTCCCCTCCTGCTATCTTCTTCTTCTTCTTCTTTTTTTAACATATAATGTATTATTTGTTTCAGAGGTACAGGCCTGTGATTCAACAGTCTTGCACAATTCACAGCGCTCACCATAGCACATACCCTCCCCAATGTCTATCACCCAGCCACCCCATCCCTCCCACCCCCCACCACTCCAGCAACCCTCAGTTTGTTTCCTGAGATTAAGAATTCCTCATATCAGTGAGGTCATATGATACATGTCTTTCTCTGATTGACTTATTTCACTCAGCATAATACCCTCCAGTTCCATCCATGTCATTGCAAATGGCAACTTTAGAAAGAGTGTCATGTCTTTCTAACCCTTCAAAACCCACAGAAATATTATCTCTTCTCTCACTCCTTTTTGGAAGACTCCACAATCAATAGAGTTTATTATTTCTTACACATTAGCATTAAATATGCTTATATTTTTGTTAATAACAAATTCACTACTTTATATTTTAAGTATTATTTTGTTTAATCAGTACTATTTTGTTTGTTTTCCCTTGTTATATCTTCAATGAACACAATGGAATCTTACCTAATGGGATCTGGAAAGTAGTAAATACTCAATAAATATTAATTTAATAGATAAAAGAATGAAATGGAGCTAGGGTGATAGTCTCCAAGATGTATTATGTCAATAGAAACAAACATTCATTCATTGTTGCTAGTTGAACTCAATTTGGATAAGCTAGTTGTCAGTAATGTCATTAATCTTCTGGTCACCATTATTATAAAAAATGACTTAGCTCTATCTTAATGACATATTATCACAACTGCAGTAGCCATAGGTTAAGTGGGAGAACTCAAAAGCAAATTCCCATTTCTGGATCACATAAAGGCAGAAAAATAACTTCACCAAAAGCTAACCTCAGGGACAGGCCAGAGTAAGTGCATCTGGGGAAAAGAACAAAAGCAAGTGTATAATTACTATAATAAACCATGACACTTTCACATCCAAGACATAATAGAACAAAGGGTTGGAAAATACGGGAGTTACTGCTCAAATGGCTGAGGTACTATGACCCATTCTTTCTTTCCAATTACTCTTTGTTAAGGGCTACATAGTATGTAGGGTTCTTTCTTTCTTTCTTTCTTTCTTTCTTTCTTTCTTTCTTTCTTTC